>NC_058102.1:14557954-14860984 GCF_020171115.1 Neogale vison | reverse complement strand
AGAGATAGCTCTGAGTCTGGGACAGGAGAACGAATTGGTCAGGAGTTTGTAAGGGTGACATAAAGATAGCCAAGATCCTTGGAGTCTTAATAATGTGCTTAACCTGATTACTTAGCATCCATTGCCTCATTGAATTCTCACAGCAACCCATTTTACAGGTCAGAAACTGAGGTCCAGAGGAGAGCCCCCAGATCACTCAGCTAGTAAACGGCAGAGCTGGGATTTGAACCTGGCTCCAAAGCCCGCGTTCTTTCTCCTACACCACATTTGTAAGTCCCATCCTGGCCCCACAGACAACATTTGAAAATTCTACCCAGGTGTGGGGTCAGGGAACACCGCGAGTCCCAGTGCTGACAGACATGGGCAATAGCCCACCAACCCAGCCTTTCCATGTAGAACCTGTCGGGGCGGGCGTGGGGGGCGTGTGACCTGACTGGGACGTAATGGGGGAGCATCAGCATCTGTCCAGCCTCCCTTCTGAGGGTGGCATGCATTGAGGACTTCCTGGAGAGGCAGCCTTTTTGCCATCCGGAGCTACCTCTTCTTGAAACTTCATGGCTCCCAGGAATGTCAGCCAGGAAGGGAAGATGTCAGGATGTTTCCTCTGGCACAGGCAGTGATGCAGACATGCTGTCTCTGTCTGTCTGTCTGTCTCTGTCTCTCTCTCTCTCTCTCTCTCTCACACACACACACACACATAGCATGAAGGGATGATAATGTGGGCATTAATTTCCCCTCTAGCTAGTTTTAAGAAGTTTTAAAGAAATGTTTATGACTCCGCTGTGGAAAAGAGCCTGGGGATCAGCTCTTCACAAAAAAACAAACAAACAAAAAACCCAAAACCAAAAAACATTCATCTAAAGGAGTATGGCCAGGCCTACTGCTGCCATAAATAAGGGTTTAGGGCCCATTAATCCTCTAACTCAGAGGTTGGCAAACTGTGGCCTAAGGGCCCATTTTTGTAAATAAAGTTTTATTGGAACACAGCCATACCCACTCAACAGCAGAACTGAGTAGTTACCGCAGAGATCATATGGCCCACAAAGCTGAAAATATTTACTGTCTGGCCCTTTATAGGAAAGGTGGGCCAAGCTCTCTCCCCCCTTCCCCCCACAACACACACAATCTAGCAAACTCCTATGCATCCTGCAAGGTCCACTTAAGAAATCTCTCTACTGAGCAACCTCTTTAGCCACCCAAACCCAAGACAAAGCTAACCATATCCCCCTCTCAGGCCCCCCAAGGGGCTCTAAAGAGCTAATGATCACTGTTGTTCATAGAACACTGTGTACCAGACATTGGTCTAAGTGTGTCACATGAATGAACTAATTTGACCTCCATACAGTTCTGAGCGATAGTGATAATCCCTTTATTATCACCATGTCACAGATGGGAAAACCAAGGCACAGAGAGGTTAACTGACTTTCCCATAGCCCCACAGCTGCTAAACAGGTCAGTTGGAGTTTGGACCCAGGGGGTCTGTCCTCAGAGGGGAGTGTGTTCACCACTTTGCCGCAGGCGGTTACTATCCCCATTTTACAGATGGGAAACTGAGACTTACACAGCACGTATTCCATTATGTTATAAGGAAGTGCATCCATGTCTGTCTCTTCCCAGTTTTTCCTCGAGGGCAAAAATGCTCTTCCTCACCCCACACCCTAGTCCCTGGCACATACCGGGTGCTCAGGGGCTAACGGTTAAGGTGGGGTCACCTTCTGGACAGTGAGCCCTTCAAGGGCAGGAAGGTCAGCTTATTCATCTCTAGAGCTCCAGGGCCCGGCCTGGCACCTGCCTCAAGGAAGTGGGCTCAGCAAGTGGGCGAGGAAGGAGAGAATTTTTCTGGAACCAGGAACCCTTCCATCTCTGGCCGCCACGCTCTTTCTTTCCTTCATTCCTCTTGGCTTATTATTTCTGCCTGTGTTGGTGCCTGAGACATGATGCCTCTAACTTTCCAAATACCATTAGGAAAAGGCCAAGGCTCTGTGCCAGGGTCTATTTAACTTGGCTGGGAGGCATTCCCAGGGAAAGGAAAGGATGTTACCTGCCACGTTCACCGGTTTTCAGTGTAACTTGGCTGCCGTTTCAAAGGCCTCACTGATTACTCGTAAGGGGTAAAGCCCCACGAATTCTGCCGGCACCAGGAAATATGTCAGCAGGTGTAATTTAACCCCTCTCGTTCCTGTGGGGTTGATGATTCACAAAGACCCCGGCTACATTTTTGCAGTCACAAAAATCACAGTCGTTGCCAGAAAGACTCAGGCATCATCTGGTCCATGAGAGGTAAAGGACAATTTCTTTTTACTCCCCAAAATAAAAAATGGTGTTTGATCACCATCAGTTGAGCATTTGAGCGGAGTCCAAGGGGTGACACAGATCACAAGGTGATGGGCATTCAGAGGAGAGAAGCCCTGCCCTTGGGCTGGCTAGGTCAAGCCAGAAAGACTTCCTAGAGGAGGAAAGATTAGAGCTAAGCTCTAATCTTGGGTGGCATTCAGTCAAGCAGGAGGAGGAGGGGCAGCATTCCAGTGCAGGGGGTGGAAGGTATGGTTCAGGTACAGGAGGCTCCAGCCAATGAGACACAGCTGAGGAGTCCTAACTGGAGGGTACTGGGAGATACGAGGGCAACGAGGGGCCAAGAGTTTGGTTCCAGAATCAGACCTGGCTTCAATTCTCAGCCACTTCGTTTGTTGGCTGGCTAAATCTCTTCATGCTTGGGGGATGGTGGAAATGTGCTATGACTTGGTTGGGATCTTAGCTCCACAAGTTGTACCGTTGCCGAAACTCATGTGGTTGCATGCTTAGAAGGGACATTTTATTGTCGGTGCCTTCAGAGTGTTGTGAAACTATCACCACCACAAAATTTTGTTTTTAAGAGAGAAATTGGGCGGGATGACCCCGACAAGAGAGACAGTCACGGGAGGCCCCTGCAGAGGTCATTGGAACAGTGTATGTGGGGATGTTAAGGGGCCAGACGGAAGATGAATCTATAGGCATGGAAAAAATATGTACTGGAACTTAGCGCCGAAGAAACCATATGATTTGGTGAATGATTGTAATTTGAGTATGAGAAAGAAAGGAGCATCAAAGAGGACTGTGATTTCCAAGAAGAAATGAAAGGATATCTCGGCTCTCTTTGTAATACGACTATTTGTGGCATAGTATTTGGCCTAAGATTCTGGCAGTCCCCAAATAATAGGGAATGCTAGTAAAATATGGGGACATTGTCACTACTGTCTATCACTTGGGGCACAACCTTTATTTAAAAAACTAATTTGGCAATACAGGTCAAAAACTATTCTTTTTTTAAAAAATGGTTCTTTCCCTGATCTGGTGTGAATTCCTGGAATCCATTCTCAGAATGATCTAGGCTTCAGAGAAGCTGTGTGTGTGTGTGTGTGTGTGTGTGCGCGCGCGCATGCGTGCCCATGTGCATATATCCATGAACTTCAGTTGTTGGCCTTTTGGGTAATAGCTCCCAAGTGCACACCAACCAGACTGTCCCCAGTTAATGAAACAGTTCAATAAACCATGGCTTTGAACCCTTGAACATTTTTTTTTTAATGTGTTGCAGGGCTCCCTTGCATAGGGAGGTACCCTGAGGCATGGAAGATAGACTTTGACTAAAGTTTTATTTATACGTAACAGCTAGGGAATAATTGACCTGTTGGAAAAGTAAGACCCACTCATAGGTATCGGTGTCCATAGACACAAATTGGCACAAATGGTGGCTTAGGACTGCCCCCAGATTTCTTAGACGATAAGATCAGAAATGTCGGTGCTGAGGGGAGAAGCATGTGGATATTCAGGGGGGAGAAGCCAACTCAGGAAGCTCTCACGCCTGTAGGAATGGAGTTGGAACAAAGGCCCCTAGGAGTTAACTACAACACAAACACCTTTTTCCTCGGTCCATTGATGTTTGTAGAGCACCTTCATTTTCTTCAGCTCTTTACAAGAGTCCTGTGAGAAAGCTGGGCAGATACTACTGGCCCCACTTCCCAGAGGGAGAAACTGAGGCAAGGTTGGGCAAAGCAGTTTGTCTTCTTGACTTATGCTGAAGAACTGGGGAGAAACACAGTGTTTCCAGGACTGTGCTAGGAGCTTTTAAATAATCTCACTTCAATTCAGTCTTTACAACCACCCTTGGCTATTGACATCCCCTTTTGTAGGTGAGGAAAGAGGCTCAGAGAGGCTGAGTCACGGGCCAAGACCACACAGCCTGTGAGAGGCAGAGCTGGGATTAGAACTCCCATCTTCCCGGCTCCAAAGCCTGCTGGGGCCACACCTCATAATGTACCCAGAGTAGGGGGGCTCCTGTGGCCAAGGGATCAGGTGCCCCGAGGCCAAGTATAAGGAGAAGACCAGCTCTCCATGGTTCAGTCATTTGTTTGTCATACAGTGTGAATAATGACACCTTAGCTCTGTACCTCAGCATCTCGGTGTCCTGTGGTTGAGAGCAGGGCACACTCCTAGCCCTCACGCTCTCTTCCTCAGGTCTGCCCACAACTTTAATAAACAGGAGGAGAATGTGGTGACAGAAGCCAGTTGTTTCCTTTCAAAGGCATTCCTTCTTTCACCCGTTTGCTCTTTATTCATTCAACAAACATTGCCAAGGCATTCCCTTTGTCCCAGGCCTCGAGCTAAGAACCAGAGTGGAATGGAACCCAGTCCTTGCCCGAGGGCTGGGATGGAGCAGGGAACAGTGATAAACCCTTTCATCCGGTAACACAGTCCAGTCATGGTGCTAGCCTGTTGGGGTCCAGGAGCTCTGGGGGGAGTGTTGGAAAAAGCAGCAGTGCTCTGAGAAAACTATAAGGTCATGTTTCTAAAGCCCATGGAGGAGAATCGAGATTTTGAGAGTAGAAAAAAAATGCCCTCTCACCTGCCCCTTCCTGGAAGCTTCCCGTCACCTCCACCTGCTGGCACGGACCACGCGCCATTTTGTCATCTGAGAAATGGGGTGACGCTGCTGATCCAGGGGTCTTGCCGCATCCCCGGGCGGCCTGGCTAGCCCTCTCTGTCTTACAGGTGGGGAGGGTGAGGGTCAAAGACGACAGAGCCTTGCTCAAGGTGCCCTTCAGGAAGACAGAGAAAAAAGGCAGGATGTGCCCTTGGCTCTTCCAGGCTCCGGAGCTGGTCTCGGCACAGGTGTCTCTGCCCACAGTTTAGCTCTGTGGACCAAGCCCCAGCCCTCCCACCTTCCCGTCCTCCGCCCCAGGCCCTCTCTCACTGTCCTCTCTTCCTCTCTCGACAGGGAGGTCTGTCCAGGCCAACCGTCCACACTCAACACAACTTAAAAAAAATTGTCACAGTTCAAGCTAGTACCATTTAGGGACAGCCGCAGGGAAAAACCTTGTGCGGCCTTCTCGGCTTATTTATTAGCTCTGTGCCCTTGGGCCGCCACTCGCCTTCCCAGGAGATAACGCCTCCGAGGAGGGCTGCTGGTGCAGAGTCAGTCTGAGAATCTGGAAGGAGCTCATTCCAGTCTGAGAATCTGGAAGGAGCTCATGCTGGTCATGCCACCCAGCATCAGTGTTTAGTCGGTATTGTTTTCACAGTGCTGCTGTTAAGATCAAAATGATATTAGACAAACAGGAAGCACGCGAACCCCCAGGGCTAGAGAGATGAGCTTCCCCAGGACTGAGCAGGAGAGAAAGAATTCTCTTCTGTGACAGCAAATAGAGGGAAATGGCCAAGCTCCAGCCCAGAGGAGTAACCAGGGGCCGGAGGGAGCTCTTTGGGACTTCCCACTCAGGGTCCCCGCAGGGAGGCATGGGCAGAGAGCCCGAGATGGCTTGGCCTGGTCCTGTCCCTTCACCTTCTGGGGCAGGTGAAGCCGTCACCTAGAGGGCAGCCTCAGCGTGGAACAAGGAGATGTTCTCTGGAGGCAACACATCCCTAATGGGAAGGTCAAACCAGAGCATGAAGGCAGACCTCTGACAGCAGGGGTATTGGAGATGTGAAGATGAAAGCAAAGTTTGGGGTGATTCTTTTTCCACTCCAAGAATACCAAGGACACCAGCAAATCACCAGGAGCTCAGGGAGAAGTGTGGGACAGATTCTCTGTCGCTGCTCTCAGAGGGAACCAAACCCTGCCAGCACTTTGATCCCAGATGTCCAGCCTCTAGAACAATGAGAGAATAAATGTGTTGTTGAAGCCGGTAAGTTTGTACTGCTTTGTGACGACAGCCCTAGGAACGCAAAACAGTATGTTACCTTCTTAGATTCGCACCAAGACTGCAAAGGGAAGTATTATTATTCACATCTTACACAAATGTAGGAATTGAGGCTCAGAGGCGTCCAGTGACTTGTCCAAACCCACACGCTAATTACGAAAAGAGGGCAGAGGTACCTGGGTGGCTCAGTAAGTTAGGCGTCTGCCTCTTGGTTTTGGCTCAGGTCATGATCTCGAGGTCATGGGATGGAATCTCATGTTGGGTTCCACACCCAGTGGGGAGTCTGCTTGAAATTCTGTGCCTCTGCCCCGCCCCCAAATAAATAAATATATAAATAAATCTTTAAAAGAAAGAAAGGGGAAAAGGAAGAAAGGCAAATGAGATGAGCCCAACTGCGTTCAGCTCCAAGCACAGACTGTCTGGGAGCCTCTTGAGCATTGAATCCTGGGTCCTGGTTGGAAGCAAAAGATATCCAGGAAGCACTAGGAGATTCGTGGGACAGGGCTAGGCATCTTGGGATCCTGGGCCAGGTCTGGCCTTTCCATGATCTCAGGGGCTGGGCTGAAAAGGCAGGACTAATCCAGACGATGTCAAGCTGAGTCCCTGGTACAGTATCTGGGAAAGTCAAGGGTAAGGAGCTGACTAGAAATCAGAGGGAGCCCCGCAGCCAGCTGACTGAAGCCCAGGGGCCAAAAGACTCTCCAGCCTCGGCTGGGGGAAGCCAGGGAGTCAAGGGGCCCCAGCTCCAAGGTTTGACATCACAGGGACCAGGAGGTCATTGGAGCATCCACCGGAGGCCTGAGGAAGCCTGCCCCTCCCTCTCTTTAATGATCTTCTCCTGCAGGATTTCAAAGCCTGGGCCCCTCCCCCAGGACTCTAGAAGTAACCAAGTTATTCTGCACAGGCCTCTGGCTCTGCTCCCCATGCCACCTCCTCAGGCTTGAGCAGCTGTCCCCAGGCAGCACCTCCCTTTCCTGTGGAGGCCCTCGCTCTGCACTGTCCCTCCCCCTCTCCTGTCTCTGGCCCTGTCAGGGGAGTCAGCCTCTCCTACAGCAGGGCCCCAGGATCACTCTTAATCAAGGCACGGAAATATGGCATCGCAGTCCCCCAGGAGCCTGCAGAACAGGCCTTTTAAGCTCTGTCTCCTGCCAGGGATCGTGGGGGGACACAAGGGAGCTGTCACGAACAGAGCCAGGGAAACAAATAGAGAGTGAGCAGGCTGGCAGTGACTTCTCAGGACCCAGGGAAAGGCAGGGGGCAGCCAGGACCCCCACCTGCCTGAGGGTCCTTGCTCAGAAGCATTTGGGGCCTGAGGCTTGTGCGTACTTCCTGCTGTCCTCAGGAATGCCACACCCTTCCCCTTGGTGAAGGGGGAGCCGAAGGGGAATATGACATGTTTTGCAGGCAGCAGAGCTAAATTGCAGTTGGGGTAATTACATTTTGCCTTTGTCATTGCCTCCCACTGGACCACTTGGCCGGTGTCCAGCCTCGGGGTGGGGGGAGTCAGGCCCCCCTTAGACCAGCTCAGCCGTACTGTGGTTCCCCTCTGCTCTGTGCGCTACAGGTACACCAGACTCGAGGCTGGCAGCAGTGGGGCTGGGGGATGGGGGGCCCAGGCTGCCCCCACACCCTGGGGATCGTCATCCCCAGCTGGCAAGAGGCCTGCAGAGGGAGCTTCAGTGCCCCCCATGCACTAATCATAGGTGTTGGCGTGGGTATGGCTAGAACAGAGTGCAGCCGACCCAGGACCCCATCCCTGGCGGAGTCCAAGGGGCTTCGGAGAGGCGGGGACTTGTGGCTCCCTCAGTGACCACCTCCGCGGCTCAGCCAGGATCCCACAGTCACCTCTCAGGGCCTGTCCTCCGTGCGTGCTCCCGGAGCTCCAGAGAAGCCCTTCCTACCTTCCTCCGGTGCTCCCTCGTGAGGATTCCACTTCCCAGCCGGCGGGCCCAGGCGGCCTCTCACTGTGCCCAGGTCCTGGTGTCTGGCTTCCAGCGCAGCTTTGCCCAGGTCACGTCATGCTTCCCTGACTCTGTTGTCCCATCTGTAAAATGGGGGTACTAATAGTAGGGACCTCCTCTGGTTCTTGTGTGGATCCCGTGAGATAAAACCCCATATATTTAGAACGGCACGTAGCAAGTACGTACGAGTAACAGTGATTTGTAAGCATGATGGTGCTGGTGACTCAGTCCCCACAGTGCTGCCACTAGTATGACCACAGTCCTGGGGCCCCCACCATGGTTATTGCTGCTCTTCACTCCATTATGGCTGCAACCTCATCTGGGACTGGGACTAATGCTGCCCCTAGGATCAACACCCCCCTCTAGGATGTCCAGAACAACTACTAGTTTATAAAGCTTTGGAAACTTCAATGGTTTCCCGTGGACCTTCTCAAATGTTATGGTGGCTTTTCGTTCTGCCTCCTGCCTCCCAGGCTCCCGCCTTATCCTCGGGCACAACCCACTGCTCAAAATTTCCACCAGGAGTGGACCCTTCCTACCTCACTTTCTCCCTCTAGCTGGACCAGTCACCTTCTCTTAAACATTCAGGTGCACGTGCCCCTTCAGAACACTACATTTGTATCTTTGGGGTAAATACCCAGTAGTGTGATTGCTGGATTGTAGGGTAGCTCTATTTTCAACACTTTGAGGAACCTCCATGCTGTTTTCTGGAGTGGCTACACCAGCTTGTATTCCCACCGACAGTGTAAGAGGGTTCCCCTTTCTCCGCATCCTTGCCAACATGTCATTTCCTGACTTGTTCATTTTAGCCATTCTGATTGGTGTGAGGTGGTGTCTCACTGTGGTTTTGATTTGTATTTCCCTGATGCCGAGTGATGTGAAGCACTTTTCCATGTGTCTGTTGGCCATCTGGATGTTTCCTTTGCTGAAATGTCTGTTCATGTCTTCTGCCCATTTCTTGATTGGATTATTTGTTCTTTGGGTGTTGAGTTTGATAAGTTCTTTAAAGATGTTGGATTTAGCCACTTGAAACAAGAAGGAATCAGACTCCCCGCTGAATATGGAACCCAATGTGGGGCTCAGTCTCACAACCCATGGGATTGTGACCTGTGCCGAAATCAAGAGTCCGATGCTTAACCAAATGAGCCACGCAGGTGCCCCCTAGAAGGCATTTTGATTACACACATATGCTCACACGCACACACACTCACACACATACACGCACTAAATGAATGGATGGACAACTATAAATGTGTGTGTATATGTACATATGTACACATATATGTATATACATACAGAGGGTGAAAGAGTATGTGTGTGTGTGCACACACATGCACACATGCCTTAGTCTACTTTTCGATAATTATAATGTCAATTGCAAAGGGGTGTTGTAAGGATTAAAATAATTAATACATGTGTAATGCTTAGAATAGTGCCTGGCTCGTAGCAAGGGCCACAAAATCTTAACTGTTGTTTTTCATCAGCGTTATTATTATCTTGACACAACACTCAGTCGGTGTGGACATTCCACCAGCCACCGTGCTCTGGGAAGAAGGATCCTAGCATTTGCGGAAATCTGGGGCAGCTTGCTGAAGGAGGTCACATTTGAGCTCTGCCTTGAAGTCAGAATTGCTCCCTGTAAAAAGCCAAGGGAAAGGTGTTCTAGGTGGGAGGAACCTTGTGAGCAGAGGCATGGAGGTGGGGATCCAGAGCAAGTGAAGTGAGTACCTCTGTCTCTTTAGAAGCCCTATGACATTTGATTGGACAGCTAGGTAGGGTAAAGTTCATAGAAGTGCTTAAATGCCCTGCTAAGAAGTTACCATTTACCCTCCAGGCAGCAGGGAGCCACTGAAAGCTGTTCAAATGGAGAAAGTAGTCATGAGCTCGAAGACTTTGCTTTAAGCAAAAGAATACTTCGGCATTACTGTGGTTTGTGATGCCCCGAAACACACAATGTATCTGTAGTATTAAAATTCCATGGGGTTTAAAAATAACATACATTGACAGGAAATCTGAGGCACAGTAAGGTCCCCAGATCCGGAGAGGGAGTTTGATAAGGTAGATTGTGACTCTCGGTTCCCAAGAGAAAGGGTGTGAACACGCACACAAGAAAGCACCAGGACAGGTCAGGAGACAGAGAGAAAAGGGGAGTGTGGGCAAACGAGTCTTTCTTGTGGTTTGCACTGGAAGGAGCTGGTGAGGCAGGTTGAGCAGATTTAGAATTGACTGGTTTGAGTCATTTCAGTGGGCTCTGGGGCATAGGGGACTGTCCCTGGTTGTTTTGTACCTGGCCCTGGGGGCGATTAGGGTAGGAGGATAGTGACCTGGTGCTTGAGAGCCTGATTAATAAGGAGTGTGGGCTCTGGATTGGTGGGTTCCTATTTGGAAAGCACCTTCACTGGTAAGTTGTTTGCTTTCAGGAACTGGCAAGCCCAGGGAAGGGCAGACCCTCCAGATTAAGTGAGGCCCCAGACCTCAGAGCATCAGGATACAAAAAATAAAAGATGTGGTGAATATGGTAGAAGTTGGGGGTAGGGAGAGAAGAAAATATGCAAAAAGACTTATTGAGTCAAGACTTCATAATAAGGGAGAGACCATAGTAAATAATGGTAAGAAGTTATATCTGGACTACTTGACTTAAATCTGAGCTGCTTCATATATTCTTCCTGGATAGACTTCCTATCTCTCCAGAAGCATCTTCATCCAGATGTATAGCTGCACCGCCCCTCTTTGCCAGCACAAACTGTGTGCTCCCTTCCCCAGGGGCCTGTGGCCTCCTTGAAAGTGCAGTACCTTTTAACAGCGGCAACAAAGGAGAATTTAGAGTCCTCTGGCGGTTTATTTTGCTCAGTAATCAGCTGCTGAATTTGGCCTAATGGGATTCTAATGTTTTTAAAAGCCAATTTAGTAATCTTTGTATTTTGGATGGATTGTGAAAGCCTTGTTAGTTATTTATATCCACGTACACATGCATGGCTGCAAATGGCAGATTTATGCTTTTATGTGCCATTAACATCCACACTGTGTTAACAGCAGCAGTTAGCCAGATCTCAAAATGTTGGCTTAACCTCCTCTATGCCTGTAAACACACACACACACACACACGCCTCTGTCATCCCATGTGGTCAGCCATAGGGTATTTCAACTTATTAAACGTCCTACTGAATAGTTCCTCACTCTATCATATCAAATAAGTGATATGTCTGTAGTCGCCAGGCTGTTTAATTAAAGATAATCAGTCTTGGAAGACTTGGGATACAATTAAATATACTTAACACTAAAGCTTGGTTGAACATGATTTAATCTTTTTTGGGTGATTCAGGATCCTACAGGCCTTGGGGGCCTTTGTGATGAATATAAATGATTCTCACGCTCTTACTTTGCAGAAGCTCCCTTAGAAAGAGATTTCTAGTTGAAAGCCTGCCAAGTACATGGGATTCCACCGTAGAAGGTACCCTCACAATTACCTGGAATTGCTTTCTAGACATCCCGGGGATAACAAATCTGTGAATATTTGTCCTTGGCATAAGATGCTCTAACAGTTGCTGTGAAATTCATTTTTCAGTCCCCTTTTACTTCTCTAGCAGGGAGGAATCCTCAGTAGGGTGCTAATATATCATTAACACCTTTCTTTAAAATTTATCTTTTTTTTTTAATTAATGTCTCTTTCCCATCAAGAACTACCCAGGATTCATTCATTAGTTCAACATGTGTTTATCTAGCTAGTCTCAGTGAGACACAGTAGAATCAGGGAGTTGGCCAGAGGGGGTATAGCTAGATTTTTTTCAGGGCATATAATGTATATTCAAATAATGAATCCAGAGTTTTCATAATCTGGCATAGACCTCCATGCTTCCCCGACTGCTCACCATCTTCCCTTCGCTCTCTAGTGTGACATCTTCATTAGTTCCATACTTAGATACTGAAGGCAGAGTTAAAATGGGAAAGAAACAGTTAAAATAGCCTTGACATGACTTTCAAAAACAAAAGACAAAAACAGGACTGCAAGGAGAAATAGATGAATCCCCTATTATAGATGGAGATCTTCACACCCCTCTATCAGTAGTGAGCAGATCCAGCAGTAAGGACACAGGTGAACTCAACAGCATCATCCATTAACTGGACAAAATGGATATCTATGAACTACTTCATCCAACAACAATAGAATACACATTCTTCTCAAGCTCACATAGAACATTCGTCAAGTGGGACCACATTCTAGGCCATGAAACACACCTTAAAAATTTTAAAAGAATAAAAATCACACAGTGTCTTCTTAGACTACAAGGAAATTAACTAGAAATCAGTAATAGAAAACTGGAAAGTCCCAAATACTTGAGGATTAAATAGCATACTTCTAAATAACATGTGGGTCAAAGAAGAACTCTCAAAAGAAATTTTAAACAAAGAGGCAACCCACGGAATGGGAGAAGATATTTGCAAATGACAGTACAGACAAAAGGTTGATATCCAGGATCTATAATGAACTCCTCAAACTCAACCCACATGAAACAGACAAACACATCAAAAAATGGGCAGAAGATATGAACAGACACTTCTCCAATCAAGAAATACAAATGGCTATCAGACACATGAAAAAATGCTCATCATCATTAGCCCTCAGGGAGATTCAAATTAAAACCACATTGAGATATCACCTTACACCAGTTAGAATGGCCAAAATTAACAAAACAGGAAACAACATGTGTTGGAGAGGATGTGGAGAAAGGGGAACCCTCTTACACTGTTGGTGGGAATGCAATTTGGTGCAGCCTCTTTGGAGAACAGTGTGGAGATTCCTCAAGAAATTAAAAATAGAGCTTCCCTACGACCCTGCAATTGCACTCCTGGGTATTTACCCCAAAGATACAGATGTCGTGAAAAGAAGGGCCATCTGTACCCCAATGTTTATAGCAGCAATGGCCACAGTCGCCAAACTATGGAAAGAACCGAGATGCCCTTCAACGGACGAATGGATAAGGAAGATGTGGTCCATATACACTATGGAGTATTATGCCTCCATCAGAAAGGACGAATATCCAACTTTTGTAGCAACATGGACGGGACTGGAAGAGATTATGCTGAGTGAAATCAGTCAAGCAGAGAGAGTCAATTACCATATGGTTTCACTCATTTGTGGAGCATAACCAATAGCATGGAGGACAAGGGGTGTTAGAGAGGAGTAGGGAATTTGGGTAAATTGGAAGGGGAGGTGAACCATGAGAGACTATGGACTCTGAAAAACAGTCTGAGGGGTTTGAAGTGGCGGGGGGGTGGGAGTTGGGGTACCAGGTGGTGGGTATTATAGAGGGCACAGCTTGCATGGAGCACTGGGTGTGGTGAAAAAATAATGAATACTGTTTTTCTGAAAATAAATAAATTGGGGAAAAAAAAGACTTGGTAAATGATAAGGAAAATAAAAAATGAAATTGAAACTGCCAAAAAAAAATATTTTAACACCATGAAAATGAAATATAACTTATCAAAATTTGTGGGATACAAAGAAAGCAGAGCTTAAAGGAAAATTTATTATAGTGAATGAGTGTGTTAGAATGTAAGGTCAATGTAAAGTTAGAAAGATGTAAGGTCAATAATCTAAGCTTTTGCATTAGGAAACTAGGTTAAAAAAGAGAAAATTAATCCAAAGTAAGCAAAAGAAAAGACACAATAAGAATCAGAGCTGATGTAAATGAAATTAAAAACAGGAATTCAATAGAAAAATCAACAAAACCAAGCACTGGTTCTTTGAAAAAAATCAATAAAATTGATAAGCTTCTGGCCAGATTAAGGGTTAACTAAGAAAAAAAGAAATTGCTAATACTAGCAATGAAAGAGGGGACATCACTACAGATTCCAAGGATGTTAAAAGAATAATACTATGAATAACACTTCACCCACAAATTTGATAACCTAGGTGAAATGAATCAATACCTCGAAAGACCCAACCTACCAAAATTCACACAAGAAGAAGTAGATAATCTGAATATGTCTATATCTATTAAGGAAAATGAATCAACAATAGCCTTCCAGAACAGAAAACACTGATGAATTGTACCAAAGATTTAGGGAAGAAATCATATCAATTCTCTGCAGTCTTTTTCAGAAAACAGAAACAGATGGAATACTTCCTAACTCATTCTGCAAGTCTAGCATTGCCTTAATACCAAAACCAGACATAGATATTGCAAGAAAACTATAGACAAGTATCTATCATGAACATAAATTTTTTTTAAATTCTCAGCAAAATACTAGCAAATCAAATCCAGAAATGTATAAAAATAGTCATACACCATGGCCAGGTGAGATTTATCCCAGGTATACAAGGCTGGTACAACATTCAAAAATCAATTGATGTAATCCCTCACATCAACAAACTAGAGAAGAAAAATCACATAACCATACCAATAGATACAGAAAATCATTTGACAAAACCCAGCACTATTCATAGTAAAAACTCCTAGTAAACTAGGAAAGAGGGGAATTTGTTCAACTTGATAAAGAATACCTACGGAAACTCCACAGCTACATCACACTTAATGGTGAAAGATTCAGATCTGTCTTACTAAGCTCAGGAAAAAGGCAAGGATGTGCCCTCTCATCATTGATTTTCAGCATTGTTCTAGAGGTCCTAGCTAATGCAATAAGACAAGAGAAGGAAATAAAAGGTATACAGATTGGGAAGGAAGAAATATAACTCTTTGTTCATAGAGGACATGATCATCTATGTAGAAGTCCAGAAGAACTGACCAAAACTCTTGGAAGTATTAGGCAATAATGACAAGGTTCCAAGATGTAAGGTTAATATGGAATTGATCTCCTTAGTATTTACCCAAACGAATTGAAAATGTGTGTCCACATAAAACCCGCAGCTTTATTCATAATTTCCAAAACCTAGGAGCAACCAAGATTTCTTCCACTAATTGAATGAATACATAAACAAGTATATCTAGACAGTGGGGTATTATTCGGCACCAAAAAGAAGTGAATATCAAGCTATGAAAAGATGATGTGGGTGAACTAAGTAAAAGAAACAGTCTGGAAAAAGCTAAATACTGTATTATTCAGGAAAAGGCAAAACTGTGGAGTCAGTTAAAAGATCAGTGATGGGCAAGGATTTGGGGAGGGAGGGATGAATAGGAGGAGCACAGAGGCATTTTATGGCAGTGAAATTACTTTATATGACATCATAATGGAGGATACCTGCCATTTTGCATTTGTCCAAACTCAAAGAATGTACAACACCAAGAGCGAACTCTAACGTACACTGTGGGCTTTGAATGATTATGATGTGTCTATGTAGGTGCGTCGATTATGTGAATGTACTGCGCTGGTGAGAGATGTTGATAATGGGGGAAGCTCTGCATGAGTGGACATAGAGGATATGTGGGAAATCTCTGTATCTTACATTCAATCTTGCTGTGAACTTAAAGCTGCTCTGAAAAATAAAGTCGGTGGGGGAGCGGTAAGAAAGGAGAAGAAAGAAGAAAGGAATAGAAATGAGTCAGGACCACCTGTAACTAAATTTAAAACCTACCACTCCACACCAAGAAATCAAAGAGAGAAAGATGACACGTTTGCCTGTGTTGAAGGAAAACAATTCTACTTGGAAAAATTTTGTAAAAATATTCAACGGCAGATGACAAACTAGGAAAACACTTGTGCATGACACCTGTCAGGCAAGAGGCTAATTTCCTTAATGTAGAAAGAACTCCTACAAATCAGTGAGAATTTGATATTTCTACCAAAAACCAGGCAAAGGTATGCAAAAGCACTTCCCGAACAAAGGGAAACAGATGCTAGTGACTGTGATGAAACTGTCTTGCTCATAATTACTTGAAATCAAATTAAATTAGAGACAGCTTGTCAGCTGGCTTATTGGTTAGGGTATGGTGTACACACGTGTGTTTTTTCTTCATGGCACTTCACACATTGCACTTGTATATTTATTTGTATGATTACTTGATAGATATTTGTCACCCCAGCCAGACTCTGAGCTCCATAAGTGTAGGACTTGTGTGTTGTTTTGCTCACACCACCTTTGTGTTTTCTGCAAATTGCACATTCTTTAGACCCAGTAAATATTTGTTGAGTGAATGAGTAAGTCAGTAAATGAGAATGGGTAGAAAATTCTGGAACCTCACACAACCAACAAAAGTAGCTCACTTTTTTTAAATGAATGTCAAAGATGAGAGTGGGTGGTGAGGAGAAGACAGAGGGTACCTGGAGGTGAACTTTCAACTCACTACATTATCTCAACATGTTGATAAGTAAGCAAAGGGTCAGTCTGGGCCGGATACTGTCAAGACAGTGCCAAGGCGGCAGGAGATCCAGTTACATGCCCTGCTCAGCCACACCAAGGGGCTGGTTGAGATCTTGAGTCTTAGACAGAGATGGAGAAGGATAAAGTTGAGAGTTCAGGAAAGCCAGAGGTCAAATTCAAGTCATCCATTGAGCCAGAAAAGTTCCTCTGGCAACATTCTGAATCCAGGAGATGTCAGCGGCCAAGAATGATATGGGGCAATGTGTTGATTTGGGTCTGCTGGCAGCCTGAGCAGAGTGCTGTGCTCTCCCTCTGTCCTATCTCCCACTGACTATGGGTGTCATTGGGTATTGGATGGTTATTCTGGCTAGAACACCAACAATGAGTCTTGACCTCATGGAAGCAAGAAATGAGGCATCAGAGTTACCTCCCAGGGACTCAGTTGCCCCTCTCCTCATGATGTACAAGCCCCTGATCAAAGCACTCAAGGCCATCCATGATCCAGTCTCCACCCACCTCCCTCATCACACCCTCACTGTGATTCTTTTCAGTTAGCTCCCCAGCTTATTAGAGTCCCTACAATGCACCAGTTTTCCTGCCGTACACCTTTGCTGCTTTCTCTGGTTTTCCCTTCTCTCCTTCAGTCCCAGTCCAGTTCACCTAGTGACCATCAGCTCATCTTTCAATACTGATCCTGGGTCAGCTCACCAATGAAACTTTTCCTGACACACCATCTGGGTGGAATATCTAATTTCTATTTGTGTCATCAGTGTAGCAAGTATGGGCTTCTCTTATAGCACCTGTGACATTCATGAGCAGGTGGACTTACCCCATTAGATTATGAATTTCATAAGGACAAGATCTGTGTCTTACTTTTCATTATGATCTCAATCTGGAAAATTATATGAGGTGCGTGGATGGATGGATGGGTAGAGAGATGAATAGAAATTAAGCTCCATGTTTTGTTTCCTGCTGTATCTCCATTGCTTAGCGCAATGTGTAGCACATAGTAGATACTCCAAAAAAAATCCCTCTTAATTAATTACCCTTTAATTAATTAAATGATAATCCATTACATATACAGAAGTTTGGGTGGGTGGATAAGTGGATGGTTGAATGGATAGATTGATGGGTTTATTTGCATTATAAGTATTCAAGAGGAAGATGCATGTCTGCCTTCATGTAAGACAGGAGAGTCTTGATTGTCCAAAACACTGCCTCGTTATTTGACTCTGGCCTGTTGCTGTGTGTTAATTGAAATATCAGAGACCAGTTTTTAACTCAGAACATTTGAACACACATCTTCCCTGTCAGTCATGCCCAGAACTGAGTTTTATCACCACCACATGACACTATGCCCACGAGTGTCACTGTTATATAGTGAGCAAGGGAGATATAGTTCAGAGAAACCCCCAAGAAACCCAGGTTGCTCTGGGGTCAAGATGATCCCTAAAATCTGACCAACCCCTGACATTTCCACCAGTATCCAAGACCTAGCTGGAGGTCCAAAATGCCCCTTAGGAGGAGTCAGGGACCAAAGCAGATACTATAAGCCCTGCAGGGACGCTTGTCACTACAGAGATAAGTATTCTGGGAACATGAGACTCTTTCGTTTCTAGGCCCCTATGCAATGGATGTAGCTCAGAACTCTATGGGGGAAGTTCAAGAATAATGCAGTAAAGGGAGAACTCTGCGAGAGGAGGGAGGGCAAAGGAGGCATCCAACCATCCTGTAAGGATATTTAATAGTGCTCTCTAGTGACAGGAAGAGGAGATAGATGGGGGGAAGGCATAAGCCACCATGGGGCTGACATGATGAGACTTTGCATCATGGGAGGTCAGGAGAGACAGCAAGAAAGCCTGCCCAGCATCTCCACTGGGGTATCCAACAGCTGTCTCAAGCTGAACAGGACCAAAACTGAACTCTCGATCTTTTCCACAGACCTGCCCCTGCCACGGTGTTGGTAAATGGCAAATCTGTCCTTTCAGGCCAGATACCCTGAAGCTGCTCTCAGCACCTCTCTTGTTCCTACACCCCATGCCCAGTTGGTGACTCCGTTGGCTTTACCTTCACACTGAATGAAGATTCACTTGCGTACCACCTCCACTGTTAACTCCCGTGGTTCTGCCCTGGCTGTTGCCTACAGCCTGTTCTGACTCACGAGCTGGAGTGACCCTCCAGAAAACTCAGGGCACATCGCTTCTCTACTCAGAAGCCCCCAATGGCTCCCATCTCACTCTGAGTAAAAGCCAAAGTCTAGAGTCACCCCTGGGGCTCCCCCCAAACTGCCCTCACCCCTTCTCCTGCCTGATTGCCTACTCCTTCCTCACCATGTCTGTTCCTTTCCCCAGTAAGACAGGCCCACACCTCTTGGGACCTTTCCCCTTATGGTCCCTACTGCTGGTCCGCTCTTCCCCTGAGACACTGGCTGGGCTCACATGCTCACCTCCTTGACATCTCTCTTAGAATGCCCCCTTCTCCGTGTGACCTGCTCCCAGACCCAGCTTCCCCTACCCTCCTTTCCTGCTCTGCCCTTCTCCACGATGCTTGCCACCCAACCAGCTACATATTCCACTTACATGTTTGGAACAAATGTACCAAGATGGCAAGGACTTTCAGCATTTGGCTACAGGATCCCTAGTACCTAGAAGAACACCTAGCACCTAGGGTGTACTCCAATAATACTCACTGAAGGAGTGGACCCGTCAGAGTGTTTTCCTTTTGTTTCTTCACCATCCCGTAACAGTCGATTTTCTCATTTATGCTATTAGTGTTAGAGCTGCCCCATCACCCCCCTGTCTTGGTGCCCTGTGGCACATACAGTGCCTTAGGAGCAGTGTGGCCGCCTCTGTGTCCTGCTGGCGAGGCTCACATGCCCAAACTCAGATTCTTATTAGCTCTCTTATTCCTGAGCTGGTGCTGGGGAACGCTGGCTGCACCTGGCTCCTATGGGGAGGGCAGCTTACCGTGTCCCCTTTGGTCACCTCTTCTTCTATAAGGCTACCCTGTTCCCAGGGTAGCTGGGAACTAGCTCTGCATGCAGTAGGCACAGCTGCTCCAGTAAGCCCCAGTCTTCTTATTGTCTCAGGATCTCCCTTTCCGGACTGGGAGCTTCCTAAGAACAGGGGCTGCAACCTTTTTGAGTCTTGAGATCTCAGATGTGACCTTTGTATTGGGCCTTGAAGGATGAACTTGAACTTGCTGGGCACTGAGCAAAAAAAGGGAGTTAACAAGATCTAGAGACAGTGAGGCTCAGGAAGAAGTGCAGATGACTAGTGCAGACCACTCCTTCTAGAATTTTGGCTGTGAAAGAGAGAGAAGCACAGTAGCCGGAAGGGAAAGGTTTCGTTTTGAAGTCCAGACCCCTTATGGCCCAGTGCGCTCTATGGCCCCTGCCTCCCAGTCCTGCTGCTCCCTGTGCTCCTCTGTCCTTCGATACCCTCTGTTCCCATCTTGCTCCCTCTGATGGAGCAAGTGGCTGCAGAGGTCCAGCCACTCTTAGATGCAGTGCCTCTGGGCCTTTGTTCTTCCTGGAATGTCCCAATAATAATAATAATAATAAGCTATTGTAGTGAGTTATTTATTGAGCTATTTCTAGGGGCCAAGATTCACATGTATGTACTTATTTCATCATCCAGTGGCCCTATGAGGATTGCACTATACCATTCCTGCACTATTCACAAGGAAACTGAGGCACAGGGAGGCTAAATAGAATGCCTGGGTGATGTGGCTGTGAAGTACTGATTCAACCCGGGCATTCATCTGGGCTCCGGATTCCACACTCTCTGCTCTGCTGTAAGGTGTCTGCTTCCCTGGGACCCAGCTCCCCTGGGAAGCTTCCCTGAAGCCCCCAGGCCAACTTGGGCTCACCCACCTGCACTCCCTAGTGGAACCCCATGCACACATCAGCCCTTATGTGTCTCCCATAGGGTTTCAGTTGGTGGTGGGTCTGTCTCCCCTGCCGACCAGGAAGGGGCCTTTGGGGGCACAAATGTGTCCTGGTGTCTTTGTGGGGCTCGGTGTTTGTGGTTGATCTGTAAATATCTTTGTGTTCTTTCATGGTCAACGTGCTCATTCCTTGTATGTACTCCAGGCTCCATAGATGGGCCCGTTATTGAACCCATTTCTGAAAATTCTCCATCTCTGTGTTTTCTACCTCTTGTTTCTTTGGATGGTTTGGCTTCAGAAGTCCTATGAACTTTCCCTTTGAATATAACTTGTGATGAAGAAAAATGAACCATGGTCTGGGTTTATCCTAATTGGAGTATGGTATGCCTCTCACAGACGAATGGCTTGGCCAAGCCAGCCCTGAATTTGTTTCCCACTGCCAAGTATCTTAAGCAAGAAGGGGTTTCCAAGCCAGTTGTGCAAATATTTTTAAAAATCTGTTAACTCCCTATCTTGCTCCTTAAGACATTTAACCGTAAATGAAAGCCTTCTGGCATCATGTGATTGAATTCCTAAATCTTTAGCTTCAAAGAACTTCACTCAGATTATTAGCAAACATTTATTGAGCCCCTTTTTGTGCCAGGCTGTCCATGTATATTATGCCATATGGCTTCCCCACCATGCTGGAGGTAGATAGTGTCAGATATCTTACAGAGGGAGAAACAGAGGCTCAGAAGAGCCAAGTCACAAGCCCTGTGCCACACAGCTGGGGTACAACAGCACCAAAATCTGAACCCAGCCAGATCTCTCTGGTGCGCATTCAAGGGTAGTTCTGCTAAACGCCAGCTGCTTCCTTCCCATCTCTTAAAGCTAGTACTGGTGCCAGGACCCTCTACTTTAAATTCTGGGGATAACTGAGCAATGAACAAGGCCTAGCTTGGCAGGAGAGGCTTGGAGAATTTGTTCTCTCCTCTTGTAGCCAGACAGGCAAGGCAGAAACCCAAGCCCATGTCATCGGTGCCAAGACAAGAAGACAAGCATCATCTCCTTGTTCTCCTCCATCACTGTCATCACCACCATCAGTGAGGGAAGAATAGCTAAAGGCTGGTGGCTGTCTTATTGGGGTTTCTCTTGGTGGGTAAATAGCACCCAGATCCAATAATAGGATGGAGACACAGAGGAAAGCTCAGAGGAGAGAAGGGATGGCTGAACATTCTATTTGCCAGGGGGCTGTCCAATGCATACAGGAAGGAGACATTGACAGGGACAGAAGGGCAACCCAGATCATCCCCACCCGAGACAGAATGCCCATGTGATTGGCCCAGAGGAGCAGTTCTCATATTTTGTATTCTAAGCAACCTAACCAAAAGGTTGTCTGTCTCCAGTCCCACAAGATTTCGGAAAGATGATCCTCAAGACTGTTTGAATCCAGACATTAAATAAACAAAACTGCACATTTGTGGCAACAGGGTAGTTAGCAGGCGCTTACTCTATAGGCCAGAAGCTTTAAATATCTGTATTATCTTGTGTAATCACCACAATAAACCAATGAAGGAGATATTTTAATCCCTCTTTGCAGACCTGGAGACTGGGGATCTGGAAAGTTCTTTGTCCAGGTTGCATGGTGGCTGCCAGGGGATTAGGGTCCATGGTTCTGCCAAGCCCACACCGCCCCACCTACGGCAAGCACCAGAGATGAGAGGCCTGGCAGTATGGACACCCAAAGGCATTAATTCATCATCTTGTAGGACCCAGAGACCCATTTGAGAACACGAATCAACTTCCCCCTTAGACAAATGCACAAGCCATTCCAAAGTAAGAGAATTTTAGGGAGACCATGACCCCTTCACATTCATGGTTGATGATGGCTTACGGTCAACTGCTCCTCAGGGAGATTATTCCTTCCAGGTACAAAGAAGTCATATGTGAACCTTGGTTCTCCCCGTCTTAGAACTTGAGTCTTAATCACTAGGCTTTGGCTGTCCTTGGCTCTAGTAATGGAAATTGATGAGTTGTCCAAAGCTCAGGCCTGTGTCTGACACTAAAAGCTGATGCTGAGACCTTCTTACTGACCTAGTTGATATTTATGCAAAAAAAAACCCCAAAAACTCCAGTTTGTGTGTATATCCCACACAGACTCCTCAAAAAGAAAAAGAAGAAAGAAAACCCTGATATATAATCTTTGCATAATAGACCAATTATAGATTTTCCAAATCTCAGTAATCAAGCTTTCAAAGCCTCTTTGAATAAATACACTTTCATTTAAATTCCATAACCTTCTAAAAGAAGGAGGAACAGTTCCAAGGGAAATTATTTATTCTTATGATAAAGCATAAAGCAGTCCAAAGCTGGGCTTATACACATTAGCTGATTTTCATCTCCATTAACATATGTTGAGCCACTATTATATGCCTAGCACATGCACAATACTTCAGTACACATGATTCCATTTCATTGCTCACGCCCAGCAAGCCCTTGTGGGAGACAAGGCCATTATTTTAACCTTCATGTCATGGAAGAGGAAACTTAGGTCCAGAGAGGCCCCATGACCTGCCTCAGGTGAAACATGGGTGGACAGTGGCAGATCCAGGACTGAAGCTCTGGGATCCAGACCAACCCCCATGCTTGCACCTCAACCATGTGTGAAACAATGTCTCAGATGTCTGCTTGAGAATAGAACTTGCTGTATGTAATGCAAATACCAAGGAAGCAAGCCTGTGCATATGTGCAAGGGTCATTCGTACGATGAATTAGAAAACTTTTGTCCTCCACCACATTCAGGGCTCACTTGTGGGTCCCCTTTGCCGTGAAGCTCCCTGACCACCAACTGCTTCTCCCAGCAGAGGACCTCATACCCTGGAACCTGGGGCCACTTATCACACTGGGTCATGATCATCTGGTGCCATCTGCAGTGAGCCTCCACGGGTAGTAAATTTCTGAATAAGAGTCAGGGACATTGGGGGCCTCTGGGGAGGGATTGGACCAACATTCGTTGCCATGGCAACGGCTTCTCAGCTTGGCCTTGGACCAACTGTCTCAGCAGGTGAGTAAGCAGGAGGAAGCAAGGATGACTCAGGGTGTCCTTGCTTAGGGTGAAAGGGAGGTTGACTCATCTATTGAGGCAAAGGAGGCAGGCAGAAGACCTGCCTTGGATGTTGGGTATTTCTGTGAAGGTCTTGTCTTCCCTGCCAGGCTGAGGGTTTCTGAAATGCAGGGATCACCCCTCCGTCATCTCTCCATCCCCTGCAGAGCCTCTCACAGCACAAACTAGTGTCCAGGGAATGGTGAACCTGTGTTGTCCAATTAATGCCAAGTTGTATACCAGTGTCAGCCACACTGTTCTTCAAACTGCTTGTCGTGACCCATGAGTGGGTCATGAAATCACTTTTGGTGCGGCACACCAGCATTTTTATTAATGAGACGGAAGAGAAGAGAAAAGGAAAAAGAATGAGAGTGTGTCATACATCGTCAGGATCAGTATTATTTTACGGGAAACTTTTTTCATGAAAAACATGAAAAGTGTGCAGTGGAGGTGGTGGGGTGTATGTGTGTGTACACTGGACTATGATATAAAATACATTTTTATTCTCACTCACAAAGTGTTTGAAAAATAGTAGAGAACAATTTTAGAAAGACACTTATTTGGCCAGTTTCCTGCTTATAGGAATGTGAGACTGTAATGGTCATTCGTTTGCATTGTTTATCTATGTATTTGGTGTTCATCTACAGTCATCTACAAGAGTTGCTTTGTCTGCTGGGTCATCTTGTTCGGTGTGAATGGGAAACATCCAGGAGCAATGACAGGCTCAGTGTGGCTGGAGTCACTAATTGTGCAACAGGGGCCAGAAGAGCTGTGTGTGACTGGGGCCACCTCAAGCCTGCCCATCTTCAAAGCAGGAAACTTTGTTGAAATTTTGTGGTTCAAGCAGGTTGAGAAATGGGCTTGAACTGCTGACATCTGCAATCTGTCTGTCTCCCCTCACCCTACCAGTTGGCTTAAGTCACTTGGTACCTCTGTATTGATACCATTGTATTGTTCCCATGGGTTTTTTGTTTCTCTGTGTGTGTGGTTTTATTGTCATTTGCAGTCTTGTCTCCTCAGTTAGTTTAGGCACTACTCGAATTTATCTTCTGCTGCTTTTGAATCTCCAAAATGCCTTGCAAGGTTGGGAACACAGTAGGGACTCAATAAATGCTTCCTGTGTGTTAACAACTACTCATTGCTGGGGTCCCTTCTAAGACATCCCTTCATTCCTCACATTCTTGAATTGTAGGGCACATACCATATGGCTTTGTGGTTGTGTGTGGTAACAATCTTCCCCTTTGCTTAGACTGTGAGCCCACTGAGGACAAGGGGTGTGTGTTCTTTTTTTTTTTTAAGATGTATTTATTTATTCTAGAGAGAGAGTGCATATGAGTAGGGGATGGCCAGAGGAAGAGAATCCCAGGGAGACACCACTCCCAGTGCAGAGCCTTACATGGGGCTCAATCCCACAACCCTGAGATCATGACCTGAGCCAACACGAAGAGTCAGACGCTCCACTGACTGAGCCACTCAGGTGCCCCAGGAGTGTGTGTGTTCTATCCATCACTGTATCCTTAGCCCCTAGCACAGCACAGTACCCACCTGCCTTGTTCATTGGGTCCTCAGTGATCTGTGTATCTCTTAGTCATCACCCTAACAATGCTGACTACCAGCTAACCTCTACTGTCTCAAAGGCAGACCAAACTGGGATTGGTTTTTGTAGAGTAGCTCTAAGCTACAGGTTGGTACTGGAGCTGCTCCATGTGTCTCCTTACCTTGAGCGAGCAGGCCAGCCAGGGAATGTTCTTCTTGTGACAATGGCAGAATTACAAAAGAGCAAGTTCAGCTGTACAAACGCTTTTCAGGCCTTCGGTTCTATCACGAGCATTAGTCTTTTGGCCAAAGTAAGTCAATCAGTCAACCCCAAAGTCAAGGAGCAAGAAAGCAGGCTCCTTATCCATTCATCCATTGAAGGGCATCTTGAATGAATAAGGAAGATGTGGTCCATATACACTATGGAGTATTATGCCTCCATCAGAAAGGATGAATACCCAACTTTTGTAGCAACATGGACGGGACTGGAAGAGATTATGCTGAGTGAAATAAGTCAAGCAGAGAGAGTCAATTATCATATGGTTTCACTTATTTGTGGAGCATAACAAATAGCATGGAGGACAAGGGGCGGTAGAGAGGAGTAGGGAATTTGGGTAAATTGGAAGGGGAGGTGAACCATGAGAGACTATGGACTCTGAAAAACAATCTGAGGGGTTTGAAGTGGCGGGGGGGTGGGAGGTTGGGGTACCAGGTGGTGGGTATTATAGAGGGCACGGCTTGCATGGAGCACTGGGTGTGGTGAAAAAATAATGAATAATGTTTTTCTGAAAATAAATAAATTGAAAAAAAAAAAAGAAAGAAAGAAAGAAAGCTCCTGCCTAGGGAAGTTTGAGTGGTGGAGGGAAAACTGAATATTTCTAAATAACCTCCCCAAGTAAGTTCTCAGGCTCTTGCTAAATGTTCATGGGATGGCAAGGAAGGGAAGAAATCATTAGATTCCAGAGGTTTCCCATAGGTTTTCACCATAAAATCACAAAAGTCCACAGGGACTCTTCTACCACAGAGAAAGCCCGAGTTTTGTCTAACGAATAATAGCCCCACCACCCAGAGTTGTTTGTTGGAGAAATAAAGCAAGCCCTCAGGAGCGACAGCTGGCAAAGACTCTTCTGCTTATGGATGTTCAGCTGACTCCAGTAGGGAGAATGGGACAGTGACCACTGGTTTCAGAGGCATCTCTGACTGGATAGAAGCCAGGCTGGAGGAAAGGATTCTAGTTTTTGTCCTTTGGCAATATGTGCATGCAGATGAATGCTCACATGTCTGTTAAAATCAGCAGGTCGGGATCTTCAGGGGATCTTTTAAAATAGAGCCCTGGATGCCATGTTGGCTTTGCAGTACCAACCCTGGCATGGTTCGAAGTGGTGCAAGGTTTTGCACCTCTCCATTGGTTACCTGAAAAATAACACTTTTCTTTCATTGTCTTTCCTCACCCACTGCAGGAGTGCTGTGCCTGCCAGACAGCCTGAACCTTCACAGGGACCCGCAGCGGTCAAACAAGCCAGGCGACCTGCCCATGTTCAGCCAGTCGGAGTTGAGGACCATCGAGCAGTCCTTGCTGGCCACCCGTGTGGGCAGTATCGCAGAACTGAGTAAGTGGACACTGGTTCTCTGGCCCTCTCTGTGCCCAAGGTGCCCCTCCCCTCAGGACAGTGCTTCGTCACCAGCCAGGTGACAGCTTTTATTGAACACCTGCTATGTGCACAGAACACTGCCATGGTAGCCATAGGGGAGGCAAGGGTTCTGGAGTCAGGCAGGTCTGATAACATTTCCTGCCACTGTCACTGTTGTAGGTCAAGTTTTTAACATTTTCTGAGCCTCAGTTTCCTTTTCTATAAAATAGAGAAAATAATAGTACCTGACTTAAAGTATGGTTTTGCTGATTCAGTGAGCTAATGCCATAAAGAAGCTTTGCCATGGTGGCCGACACACAGTAAATGCTCTATAGATGGTGGTTGTTCATTGTTGATTTCCAGTGAAATCATTTTAAAGCGTATGTCAAATCACATTTTCCTCTGGTCAGAATCCTCCACTGGCTTTCCATCTGACCCACAGAAAAAGCTAAAATTTTCAGAATTGCTTGTAGGCCATGCCACATATCCCTTTTATTCTTCTACTGTCCCCTAAGACCCCCTGAAGTCCAGCCAGTCTGGCCCCTTGACTATAGCAGACATGCCTCAGGACCTTTGCACTTACTATTCCCTCTTCCTCAACCACTCTTCCTCCAGATAGCCACATGGCTAGTTCCCTCATTACCTTCAAGCCTCACCCAGAATTTTAATACCCTTTAGGGGCACCTGGGTGGATCCATTGGTTAAGCGGCTGACTCTTGGTTTCAGCTAAGATCATGATCTCATGGATCGTAAGATTGAGCCCCACACCAGGCTCTGTACTCAGCAAGGAGTCTGCCTGAGATTCTCTCCTTCTGCCCCCTCTCCCCTCAAATAAATAAATCTTCAAAAAAAATTGTTTAAATACCCCAAAGGCCTTTTTCCCCTTAATTTTTTTTTGTTTTTTAATAAAAGTTTCACAGAGATATAATGTATAGACAGTTCACCTCTTTAAACTGTACAATTCAGCGATTTTTAGTTATTTACTAAGGTATAGCAACTATCAACCACTATCAATTATCTTCACCCCAACAAGAAACACGGTAGTGATTAGCTGCCATTACCCTTCCCCCCCCCACCTAACCACACTCTATTTTACTCATTTCTTTTTTTTAATTGTTAATCTCTCCCTACTAGAATATATTCTCACAGAGAATCGAGATAATTCGCTTTATTGATGTAACCCCAATGCCAAGAACACTGCCTGGCACATAGTATGCCCTCAGGAAATGTGAAGAGAAGGGGAAGGATGGGGAGAGAGAAAGCACAGAAAGGTGGAGATAAGGGAAGGATTGTTGAGAAGATTGGGTCTCTCGAGTTTAAGCAGTGATCTGAAACCCTTCGGCATCCCTAATTCAGGACTGTGTCCTCAGAGTCTGGCCAACCAGAAGAAAATAAAACTGAATTTACTTATGTTCAGTTGATTATCAAATTGCTTGAAGGTGTGTTCCTCATGGGACCTGAGCATTGATCTTAGAAATGATGGATTATGTTGAAGCCTGAATCGGTGTGACATTCTGGAAAATTCTGAACCATAGAAAGAAATCAGGGTCCAGAAGACAACATGTGCCTCTTCCCAAAGGAAGTCCCTATACACCCAGGACAGGCATCCTCCATTTAGCACATTGCGCCCCCCTCTGGAAAGGGAAGTCCTAGCTGATGCAGGCTGTGGCTGGCCCTCTAGTCTTTAAGGAGCTACTTCCTGGCACCTGAATTTGGAAATTACACCTCCATTATCATCAAACCCAGAAGTCACAAGATGCTGCTCATCACAGGGTCAGGTTCCAGCTCCCTGTCCGCTATATAATCATTCTTCAACTTTTGGGTGCCATGGACCCCTTTGACAGTCTGGTAAAGCCTATGGACCTTGCCTCAGAATAATATTTTTAAATGCATGAAATACGTGCACACATTTACAAAGGAAACCAATTATATTAAAAGTCAGTTACTGCAATATTTTTATAAAAATTGTGATGTAGCCATTCTGTACTTTTTAGCAACACATTATATAATAAGATCTAGTAGCAGCTTCGATGACCCCATTAGTTGGAGGTAGAGATATGTGTGAATGATATTTTGAAATATTTCCAACAATTGGAAAGGGATAAGAAAATGTCTGTACTTTTAATAGTTTCCCACAGATTTGGGATATGGAGGGTCCAAGCAGCACCTGCGGGGGTGGGGGGCATTGTTCGAAGAAGAAATGCCACAATGTTTGGGACTTTCCGAATTTCTGAGACATGCCCTTGACCCTGGAAATGCAGAATCTGGCTACAGGGTTGGATCATGTCTGCCTGGGCAGAACCTGGGAAGAACTTCATCACCAGCTCTCCCCTGCGGTCTCCAGGGTTTGTCCTAGGATAACCTTAAGGGTCCCTCTTTGAGTCTAACCCCTGGGCTGGGGCTCTGCTTAACTCCAGCTCTCCACAAAGAAAAGATTGGCTTAATAAATCTGTACTTCGCCAAGGCAGGCAGGCTGCAGCAGCAGCTAGCCGCAGAAATTGTTTTTAAGGTCAATTTGCTCTGTATATTAGACGCTGTCATCCTCATTGATGTTGACTTTCACATATGAATTGTCGGCACACAAATGGGTGCTGCTAATTACAGAGGGGTTCTGTACCTTCATTAAGTCTCCCATAGAAGGTATGTGCGCAAGCACATTGATAAGCTGCCTCGGCAACCAGAGGTAATAAAATCACCCGCTTTTCTGATCTGACTGTAATTTAGAGCGGCTTGCTCTGTGGTCTGAATCAATACGAGCCTTGCTCTCTCTGTGTACCTAGAGAGCTGTTCTTCATATTCAAAGATTACTCTATCAGTGTGGCTTGTAGAAACTACTGTTATTCTGCAAAGGTGAGCTGGAGCGAGTCTGTTCGCAGATATCCCTCCTCTTCTGGAATCAGGCTGTGCCGGGTCAAGGGCAGAGCGCCTACCCATGGCCTTCTCCATAGTCAGTAATGATCGGCAGCAGCTGGTGTTACAGAACCAGGGGACTAGGATAAATCCACACGAGCTGTTTCCAGTGTAATCGCTGTTGTCCACACTGGCGGGAAGGGACGCTAGAGGAGGATGAATGACTTGTCTAAGGTCCACGGCACCCACGAGCTGCAGGAGTTGGGACTGAGTGCGGTTCTTAAGGCGGAGCTTCCACGCTTCACCACAAGAGTGCTGTCCCTCGGGGAGAACCCGGGCAGATGTTTCTACATGCTACAGGTGCAGTGAGGGCTGCGTTCCTTCCAGCTCTGGGGATCCGTAGCTTGCTCTGTTGAATGCATTGTAAATGTTCTCCTCTCAACAGACCTGGAGATGCAGAAAGTCACAAAGGATATCCCCTGGAAGGGGACCACCCTGGGGCCGAGATCTCTCCCTAGAACCCCGCCTGTATCCTCAGGACATCACATTATGATCAGAACTTGATCACCCAAGATGTTCAAAGCACTTACCTTTGTCCGGCCTGCTGTGGCTTGGGGTGAAGATAAATCCGCTCATTCTGGAGCACCTACTGTGTGCCACGTGCCTTCGGTAGATGAAAGGTGTTCCCATTTCACAGATAAGAAAACTGAGATTTGGAATGAGAAAGGTTTTGCCCAAGGCCATGCAGCTAGTAAATTGCAGAGTCATAATTCGAACCCAGTTGGGGTTTTTTGTTTTTGTTTTTGTTTTTTTCCGGCCTTACTATGCTGTGTCCAGTTCAACTTTGCCTTGTGAGGCCCTAACACAACACCCCTGGCTTGGGAGATAATCTCAAGGCGGGACATGCAGCCAGTTAGTCTCCGAAACAAGATCAGAAGAAAATGCCACCGGTGAGGGGAACTCTTAATGACAGTCCAGTCAAATATTAAATATTCTATAGAACCAGACTTTGATTTCAGAGACCTGGAACTGAGCCCATGTATGCCTAAACTGTTGGAGTGCGAAGCTAAATTAGGATGCCACTCAGCCCCCAAACTGACAGAGGCTGGCCTTTTTTTTTTTTTTTTTTTAAACTCTGAGCCCTAGAAAATCTGCACGGTGACACGCTGAACTTCACAGTTGACCTAGAGACTGGTGAGCCGTCTCTTCAGGCTCTCTTTCCCTGAACCAGTGAGCACATCTAGGGGAATCGGGTCTGCCCAGGCTCTCCCACTGAGGCCACAGGAGAAGCAGAGGCCCCGGCTTCATGCTCACTTTTGAACCAATTTGACTCTCCTTTGGGTTCCACTCAGCCCCACACCCGTGTCCTCTGAGGTCTTGTCTCGGCTCCTCTGCCTGACATGCCAGCCTTATCCACAAGTTCCCAGTTGAAACCCCATCCAGCAGTCACTAATTGTAGTGTTTGCGTTCTGTGGGTTAAAGGGGGGAAAAAAATGAAAGCCTCATCCTAAAATGCCCCTTCCTATTCACACTACTTTTCACACTCAGCTGTGAACTTGTTGCTCCCATTCGATGAGGCAGACAAAATGGGGCCATTAATTTACAACAGTGAGTAAAAAGCTTTCTGGGTTGTGTCTCCTCGGTGTCCCCAGAAAGAAAAAAAGAAACTTAATCCTTATGGCTTGGACAAGAGGGTCTCTCTCCTTGTTTGGAATGGAGTTGGGCTCTTTGCTGAGTCCTACCTCCAGCCCCTGGGGTGCACCTGTGTCCCTCTCTGATGGCAAAGTGGCCACTAGCCTCTTGATATTTTTCTAATATTGCACTCTACCACAGAGCCTTTGCACTTGCTGCCCCTTCTGCCTAGAAAGCTCTTCCCCTGGTATTTACAGGGCTCCTCTGTCACTTTATTCAGGCCTCTGCTTCACTCTCCCCGCCTCAGAGAGGCCCTCCTGTGACCACCCCACTCACCCCTACCCCATCACTCTTTATACGGTCTTCCTGCTTTAATCTTCTTCATCGCCCTTATCACCACCTGACATACCATATGTTTATTTATATACTGTCTGTCCACCCCACCAAGACTATAAACCCATGACAGCTGAGAGGGTTGTGTTTTTTTGTTTTGTTTTGTTTTTTAAGAGTTTATTTATTAATTTGACAGACAGAGATCACAAGTAGGCAGAGAAGCAGGCAGAGAAAGAGGAGGAAGCAGGCTCCCTGCTGAGCAGAGAGCCCAATGCGGGGCTCTATACCAGGACCCTGGGATCATGACCTGAGCCAAAGGCAGAGGCTTTAACCCACTGAGCCACGCAGGCACCCTGGGTTGTGTTTTTTAAAAATATCATGATATCCTCAGGGCGTGGGATAATGGTTGGCACATGTAGGACTCAGTAAATATTTGATGAATGAATGAATGAATGGTAGGTTTCCTGCTCAATCCAGGGTTCAGTCTTCCATTGTCCCTAAGGACTTGGATTATACATGGTCTTTCCATTCTTTCTTTATCAAGGAAGGGGTTTTGGTGGGGAAATTTAAACAGCAGATTGTGATGCTGGAGAACACCTCTGTTTCCTCACCTGTGCTGTGTGGTATAAGGCAAGTGACTCAGTCACTATGATCCCTGGTGTTCCCATCTATGACAAGAGGGTGATGATCCTTGCTCCCCCAGGGTTGTAGGAGGTTTTGAAAACATACTGTAGTAAGTGGCAGCTGACTGCCACTTACTGAGGGAAGGAGGTGAAGTTGCTGCCTCAGCTGCTGTCTTTTGGGCAGAAGGAGCCACCGATGGAATGTGTAGCCCTTTGTCCCGGGCGATTGTAGCTGGCAGGCAGAGGGCAACGTAGTAGGAACTGCTCCGACAACCTGAGTCTGGCAGGTTAGAGCAGCATTTCTGAAGGGCGGGATAGGAGATGATCGTAGGTGATACACACAACACTTCTTATTTTTAATTGCCATGAATTTTTCATGAGCACTAGAAAAATATTGGTTTTCCATTTATGGCACTGATATGAAGTTTCCTTTTAAAATGAGTGAAAGAATGAGCCAATTTAAAGAAAAATATTAAGTAGATAAATTGTACCTGCAGCCCACAGATAATGAGAGAAGACCTGGTGGTGATTCCCAGGTGGCCGACATTTGGGAAACCAGTTATTAGCAAATTCTATAAGGTTTCTGGAACCAGCTCCAGCTGCTGAAACACAAAGCAGCTAGTGACAAGTGGATTTGTAGTTTGGGTTCACAAAGCTGAAGGGTGAAGCAGCGGATAGCACGTACATAGAGTGGGGTTTGAGATGGAGCTAGGGATTGCAGAATCCCTGTGCCAAATCCATCTTCTGTGGCCAGCCCTCCTGAGAGATGTCCTTAGGGCCTCTGATTAAGAACGGGGCTGATGATGATGATGCTGGTGAAGATTTGCTGATGGTGGTGATGGTGGTGGTGATGTTGGTGCTGGAGATAATGGTGGTGGTGATGATGGTGGTGATGGTGGTGGTAATGGTGATGATGGTGGTGGTGATGAAGATGATGATGGTAATGATGGTGGTGATGATGGTGGTGATGGTGGTTATGAAGATGATGATGGTGATGATGGTGATGAAGATGGTGGTGATGGTGGTGGTAATGGTGATGATGGTGGTGGTGATGAAGATGATGATGGTAATGATGATGGTGATGATGGTGGTGGTGATGGTGGTGATGGTGGTGGTGATGAAGATGATGGTAATGATGGTGGTGATGATGGTAATGATGGTGGTGATGGTGGTGATGATGGTAATGATGGTGGTGATGGTGGTGGTGATGGTGGTGGTGATGAAGATGATGATGGTAATGATGGTGGTGATGATGGTGGTGATGGTGGTGGTGATGGTGGTGGTGATGGTGGTAGTGCTGAAGATGATGATGGTAATGATGGTGGTGATGATGGTGATGATGATGGTGGTGGCATGATGGTGTTGATGAAGATGATGATGGTGATGATGGTGATGATGATGGTGTCATGAAGATGATGATGATTATGATGGTGACAGGGGTGATGATGGTGATAGTGAGATGATAGTAGTGATAATGATGGTGATAATGGTGGTGGTGGTGGTGGTGGTGGTGGTGATGATGGTGATGATGGTGATGAGGAAAAGAAATAGGGCTGAATATTTATTAAGCACTTAGGATATACTAGACTCCCATGTGTTTTAAGTGACTTATATGCATGACTTCTTTTAATATTACAAGGTAGGTACTATTATTATCCATCCAACAAATCCATTAGGTGATAAAAATCTCCATTTACAGAGAGGTTAAATAATGCATCCAAAGTCACACAACTAGTTAGTGGCAGATTGGAGGCTCAGACTTAGGCAGCATGTTTCTGACCACCACACATACACACACACACACACACACACACACACACACACACAGCCCCTCCAGGAACAGGACAGCGAATGAGGCACAACCTCTCCCCTTTGAAGCTCAGTGGGGGAAGCAGACACGAAACATGACAGAATCAAGCAAGTAACACGTTAGACTTTATTAGCAGGTATTGTGGGTAAAAAGGGGAAGAGGAGATTCTGACTGGGAGCATCCTGGAGGGCTGCATGGGAGAAGTAGCACTTGATCACAGCCTTAAAGGTCCTCAGTAGTTGGGAGAATGAGGGAAAAGGCACCCCAAGGTGAGAAAACAGGAGCAAAAGCAGGAAACCTGGAAGTTTAGGTTTAGCTGAACGATGCTGCAAGGAGGTAGTTAGCCCAACCACGGTCAAAGGTGTCCCAGCATCTTGGGAAATGGGCCCAAAACACGGACCTTCTCTTCTTCACTCCCTTGTGAGTTTTCTTATTCTGAGCTTTCTTTTTTTTTTTTTTTTTTAAGATTTATTTACTTATAAGCGGTGGGGGGGAAGGAGCAGGGGAGAGGGAGAGAGAATCTCAAGCAGATTCTACTCTGAGCACAGAGCCCAATGTGGGGCCCAATCCCACAACTCTAAGATCATGACTTGAGCCAAAATCAAGAGTTGAGTGTTCAACTGACTGAGGCACCCAGGTTCCCCTGTCCTGAGCTTTTATACTAGAGCTTAGAGAAAGACAGATGGAAAGATGATACTCCAGTCTGACATGGATGGAGGGTACAAGCAAGAAAACATATCACCCTAATAAGCTTATTATTCTGATAACGCCAAGTAGCTGTAATTCAAAATCCAGAAACTACAAACAAGATGGAAGGGAATACCAGCCACAGTCCCACTAGGGAGAGAAAGCCTTAGTCAACATTTTGGGGGTTGTTGGGGGAGGCGTGGTTTACTATTTACTTTATGCAAAGTTTTTAAATAACATAATCCTGATCTCACAGTATGCAATTGTGAGTTTCACTTTTTTTCTACTTGCCATTTTAACAAGAGGATTTTTTTTTCATAGTATTACAGATCTGTGCAAACTTTTTTAATGACTGCCTAAGTTTTTTATTTTATCACATGGATATATCAGAATTTATTTAACCATGTTGTTATTTTTAAATATGTATTTCTTTGTTGAATTTTGGATCCCATAAATTAGGATTGGATGAAAATCCTTGTGCGTAAGGATTTTTGCTGCATTTTGGATCCTAACATTGGGAAGGATTCCCAGAAACAGAATTACTGAACTGAGGGTAAGAAGCATTAACACCTTGGCTACATAATGCCAGATTGGACTTGGAGCTGACCGTGGCTGCCCCAGGCTATCTCTAAAAAAAAAAAAAAAAAAAACGGTAGTGGTTAGGGTGGAGAGCACAGGCTTTAGAGTCAGGTGGACCCAGGTTGGACTTTTGTCTGTGTCTCAATTTCCTTATCTGTAAAATAAGATATCTCAGCCTTGATATTATTGACATTTGGGGCTCGATTCTTTGCTGTGAGGACCGTTTGTAGGATGGTTGGCAGCAGCCCTAACCTCCACCCACAGGATGCTAGTAGCAGGCCCTTTGTCATGACAACCCAAAATGGCGCCAAGCTTTGCCAAGTGTCCTCTGGCAGGCAGAATCCACTCGGCTGCTGATCGCTGCTATAAAACTGATTACTATCATGAGTGTTTTGCAGAACACAAGAGGATTAGGAACAGTGCACGCAAGGTGCTGACTCAGCGTCCGTGGCACAGTGTAGGGGCTCCTGTCACTACTGTTCATAATAATATGACAGTGACATTTCCCATGGCTGGATGCTACAGAGATCACACCCAGGAGAACTCAGGGGATCAGCTCGGAGGCCACACCTGGATCTAGGAGTCTCTTGGTCTTTGGTTCTTTGGCCAAAAGCATCCAGCGGTTTCCCTGTCTGCTCCTTCCAGTGGTCAGCGTGCATCCTACTACTTAGGAACAGAATTACCTCTCAGATTTTCCTGATGGGAGCCTTTCTCCCCTCACTGTTCCCCCACCACACACACACCCCTGCTGTTTGCAACTCATCTTTCCTCCTGGAGGACTGTGGAGGCTGTGCTGAGTCTGTTACTGGTGAGCCCAGGTCCTTCTCCCTGCACATCCTGGGGGTGAGGGAGGGCCCCTTAGACCCTGCCGCCGACATGCAAACTCAGCGGAAACCCAGCACCTCTGCAAAGTTCACCCAGCGATTTTCAAGTCTCCCCAGATGGTGTCTCATGTGTAGCCCTACCTTCTTCCTGCCCTGCTGGGGCTCAGCCTGTAGTCTTGGCCTCCCGTGAACCTTCATAAAACCTCACCCCTTCCGCAACCCGTGGCTGGGGCCACCGTTGAGGACCCTGACATCACAGCCAGGGGCAGAACTGGGAAGTGTGCAGTTCCTTCCAGAGCTGCTGGCCATTGGCCCTATCTGCCATGGCCTCTTTGGCTTGTCCCCACCCCACGCCCACGGAGGATGTGGTTACTGACAGGTGCCAGTTACAGATGGGCTGAGCCTTGCTGTGCAGACTCTGGGGGTGGCCAAGCCAGCCATGACCTCAGGAGCTCCTGATGGGCTCTTGATGCCACCAAAGAATGAAGATCCCCTTGTCTCCTGCTCTCCTGAGGCAGAGAGCTCCAGAGACCGGGCTTCTGTTAGTTCCAGAACCAGCCTCCTGCCTCTGTCATTGCTGATTACTTGCATGCCCCTCCAGGCCCCTTCCCTTAGGTCAAGAATCTTCTAAGAGTGTGCATGGCCATCCGTACAGGCTGACCAGCAGCCACTACCTCCTCCTGCAGACGGTTCGGATGCTGAGACCCCTTAGCCAGAAGCTCCGCTCTGCCAGCAGAGGCAGACCCATCTCCTGAGCCCCCCACCCTGAAATCCACAATGGCATATATTTGGGGAGACTGGGGATTTAGGCCTCAAACTCTTCACCAGAGTTTTTCAAAGGCCACACCCTGACATAGATCCTAGAAGAAACGGGGGTGTACTGGCTAAGAACATGAGCCCTGGCAGCCTCGTTGGAGTTGCAGCCTGCTACTTCCTACGTGACACTTGGGCCAGTTGTCTCTTACCTAGATTTTCCCATCTCTGAAGTAGGTTTATGTCCCCTCTGGCTCTTAGATAATTAAACTGGAAAGTGTATAAATGGCCTGAGACGCGTCAGGTTCTCCATGTATTGTGGTTTCTGCCCCTGCTGCCACTACCCTCTCCTTCATGTCCTCCTCATCAGAAGATGCACAGCACCGTCATTGTGTCTAGTCCCAGTCCAGACCTGCCATCTTGTTCTTTCCAGGCTCCTTCTCTACATTCGCCGGTCAGGCTCTTTCCCAGGGGTTGGAGCCGCCTCTTATGAGACTGACTGATAGGACTGGCCAGAGGCAGGTTTCTGGCTTCTTTTTTCTCTTCCCTCCCAAGGAGCCATGCTTCTAAAAGATGTAGAGAGAACAGGGAAGAAGAAGCAACTAAGGACCTAAGTGGACCCCCAGACAGACACCTGGAGTGTGCAGCTTTGTAGCATAAGTTCCAAAAAAATCAATTCCAGCACAAAGCAAGTTAGGCGCTGGGTCAGGACACTGGCAGGACTGTCCCCACACATCCCAGGCACCCAACCTCCAGGTCTCACCATCCAGAGAGAAGGGTGAACCGGCGGGACCTGAGTCTAAGAGGGCAGCTAATTTCATGCCCACAGCATGCCAAGCCCTTCCTCGTTTTGTCCTGAACCCTCATAACCACCAGACAGAGGCGGCTCATTACCCGAGGCTGAGTGACTTACTGTTTTGTGCACCGATGAATGGCAGAGCTGGGATTTGAACTCCTTCTCTTGACTGTGAGTGCTGGTTCTCCATATTTTCCATCTGCAGGTCCCCTGGGGGACTTTCCCGGCTGCCTACCTCTCACAGAGTATTTCCTTCTCTGATTCTTTTTTGGAGTTTCTTGGGCATTTGTTCCTGCCTGTGGGAAATGGAGAGTGAAGGGTCAGGCTCTGAGTGAGACATGGTAAGAGGCAGAGGGGTGCAGGGTTGCCACCCTCGCTGTTCTCTGTCCAGCCCCTGCATCTGCTTGCTGTCCAGATATCAAGCTTGGTAGGGTCTATCCTGGTTCATTTGTCCTGTTAAGGCCTCAGGACTCTGACAACATGGAAGTTTCCTTTCCTCTGAAAAGTCCTCTCTCAGAAATAGTGGCCACTTGGAATCTTGTCTCCAGAAGGACATCTATACTCAGTCTGTAAGAGCTCTGTGATTGATTAACCATGTCTGCCATGGACATGGACTAGAAAGGGGAATATTTGCTATTTCTGCCCTTGTCTGAGACCACATCTCCATAGTTGATTCCCCTAAAGGAAGGTGAATGACCCTCTTGTCAATCTTCTTTGAAGGAAGTGGCCCCACCTTCAGACTAGAAAATGGACTTTGGGCCTTTGGAGGAGAAACTTGTGCCTCTCACTGAGCCTCACTTTCTTGGGTTTGGGTTTGAGGTCGAAGTGTCATGTTAAAAGGTACGGGTGGATGGCAGAGAAGCGGTGGTCTCTGCAGGCCTGGTATCAGCTGGGCAGTGAAAGATGGGGAATGGGGGGGACAGTCTCCCTCCCTGACCAGGGGCTGCCTGGGTGGGGAAGAGAGCAGTAAATTCCAGCAGGAATTAATGTTTCGGTCTTGAGCCTGAAGACCGAATTCCGTCTTCTTCAAGGTCTTTTCTCCTAAGGCCTTCAACTGATTGGATGAGGCCCACCCACATCTTGGAAGAGAGTCTGCTTTTCCCAAAATCTACTGATTTAAAGGTTAAAATTTAATGTGAAAAATACCTTCACAGCAACCTATAGGCTAGTGTTTAACCAAATAACTGGGCACCGTAGCCTCATCCCGTTGACCCATGAAATTAGTCATTACAGTACCTCAGATGAGTGTTATCTGGAGTGTGCTACGCATTCCACTGGACAAGTGGAGCAGGGCAGCACACTGAGTAGCATTGGTCATGGAGTGATCCTTTTAAATCCAATTTTAATTCTATTTGCTTCAAGAAGAAACGCTCCATTTGGGATGAGCCCCTAACACTTCTCTAACACGTGTCATTTAGAACAACAACAACAACAACAAAATTGGACCAGAATTCAGCTATGAATTAATTATACTGGGGGCACCTGGATGGCTCAGTTGGTTAAGCATCTGCTTTTAGCTCAGGTCGTGAACTCAGGGTTCTGGGATCAAGCCCCACGTCAGGCTCCCCATTAAGGCAAATATTCCCCTTTCTAGTCCAGCAGGGATCTTGCCTCTCCCTCTCCTCCCCACTCATGCTCTCTGTCACTTTCTGTCTCTCTCTCTCTCTCCGATAAATAAAATCTTTTTTAAAATGAATTATACCATTTTGTTTCCATCAAATTAACTTTTATAGTGATCTTCTGTTTATGACAAGTGATACTGAGCTTCCATTTATGATAAGTGACAGAACATTTCCTTTTTAGATACCCATACTTAAAAAAAAAAATCTAAAGGAATCCATCTAAAGTTAAGTAAGTCATGGCACAGGTGGGACTTGGATACAGCTGTGCTCATGACGGTAGCATACAAACAACCAAGTTTGGGAAACGCCATCTTAGCCTAGAAAAGTGAGGGCTTCCAGGTCCAGCCAGCCTCCCCACAGGAAGGTCCTCCCTGTGCGGCCAACCTGGGGGCATACATTTGGTCTGATGAAGAGAAGGCTGGTTTCCTTTGGAGAAAGCAGGAGAAAGACTAGAGCGTATCCCAGGTTTGCTAGTGCAGAGTAAAGTAAGACAGAGCCCCTGTCCTCAAGGAGAAAGGCTCAGCATGGGCATTCTGGAGGCAGACTGCGTGGGTTCAAATCCTGGCTCTGCCACTTATGGCTGCTGCATGACCTTGAGAAATTATTTGACCTCTTTCCTCATCCATGAAATGGGTTTACAAAGGTACCTACTTTAGGGAGATGAACTGGGGTACTTAGAACTGTACTGATATGCAAGTGTCGTTTAAGACAGTTGCTGCCATTGGGAAGGACCCGCAAGGAAATGGCAGCTCTAACACAGCCTCTACCTGCTGTGCTAAGAAAGTACAGTTGTGATACACACGTGGGGGAGTGGGGAGATTCCAGGAGGATTTCCTGGAGAAACCAATATATCCGCTGATACCTGGACGGTCAGTAGGCGTTAGCCTGGAGAAGAGGAGAGAGAGAATGTTCTGGATAAAGGGAATAGCCTATGTGCAGTCTCAGAGGTCCCAGAGGACCACCGCAGTTGAATGAGGGAGTCCCAGCATCGGAAACTCTGCAGAGGTCTTCAGCACATCTCTGCACATCATGGCTGCCTGAAGGATCTGAAATCTTACCTCTGTCCACAGGTGACCTGGTGTCGCGAGCAATGCACCACCTGCAGCCCCTCAATGCCAAGCACCACGGCAACGGCACTCCCCTGCACCACAAGCAGGGGGCGCTCTACTGGGAGCCGGAGGCGCTGTACACGCTTTGCTATTTCATGCACTGCCCGCAAATGGAATGGGAGAATCCCAACGTGGAGCCTTCCAAAGTCAACCTCCAGGTGGAAAGGTAAGACTGGCCTTGGCTCCGGATGGCCAAAGAGAAGAGCTTCCCTCCGGCCGCCGCCGCCTTGCAGTGGGTGGGTACTTCACCCAGGGTGGCACAGGGGTGTGACAGGGGAAGCGATGCTGGCGGTCAGAACTACACATTTCCCAGAAACTCACTGGAGGGGTCCAGGTGGGAACTTTGTGCCACGACGGGGTGTCTGAGACCCAGGTGGGGTGTTTGAAATGGGTTGCTTAGGGTTGATGCTGAGCAGGATATAAACGGCCCGGGTCAGGAAGGTGGTTCTGCAGATTGCGAAAGGGTAAGGGGCTCTGCTGTGCAGGGTGGCGTCCTTGTGAAGGCAGCTACGGGAGATGCCAGCTCCTTGCGGGGAGGTGGCTTCATTTTTTCCTGGCTGCCCTGGGGACTCCCGTGGGGAACCATAAACACCTGCTCAGCAGAAGTGGCACCCGAGGGTACACGGGAGACTGGGCTTGCTCAAGCAGAATCCTCCAGGGAAAGGGAGGAAGGGAAGGCTTCCTGGAAGAGGAAACTCCCTCTGACCCAGCTTCTGTCTCTCCCTAGCGCAGTCCCTCACTTTCCCGTGCCTCAGCTTCCCCATCTGTAAACCAGCAGCTGAGCTCAGCACTTCCCAGCTCCCCTTCTATCTGGAAAACTCCCTCTCAGGAGCAGGTTGTCAGAAACCAGACTGCCTGGGGGCATCCCTCTTCCCCTGGGAGTCCATCTCCCCACAACGCCTCACAGATCAGTCCCTTTTCCTCCAACTGCTCTAGCATTGACCCATTTATCAGAAGACTGGTTAAGAGAGTGGGCTCTGGGATCCAGACTTCTGGCTTTAAATCCTGACTCTTCCAATTAAATGTCGGAAAAGGGCAAGGGCCTTGGGAAAGCACCTTAACCTCTCCGTGCCTCAGTTTCTTCATCTGCACAATAGGGCTATGAAAGTAAATCCTGCATAGGGCTGTCGGAAGGCTGAGTGACTCAAACAGCAGCCAGCACACAGTAAGTGTTTGCGCTCGTTGCTGTCATCGTAGACACTAACTGCACGTAGGCCAACAGCTCCCAGTTTGGGCTCAATGTGGTTTTCTCTTCTCTGCTAAATGGTTCCAAGCAGTTTTGAAATGCTCCCTGGTTATTGTGCTGCTGCAGGGATGGACTGGGGCTTAACTGGGCTCCCTTCTAAACCTACATTCTCCTGGCTTTCATTTCCGGGAAGAGAATGGAGCATGAGTTAGAGAAAAGTTGCTGAGGTTTTTATTCTTGTTTTGTTTTTAAGAACCTGAGCATGAGGATTTCAGTCCCGCCTGGAGGTTGCTTCATCAGGCCTCCCGCTATCTAGGCGAATCCATGGGTGCCCCGTAGGGGTTCTCATGTGCTGAACACACCCACCTTGGAGAAGGGGCCAAATGCTCATTGTCCCTGGGCAGATTAGGACCTCAGCCCGAGACACCAAGAGTGCCCCTCCTTGCGCGCGTGCCCTAGCGCTGAGGGAACAGAAGCCAGCAGCCTCGGCCCCTGGACTATCTAGCTCTTTGGTCCCCGGCCCCCAACAGCCTGTGCAACAGTGCCTCTGACTCACCCCACCAATGTGCGTATGACCCCAGGGGTCCCTTCTCCATCTCCAGTCAAGCGGTGCTGGGATCCAGAATCTTCTGGGATCCTCTGAGATCCAGAATCTTCCCATCCCGCTCAGCCTCAGTTTCCCCATCAAGTCTCACACACCCAGCCTGGTTCTTCTTCTCATAGTACCTTGTTCTTTTCTGGGTAACACTTACCACAGCTTCCTGAGGGCAGAGAACACATCTGTTTTGGTGGCCTCTCTACACCTAATGCCAAGTGTCACTTCACATCTGGTGCCTAGTGGGGAGTCAGTAAGTATTTGTATAAAGATTGAGCAAACCATTGATCTGGCTACCCGTGGAACATTTCCATTTGGGTGTGTTCACGGGCTACCTCAAATCTGAGGTTGCCCTCTTTGCCTTCAAACCAACTGTTCATTCTCTCTCCCTCATCCCTAAGAATGGCGTCACCACCAACCCGGTCACCCCTGTCAGAAAACTGGGCCTCGCCCCACACTCCTTCCTCTCCCTCACTCCCTCCTACAGCTAATGGTCAGCAGATCTTACCGATGCTGCTTCTAAGTCATCTCTCTAATTGCTGCCGCTGTGTGGTCAGGCACCTTGTTCCATCTTACTTCTGTTACCGCATCTGATTTCTAAATGGTCTCCCCAAATGTGAGGCTTCATACTCTCTGAGCAGCTCCATCCTCCTCATGACCACCAGACTGAAACTTCTAGAATGTGGATCTCATCGTGTGATGGACTCCTTGCCCTCCACTCAACACAGGGGCACGACGTATTACATCTTCTATCATGCAGCATCCATCTTCCTTTCTGGAATCCTTTTCAGGGTTCGGAGTGTAGCTGGAGTAGCTGTAAGTCTGAGGAGACCATCTGAGGCTTCCAGACTTTCTGGAACAAGATGTAAAGACACATGGGCTTTGAGGGAGAGCAGAGTAAGGAGAACAGGGCCCCAGATATGTTGGGATCAGTTCTGTCTTGATCTTTCCCATCTTCTTTGGTTGCTTTTTCAGGGGTCAGAACAAAATACAAAGTAGACCTTGTCGTTTTTGAGTTGTGTTCACTTTGGCTCTCCAGAAAGAGTGTGGATTTGGGAGTGAGATTGACCTTTGGCTTTGTATCCCAGCCCTGCTTCTTCTAGCTCTGAGACCTTGAACAAGCCATTCCTCCTCACAGAACCTCTTTACCTCAACTGTACACTGAGAGTGAGACCAGCCTCACGGGAATGGTATAGGCAGTGAATTCAATATGGCAGCTAAGCCACCAGTGCCATGCCTGCCACGAGAGCACTTCTCCTTCTCCCCAGAAGAGTAGCTGGGCGGCTCTAAAATGCTGTTATCATTGTCCCTACAGAAGCCCGTCTGTGTGTGTGTTCCTTCTAGACAAAAAGCTATTCCTCCCATTCCGTGATGGAATAGGCATTGGCGTTTAGCATCTGAAATCACACATGGAAGGGCTTCAGAGGGAGAGGACTTCTGTTTTCAGTCAACTGCTTATACCAGCTCCCTACCAAAACCTCTGAACAAGAATTTTCCAGTGGGAGGTGGACCCTAATTTGGAGTTGTTTATCTCTCTCTTTCTGTCTCCTCACCCCCAAAATCAAAAAACATTTCCTTAACTCTTTGTTTTTATTCTGTAGGGCCATGGTGCTTATATGGTTTTTCACTAGACTATATTCTTCAGGAAAGGGGCTGAATATCATTTGCTCTTGTCCATGCCCAGCCGAAAGTCTGGAAACATTTGTGGACTGAAATCTGGATTGTTTTGTGCCTCAAATCGTCTCTGCTTGTCAGAAAAGCCTTCTTCCCTGGCTGGAGTATTTGGAAGTAGGCCTATAGGCACCATTTTACCCTTTCATGTGGGCCCAGCTCGTGGATTACTACATTTGTTTTGGATAGTTTCATTTTTCATTGTGGGATTTTGAAGAAGCTTGGTGCCAGTGAGAAATGTCTGTAGTTCAAGTTTTCCCAGAGCTTTGGCTACTAATTCTTGAGATTCTAAAATTTTGCAGAGCAGTTCTTTGGGTCTCTGGAAGCATATACTGGGACCAGGTCCTGTAAAGAGCTAGAACTCCAGAGTGACACAGATAGGCATGAGCTAGACCACACAGAGTAGAGACTGAGACTAAAAGTCTGGACTTGCAATCCTGTTCAAGTCAGGTGTTTGCAAATTCAACATGGAGAAGAGAGAGGAGGAACATTCTTTATCAAGGAGAGTCTGATCTTCGATATCACTGAATTTTGTAGGTGCCAAAGGCAGGTCACTGGAGATTTATGATGCTCTGTGAAAAACAATGCTTACCTTGCATATGCCTCCAGGAAGAGAGTAACTTCAGAGTCCATTGAAAGGAATAAATTGTTATTAATTATGGTACCCAGCCTTGACTCCAGCCCATTTTGCTGGTTTGTGACTTAATTTTTTTTCATTCCTTAATTCCGTTTATAATAAAGCTCCTTGAGGGCAGTCTACCTCTTATATGTTTTTCTAGAGCCCAACATAGTATTTTGGCACATTATAGATTACACATCCTTAACAAGTATTTGCTAAGTTAGTTAAAAATAAATACAAACAATGTCATCAGCAAAGCCTGTTTTGTATTGGAGCATCAGATGTTTTACAAAGAAATCTTAGCTCAAATGTCATCCTTATTTCTGACTTTCATTTATCCGATATTTCTAAGAAATTTCTAAGAAAAAGGTAATTCTACATATTTCTTTCCTAGGACAGAACCTTCAATAGTCTAAACTAAATATGAAAATAAACACATATCATAATATCAGTCAATCAATAAAATCTTTTTTAAAAAATAAATAAATAAAATAAAATCTTTTAGGTACTTCAGAATGACTTCATATGACTTCAGTCATATATTTCTACTTAAAAACAGATTTTCTAAGATTTATGATTAGGCAATATTTACTTTATTATATATTTATGTGTAAACATATATGTATGATTAGGCAATATTTATTTTGTAAGTTTTATGTCAGGCAACATTTATTTTAGTAATGACAAATGTAAACATTGATTTTGATAGTAGAAGCTATATGAAACTGCTGGTTTTAAATAGAATCATCTTCAGTCTGTGATAAGATTTTCCTCCCCTATATCATTACTGGAAATATCAATGATTCCTAGATGTGCTTGGCCATGGATGACTTCAGCAATGACCATAAAAAGAAAAAATAATAGGATAAATTGGACTATATTGTTGCCTGAGGTAGCTGGTCATGCCTGAGAAGATCAGAGATCGTTTTACCCACAAGACTACACAATTGGGTTGGTCTGTCCTCCCCCAGGGGCACCGAAAGCAAACAAAAACACATACCTGGGCAGTGGCAGCTCTTGCGCCTTTTGCAAGCAGAGCTGTATAAACAGATGTGGTACACTCTCTACCAGGGACAGCTGAACCAAAACATGAGTATACAATCAACAGTGACCAGCTGTTGGGGAGAAATGAAACAAATCCTAACAATCAGAAGAATTTACACTTGAAGAAACAGAGCTAATAAAACAAACATAACAGACATTAGAAGTTAAATGATACCCAAATACATCTTCCAAGACAATTACTCTGCCAAAAAATCCCTACAACATATCAGCCCTGGATGCTTTTTCATCTGTGGCATAGGTGAAGGTGATAGTCAAGTGTTAACATACACCAATGGACATACTCAGGGTTATGCAAAATTTCCAGCATGCTATTATAACTCTTCCTTGTTCCTTTGCCCTAAGGAATGCATATCAGAATACAAATGGGAAGAGGTATCTTTAACACAAACAGTACTACTAGTAAAAATGCTTAGTTGCAAAGGTTAAACCTACTATGATGACTTGAAGCAGAAAGAAGACCTCTGGGAGGCCCAGTGTCAGTAGATGGTTGCCAGATCCTTTCCCCTTCTGCATGAGAATTGGATCTTGGGTTAATTCTCTAGCTCTGTTCTCCTGGAAACATGATAAAAATTGCAGCATCAACTGTGTTACCAAGAAGCATGCTTATGGTCAGAGTAACTCTAGATTGATAATTTGATCTGGCCTGATAGTGCTGTAAATACTTGATAAATATCCAGAGCTCTGGGCTTCCCTGAATCCACTGGCTCTTGTTACTGTCAGTGTCGTTGCAGGAACCTTGGAAACTATATCTGTGGAGTTGCTACAAGAGATATTGGGGTTCACAAACAGGATAGTTCTCACAGTCCCTCAAGTGTATCTCATCTTCTTGCACCTGCATGTCACCTGGGCAAGATAGCTCAAGGATGGCTGGCTATAAGGACTCCCACCAAAGGAACATCTGATGCTACCCTGCTGGGTCAAGTGTGGCCTATGATAGTCCCATGAGTCTAAAAGTTTAATAGAGCTTAAAAAGACTTCTGGTGGATGATGAAGCCAGAGAACCAGGCTTCAGGGCTGCACAACCTAGAACTGTATCCAAATTACACCTTAGGAATGCTCTAGCAAAGACCTCACAGCCACCAGGGCTGGGCACAGACACGGACTTCACACCACCAATGCTAGGCATTGGACACTCCTAGCAGGACCGCTGCACCATTACCCATGAAAGCTGAATGTCTCTACCAACACCCCAGTCAACTTCACGTTCCACCTATATCACACCACTTGCTTCCAAATCAATGGAGCCCAGGGTGCATACCTGTACTTTGGCTGCAAGGGAGTCTGGGAAGTTGAATTACTACCTTGTTGAACCATGGACTAATAATATGGGAAATTCTCCAGACACAGTAAAGTCATCAGTGGTTCTGAGAAGTCAAAAATTTGACGGAGGTGCACTACACTCTTTTAATTTACTTGTTTTTAATATAAGCAACATACAAGTGAAGCACTGGTACAGTTCAGGACTTTTGACCATTGTTAGCCACACATTTCAAACTGATGCGCGTATACACCGCAGCTGAGAACCAAAACACCACCTCAACATAAGGACTCTTTTTAGACTAACACACTGGGAACCCAGATAGGAAGGAGAAGGAGGGAGGAGGACTATTCCTGGCATCCTCAACAGGGATGCAGAATGCCTTTTCCCAGGGGAAGAATGCTACTTCCTCATCGTCAAGCCCCGTCATCATGTCTGGCACAAAAGACCCATCCTATGCACAGCCCAGTGCTACAGGGCCCTGGAGAAATCCAGAGCCAGCAGATGCTTGTGAACATGCTAGAATGAGGGGACCACAGCTGCAAGGCTGTACATGGGCCTTAGTGGATTGGCCTGGAATCCCAACAACCATATAAACAAGGGGGAAATGCATGTTGAATTCTAAACAATTAACTTGAGGAACAAAGTTTTAAAACCTGATCCATTCATAACTTGAGCATGGCTGCAATTTACTTCATCTGGCCAAGGTAAAAACAACTCTAATCCCACTATTTTTCAAGCTATGGGTTACAGCTCATTAATGGGCCATTAAATCAGTGCAGTGCAGAGATTGGCAAACTATACCCCACGGGCCAAATCTGGCCCACTGCCTATTTTTATAAAGTTTTATTGGAACACAGCCATACCTATTTGTTGACATATTATTTATGGCTGCTTTTGCACTTGATTAGCTGTGTCAGAAACCAAATGGCTCACAAAGCAGAAAATACTCCTTGGCCCTTTTTAGTAAAAGTTTTCTGACCCCTGGTGTTGTGAATTATAACCTAAATTTTTAAAAAATGAACTAAAATTGAACAGAAAAAAATCCAAGTAGTCTTCATGAGGTAAGGTAAAGATGTTTTGTGAAACTTCTTTTTTTTTCCCACTATATTAACTTAACTGGACACGATTAATTTGTCCAAGGTCATGTAGCTAAAATTGCAGAATTAGTGTCTGAACCCTTAGAGTCAGGCCCTGGTCTGTGCTCACATTCATTAGGCTGTTCTGCTATTGGTGGGCTATGGTTTCAAAAGAAATAATAATGTTACCCTCACTCCTGATCCCTAGAATGTGTTTAATAATATTCATGATTGTTTATAGGATATGAAACTAATAAGTACATGTATCAAATAAAGTGTGGTAATTCCAAAAAAAAAAAATCAAGAAAGAAGACACTTTGAATCACCCATAAGCACTGTGATCATACAGGGCATATATTCTGTCTATATCAAAGTTTTTTGGTTGTTTCACCAAATAAGGACCATGCAGTTTTGTTGATCCATGTCACTGAGTAGCCTTCAAAAGCACGATTTTTCGAGGGACCGTTCCATCGGGCATTTAAAGTCAAGAGAGATTTGAGACCAGACATATTGAACATGTTCCATGATGAAGGTGAAACTGAGCCCTAGCAGGATATGTGGACTTGTCTGGGGTCATAAGTGCACTTGCAGTGGTTTTGCAGGGAAGTGCCCCAGGGTATTTGCACAGGCTTTGCCTTCTTCCTGGAACACTGCCTCCTTTCTACCTCTCTAGCAACTGTCTGTTCATCCTTCAGGACTGATTATAGGCCTCACCTCTTCGAGGAACCCTTCCCTACCACCTCAGGCTATACTAAATGTTGAGGGCCTAGCTCAGTGTATAACATATTGTAAGCACTCAATAAATGCTTAGAGAACTGAACAGAGCTGGGTCTGAAACCTGTGTGTTCCAACACAGGGAGGGCTCAGCTTGGCACCTGTTACACCGTTCATGTGCTCCAGGGCTCTTTTCCTCAGCTGTAAATAAATAATAGTTCCTACTTCATGGGGCTGTTTCAGGGACCAGTGAATCAACTTATGCAAGTGCCATATGCATTCACTGACACATAGGAGATGATACATAAATGGTAGGAATTATTATGCCCTTAATTCAGGTTGACGCCTTCTTCTATATGTTCATATATATAAAGCACTTCAAATCCAGCACACATTAGGTGCTTTATAGATAATGGCCATTGTTATTCTCATTGTCATGGTTCTTGGAACCTGAACACACACTGTAGCAGGACTTCTCAGACTGTAATCTGGAATGTGCATCTGAATCCCCTGGGATCTCATTAAAATGCAGATTCTATTCATAGGTCGGGGGAGGGGCCCCAAGACGTTTCCTTTCTAACAAGCTCCCAGGTGAGATGATGCTGCTGGTCCACGGGCCACACTGTGAATAACAAGACACATGAATAACAAGAATAGTTTTTTGTGGGTTTGTCATTCCTTTCACCAACTGACTCCAACCCCCATGTTTAAGTTACATAAGGACAAGAAATAAGATTTTAGGGTGACTTTTGTCTCTCTGGGAGAGCTTCGCACATAATAGACTTTGGGGGCTGGACTGAGCCTCCTGAGAGGCCGGAGCTCCATGTCATTTGATGAAATGAACAGATCCCAGAGGTCAGACCTGGCCAGCCTGCAGAAGTAGGGAGCTCCAACAGCCAAGGGGAGACACAGAGAGTCTGAATATAATGATCATCGTCAGCCTAACAAGGTGTCTCGTCTAAAGTAGCTCAGGGAAAGCAAGTTAGCGAGAAGCGTGCAAGGCAAAGGTGATGCGGGATTTCACAGGTGTCCTGTCTGGAGAGAGGCAGCAGGGCAAATCTGAATGCTCGCCGTGTTGACCACGTCCAGCCTCCAGGCCTTGTCAAATGGCTTTGACTCGGGAGGTCTTTTTTCCCAGCCAAGGGGCAGAGATTGCACCTGGCTTCAGGTGACAAGCCGAGAGGCTGAAGTTCAAGAACAGCTGCCTTCTGTCCCAACACGCAGGGTTAGTCAGATCAGAGGCATGCACTGCCCTTGATCGTTGACCATCCAGGTCTTCTCTGAATCCCGGTTAATGGGCTGCCATGGCGGTCTGGTCTTGTCCGAAACAGCCGCTCTTCATTTAATGGGAAAAGGAAGGCAACCCTCACCTTCACAGAGACTGAGAAACTAGACTACACTGTCCTGTATGGTAACCACCAGCCGTGTGGGGCTGTTTGAATTGAGATGAATGCAAATTAGGGACACCTGCATGGCTTAGTGGGTTAAGTGTCCAACTCTTGATCTCGGCTCAAGTCTTGATCTCAGGGTCGTGAGTTCAAGCCCTGCATTGAGCTCCATGATGAGCATGGAGCCTACTTTAAAAAATAAATTAATTAATAATAATAATAATAATAAATGAATGAGCAAGTAAAAATCGAACAGAACTAAAGCCTCGCTTCCTCAGTACCACTGTCCTTATTTCAAATGCTCAATAGCTACATGAGGCCCGTGGTTCCTCTTTTGGAGAGCACATGATAGGATGTTTCCATCATCACAGAAACTTCTATTGGACAGCGCTGAACCGGAGGTTCAACCGGAGGTAGCGCCCCCTCCCTCCTTTAGAAAAACAGCCCATGAAAATCAGTGCTCCCAAAGCAATACACAAGCGAGGAGTCATTGTAGGGACCAGGGACCAGCTCACCTGCCGAAGCATATTCCATGTCCCCGTGTTTTGAGCCCAATATTTCAAAGCAACCATCATCATCATCACCCCCAAATTGTGCAAGGTGTTTGTAACATGCAGTTCTCCCTTCTGAGTGCATCGGCTCACTGAACCCTTCCCAAGGACGCTAGGAGTGTATTAGCACCACCTTACATGACTGCTGTCTCCCCCTTCCTGGGCGGAATGCCAGGCTCAGAGAGGTTGTATAGCTTGCCCACGTTGCACAGCTAGTCGGGGGCAGAGTGGGATGCAGCACAGCACAGTGTTTGCTCTCCCAACTGTGTGCTGTGCCATGGGACTTGGAAGGACTGCCGGGCTTCAGAGGGAGGGCACGGGGTCCCTCTCAAGGTCAAAAACCTGAAAATCTCCAACCAGGAATGTTCTTGCTTTAATATGCTTCCCCCTCCCCTGTTTTTTTCCTTCTAGTATTTTCCCTGGCTTAGGCCTCCATAAATATTGCTAAAAAATGGAAGAATGATAATCAAATCACTTCATCTGATTAGACAGCAGTTAAACCTCTTTGAGAAACACGCTCATCTCCTGGAACAAGTTTCTAACAGCATAGAACCTACCTCTTCAATCTTCACCACGATGCTCCTTGAACTTTTCCTTTCTTATTTAATTTTTAAAACTTGTTTATCATTTATTTTATTTATGATTGAACTTCTTATTCCGGTGTTCATTCTTTATTCATTATTCAGCGGACGTGAACTGAGTGCCTGAACATAGTGAGAGCTGGTGTTGATCGAATCTTCTGTGTGCATTGCAAATAGTTTGTGCAGATTAACTCATTTGTCCCTTGGGATAACCTCAGGATGATAGGCCTTTCTAGATGGGGAAGATGAGGCAGAGAGGTCCCAGGGCTCTGAAGCGGCTGCCGGGGTGCGGGGACTCACGCCCAGCAGCCGGGCTCCAGAGCTCCCTCCCATTATACACTGCTGCTGTGTGCCAGGCCTCCTGCCGGGGAGGGGGGACCTGGGGATCTTGCATGGTTCCTGCCCTGTGCAGCTCATTTACCAGCAGAGAAAGAAAGGGCGAAGGGTCAGAAGGCGCACGCAGATAAACCGCGGCAGGGGATCCGGGAAGCGGGTTTGGAGGCGGACGGATACGTGGATAAGGTCAGGCAAGCCAGGTGGGAAGAACCACTGGCCAAGGCTCCGAGGTAGGAAGTCTCCCGTGTGCGAGTGGGACGGCGGCAGAGGCCAGGCTGACCTTCAGCTGGATCACACAGGTGCAGCTGTTTGGCCAGCTGTTCAAATGCTGAAATGCCTCCCTGTGGGTTGGTAAAGAACTGCTGGCCCAGATGCCCCCCCCCCCGCCACGTCACGTCCCTGCCATCCAGCACCTGCAGAGAGGCCTCCGGGTCCACAGCACTGGGGTGGGGGGAGACTGCCTGCCTCGAGACCACAGAATGTACATGTGTCTGAGACTTACCCAGGTTACATACTTAGGATATCATTGCTGAGTTGAAAGTGTATGGGAGGGGCGCCTCGGTGGCTCACGCACTTCAGCGACTCCTTTGGGCTCAGGTCATGATCCCAGGGTCCTGAGGTCGAGTCCCTCATTAGGCTCCCTGCTCAGTGGGGAGTCTGCTTCTCCCTCTCCCTGTGCTGCTCCCCCTGCTTGTGTCTCTTACTGTCGAATAAATAAATGCAATCTTAAATTAAAAAAGGGAAAGAAAAAAAGAAAATGTATGGGAGAAAATTCTACCCTACAGGTGTTGTTGGGCCCTTGGTTAGATGAAGGTTTGAACAAAGGGAGAAACCTAAGCCACACAGGTCACCTGCTCGTCCTTCGAGACAGCTGCATCCTCACTGAGGCTGTGAACTCTTTGCTGCCCCCCCTGCCCCCCCCACCCACTGCCCCCAGCAGGAAGGGCCTCCCCCATTCTCTGTGAAGTCCCCCATGGCAAATGTTAACAACACTTGGAGCCATCATGGGTCAGGCCCTAGGATGAGCGGACTTTGGGTTACTCTGAGATGCAGTCGCTCCGCCTAGTTTCCGATGAGGAGGGAGGCTGAGAGAAGTTCAAGGACTTGCCCAAGGTCACCCAGATAAGCCTGTGAGTGGCCGGGCTGGAGGTCAGGCCCAAACACTGCGAATCCAGAGCCTGTGAGCTCCCAGCCGCCTCCTGCATAGCCGCAGCCGTTGCTGTGTTTCCATTTGCTTCTGTGTCTGAGCTCTTCGTGGGCAGGGACTGGCTTTGATCAGCTCATGCACTCTCTGGCAGCCAGCCAGGCCCTCGCACAGAGTGGACGGGGACATAAAGATCAGTCTGAGTGCAGAGCAGCAGGAGAATGGAGGCTGGCACGATGCAGGAACCGGTTGGAAGTTTCCTGCGAGAGCCCCGAAGACAGATGACAAGCGTGTGGCTTGATTGAGTGCCATCTCCCATGTCCCCCGGCAAGAGAAGTCGCCAACTGGCCTCCTCCCTTGGCCTGAAGTGTCTCGAGGGAAGCTGCATGAGCCTCTTGGATGTTTGGTTCCTTCTCCTTTGCTGGGAACTGGCAGCTCTCCACATGCCCTATGTCTGGGGCCTCGGGCACGGTGCATGAATATCCTGCACATGTAGGAAAACATTTTTCAAAAGAACATTAGTGCCGGGTACCTGGGTGGCTCAGCCATTAAGTGTCTGCCTTCAGCTCTGGTCATGATCCCAGGGTCCTGGGATCGAGCCCCACATCAGGCTCCCTACTTGACAGGAGGCCTGCTTCTCCCTCTCCCACTCCCCATTCTTCTGCGGGAAGAAATGTCTTAAAAAAAAAAAAAAAAAGAACATTAGTGAAAATTAGCCCTTGAAGCTGCCCAGTGCAAACTAAGGGTGGCCCAGCATGGCAAGCGCCAGCAGGAACCCTGGGTGTCCAGAAGCAGAAAGGCCCATGGAGAGGGAACAGTCCCCCGGGTCAACCTGCTTTCAAACCATCCGTCCTGTGCCAAGTTTCTACTGTGTTTTATCCTTCCAGAAACAGTGATGCTGACAGCTGCCAGCACATACCTGAGTTTCACGCATTATGGAAAACAGCCCAGGCAGTAAATTTGGTCATTTGCCCAGTAGACATAGCATCTGAGTTGATCTTGCGTTTTTCAAAGTCTGACTTCCCCCATGAAACCGACATGGGTCGGCACGTCTCCTAGTCGGCCACTGTCCTAGGTTTCCACTGACTCAATCCCATCGTCCCCTCCTTCCATTTTGCTCTCCTAATGGACCTCACCTTTTTACAACGGTAATACAAGGTGCTCTAAATTCAAATTTTAATATTCTATTTTCTACCAAAAAGTTATATATGCTGATTTTTTTTTAATTTTGGAAAATACAGGAAAACCTAAGAAAGAAAATGAAAATCATCTACAATTCTGGTATGTAGAGGTAGCTGAAAGGATTATTTGATACCTTTTCTCATCTTTGTTTTTAATACAGATAGTGGGGCTTTTTAAAATAGCTGTACTGTGTATGTGTATATAATTTTATATCTCCTTTTATTTCACTTAGTATGCCATAAGCATTCTTCCTGGTTCTGCTGCAGAACATTCATAAACATCATTTTTAATGACTGCAAAATATTCCATCTTGTGAATGCACCATAATTTACCTAATGTTTCCCAGGTTGCTGGTCATTTGGGCTGTTTCCAGTTTGCGAATTGCTGTTCTTTTAAAAACTGCACATGGTAGCATGACTAAAACATCCATGCAGAGGGAATGGATGTAAAAAGAGTAATAATCTCTTTGGAGCAGAGCAACTGAGGGGTTAACTCATGATGCTTCTGATGGCCCCTTTGAATGAGAAATTGCAGAAGAGGGGACCCCTGGGAGGCGAGCTTACCCAGCCCCATCCCAGATCCCGTGAGTTGCTGTGTTTCGCAGGAAGAAACACACAGTCAATATAAAAAATCTCTTAAGCCAGCACTCTACTGAGTCTAGGAGTCTTCCACACATACCGTCTCCCTGCATTCTGGGAGTGGGAAGACCAGCTCTTCATAACTTTCAAGAGACTGGCTCTAGAAAAGTCATGAGATTTGCCCAAAAGCCATGTAGTGAGTGGCCAGATAGAAACAAAAGAGCTGCTCCGGGGATCTCTGGAAATCCCCATCCTGCTTCCTGCCCTGCTTCTAGAATGGAGCAGAGCCTTAATACGGCATCATCAGAAAGCAAGTTTTGAGCAGATGCCATGGACAGAGTTCATGGTGGCTGCTGTTGGCGGCGGCCAGGGATGAGGAAGTCTCCGCAAATTCCCCCAGGAATCACTGGTTGGGTGGTTGTGTTTATTATTCTGGATTTTAAACTACTCTGTTTTTGTTTTTCTCATTTATAAGAAACATTGCCCATGAGGGCTTCCTTGAGTCTTTCAAACTGGAGTGAGGAATTCTGTCAAGATTTGGCCAGTCAGGTTCAGGCGGGCCCAGGACCTGAGGTGGATTGTGCTGGCAAAAGAAGGTGGATATTTTCCCGGGCTTCTGTTTCACTGAAAAATTCAAACTCCCAGGCTGGAGTGAGCCTTTTCTGGCAGTCTTCTGTCACACTGTCCACTATTAGATCCTTACGCAGAACCTCATCCTTTACCAGGAGACCCTATGGTAGGAGGTGTGGAAGGAACATCCTGTGAAGAAAAACAAACAAAAAAGACAAAAACCAGTAAGTAGGCAAAACCAAGGAGCACCTTGTTGAAAACACGAACAGCACATTCCACTGTCTCTGAAGCCTTCCTTGGAGGCTCTGTCCTTCTTCAGACCCCAGAGCACCTTAAAAGACCACCTCACTCTTCGTGGTCAGCCTCACACCGTGGTTATCTGTCCTTCCTTCCCTGATGGCTGGCTACCTGATGCTCCACTCCAGCAAGCCAAGGACTCGATCGACCCAAAGCTAATTCAGGACAGTTAAACAGACTTTAGCGCTCAGGGCTATCCTGGAAAATTGGGGTCGTGTGGCCACACTAAATTCCTCTGCTAGATTGAACAGCAGGGTCCAGGTCTTAACTCCTTATCCCTTCTGCAAAGCTCAGCGCAGACCTCTACTCCAAGAAGACAGTCAATAAACAGGGAACAGGTTAAGTGCCCAGCCCACTCCATAAATGGCCCTCCCTGTTCACGCCTTTAGTATCCCTTAGATGCATCTTCCACAACATCTCTTACCGCCTTAGCCCTTCACCTGCTTCAGTCCAGAGTTCCCTGAGCTTGCTCTGCATTTCCTCAGCTAACTTCCTCTCCCTGGATTCTTCTCCCAAGCCTTTCTCTGTCCCAGATTCCAGTCTCCAGGTGGCGTTTCGCACCACACTCCCATTCCTCTCGCTGAGGCTGATTTTGACTCCTTCTCCTGTAAGATTGTATGCGTAAAGCTTTTTGGATAGCTTCTTTTCTCATGTTTTCTGCATGAGCTCAGGAGTTTGTTGAGGGCAGGGACATTTTCCAGTATCGCCTAGTATATGAGTTGGTACACAGTAGGTGCTCATTTATTTACTCACCCATTCAACCACTGTAGAACACCTACCCTATGCATGATGAGGAACAAATGCATAAATAATAAAGTATCCATCACAGATAAATGGTATAAAGAGAAGTAAAACTGGATACTCAGATTATGTGTGAGTGACGTAAGTTGCAATTTTAGGTAAGGTGGTCCAGGAAGGCTTCTCTAAGGAGATTTCATTTGAGCAAAGACCTCAAGAAAGGGAAGCAGTAAGCCATGTCATTATCTGAACACGGATCTTGCCAGGCAGCGAGAACAATAAGTGCAAAGGCCCTGGGACAGGAACATTCTTGGCACATGCAGGATACAGCAGGGAGGCCAGTGGGCTTGAAACAGAATGAGTGGGCAGGGAGAGTGTAGGAGATGAAGTCCAAGGTGAGTGGTCAAATCTCACGGAGCCTTTTGGGCATGCAGCTTAGTTTGTTTTCTATTTCATGTGTGGTGAGACGCATGGTAAAATTTGTTAAATTGAATTATTTGAGTTTAGTTGAATGGAACAGAACTGAATTGGGTTCCACTGAACTGAACAGAATTGGGTCTCATGTTAGCGTGAACAGCATACAGCTTCTGGACTGCAATATCCCGAGTCTCTCCTTGTTACGGACAAATGGAAAAGCACTATGAATAATCCCATTTAGAAACTTTAAAACCTGTTAGTGTATGAGTTCACCTGTTCTGGAACTGTGGCACAGCCTTGTTCCAGAAGTCTTGTGGACAATGACACTTTTACAGCCTCCCCCCGACCACATCACTAGTTTCATTGTGGCAGCAGAGGGGGGTACAAGGAACATCTAAACTCAAGAAGAATGTGTGCCTAATGCCTGCCCATTGTTTATGTTTCGTTTCTGACTTTCTTATTGAAGTCTTTGAGGGTCACTGGGATTTATTCTGGGCCCTTGGCCAGGGTTCTGGACCTGACTTTTAACATACTTTTTACCCAGGCCTGGTTCTCATTGAATCTTAATTACGTGGATTCCAACCCTTAACACAACTGAAAATAAACCAGAGTTAGCTATTTTTATAATTTTATTTGCTTCTTATAAAAACATTCCAGGGAACCATCACCCACAGGGAAGTGGGAAACCCACTAGAATTTAAGCTAAGCAAATAAACAGTTGTGCATTCATTCAAAGAAGGTTGAGGACCTATGAACGAGGCACTGTACTAAGTACTGACGATCCAGCCAAGCACAGGATACGTCCCTGTTCTCATGAAGCTCATGGTCTAACAGAGGAGACAAAACAAACAAGGACACTGAAATAAAATGTCATCTCGGGTGGTGGCAAGAGCTACTATGTGCAAGTTTGGGGAGGTACAAAGGTGAATAGTTCATGCCTTCACGATGTGGTTGGGGTGGTTATAAAGGCATAAATTATAACAATAATATGTTATACGTGGTATCATGGAATTGTGTGCAAAGTGCTATATGGCAGTAGAGGGAAACAAGTAGCTAACTGTATCCTATGGCGTGCTCTTGGGGAACACTTCTCAGAGGAGGTGACCTTTGATCACTCTCTTAGGACTTAATTGGTTGGAGAGGGTGGAAAGAAGGAAGAAAACAAGAGTAGAGCAAAGGCAGAGAGATGGGAGCAAGCACGGGTGTTCCAGAAAAAACTGGTCATCTGGTGTGGCCAGAACACACTGGGGCTGGACAGATACGAAGTGGGAGCACAAGACAATGAAAGTATGTGTGGGATGAGGCCAGGCCAAGAATTGACACTTCTCAGACGACCAGATTTACAGGTTACCACATTCATCTTGGCAAGTAAGTGAAGAGATTAGAGAGAACAACTAGAATGAGGAAATTATTATGAAAATAATGCAATGGTCCAAATTTAGAAAGAGTCTGTATATAAGTGGCCAATCACCTAAATTTGGAGTGTGGGACTCATAGGGTGTGGAAGGACTGGGAGCCTTTAGTCCAAGCACTCACTGGATGTTTAGATCTCCTTCCTAATGGCCTCTCCACGGGACACTTCACCCAACCAAGGCACCAGTCCTAGAGGCTTCCTTCCCTTTCCAACTTCAGACTGCTGAGACTCCACTGAGGTCTAACATATGTCAAGCTGAAGTCTGCTCACGGAAGGTACCACCACTACTCCTTCTTTTGTTCTTTGGGGCTTCTAGAATCAGTCCAATTCCTAATTCAGATGCAACCTTTCACTGTTTCAGTCCAATTCCTAATTCAGATGCAACCTTTCACTGTTTAGAAACAGCCGTGATTTACCAAATACCTTCTGTGTGCCAGGCCGGTGTGCAGGACACATGTTACCCAGTTTCCAGATGGGAACCAGGGGCTCATGTGACTTGCTGGGATTTGGTCCTTGGCCCAGTTAACGGACAGCTCCGGGATGAAAACCCAAAGCTGTCCTACTCCAAAGCCTTGCACTCTTGGAAATAGCTATCAATTTAACTTGGCAAACATTTACTTAGCACCTATTACTATGAAAATCCCTGTCCTTGATATCATAGAAGGAGACCTAAAGTAAATAAGCATGGTTAATAATTTCCAGGGCTCCCCATTCTAGTGATTTGGACAGTGGAGTCAACACCCAAGCATTATGATGATGTGTCCTTGGCTTTGGCTTGCAGGGTGGCTATTTCAGAAGATGGTGACTTACATTTCGTCCTTTGCATGGCCCTGGTTTTTTCTGGTAGCACTCGGGGGAGTCACCCCCACAGAGTCTATGCCTAGGAAAGAAGGATGTATCCCGGGAAGCTACCAGAGGGGGATAGACTTAGAAAGGTGGACGGCATGAAACTGGTGTGTATAATCAGATTTGAGGAAAGCAGAGCTTCAACTTGGACACACCCCAGTGGTGAGCAGAGAGGAATACAGCAAGACTGAGAAGCTGGAAGCAGAATGAGAACAGGTGTAAGGAACGGAAGAGAAAAACCATGAGAACAGAGCCTGTGCAGTGAGCATGTGTGCTGGGGCTCCCCCTTCAGGCAGGCTGTGGTATTGCTACAGTTTGGGCTGGAGGGCTTCAAGGAAATGGATAGGACCCTGACAAAGTGAGGGGTTTGTGAACCGACTTATCTTCCCAGTTGCGTTTTACTTACCCTGATGTTTAAACTGGTAACAACTTAAGACTGTATGTGTTAGGCGCCTGATGCACGTGGAGATGCCTGAATGTATATCTTCCCGCTGATTGTACTTCACACCTGTGTTACCTGTTGTGCTCTCCGTGGCCCCGCAAGGAAGGACCACTGGGCACCATCCTCACTGTCCCGGTGAGAGAGGGATTTAAGGGTTAAGTGACATCGTTGCCTCATCCACTCGCCATGCGCCCAGCTTCCATTCAGAAGCAGCGCCCACATCCCAAACAAATCCAGACATCCTCACCTGCTTGCCAGCCTGCATCCCTCCCTCTCGGAGAAGTGCTGTTCCTGACCCCCCCTAGGTCTCCCTTCCCCAGCCCAAGCTCATCCCTGGATGAGGTTTGCTTTGGTCCCTCGGGCTAGAAATTTCTCTGCCTGCCCTGGGGCTGGCCCTAGGACTCAACGCCTTCACCTGCTGGTTTGCAGAGAGAAGCTGCAGTCCCCTCTCCTGAGGGGATAGGAGAGGTTGTGACAGGTGAGGTGCAGACACGCCCAGGCTTCTTGCCACCCCCGGATGAGCAGCCCTGGATCTTCTGCATGTGCAGCTGGAGAGGCTTTCGCTGGAGCACTGCCCTCTTCAAGGAGTCCTTTCCTAGGTAGTAGCAGAGTCCAGCCTACAAAATAGCCCTTTCTAAAATCTAAAATCTAAACCTACCTTTCTAGTTTCTGTCATCCCTCATTTCCAGATTCCGCAAAATGCAGAATCGGTAACATTTAGAGAAGTAAACCACACATACGTTTTCTTCTCGTGCATGTGGAGACTCTATAAATCTGCTACATGACCAGAGTTGTTTTGTATGAGCACCAAAACTGCGTCTGTTTTGACCCCGGTCTCTTCCTTGATTTTTAAGGCTCTCCAGGAAGTTTTCTTTTCTTTCCCCATTCTACATGATGACACTCTCTTTTTTATTTTATTTTTCCAGTTATTTGTGGGGCTTTGGTATACTCTGAGACAGATGATGCTTATCTAATAATCGTGTATAACTAATGACTTAGTTATACAACATAATTTTTACCAAAAAAACTGTTCACAGGAGGATCATTTCTGACTTTTAGCAAGTTCTATCCTGCGCTAATCCTCTTAGATCTTTCTGATGATCTGAGTCACCTGGGGAGTTTTTTAAATCAATCTAGGAGCCCTTGGGAGGATCGGTTGGTTAAGCGTTGGATGCTTGGTTTCGGCTCAGGTCATAATCTCTGGGTTGTCAGATCAGCCCCAAGTCCAGGAAAATCTGCTTCAGATTCCCCTCCCTCCACCTCTGCCCATTCCTTTTCTGTCTTGCTTGCACGCTGGTGAGCTCACGTGTGAGCACTCTCTCTCTCTCTCTCTCAAGTAAATAAATAAAATCTTTAAAATAAGAACAATCTATAATATTGTCTAGGGTTACACCTAGGGAAATTAGTGACTCTGCTCAGGTCAGGGTCTTTTTGAGTCACGTGGCCACATCTGTAAACAATAGCATTCATTATGTAAAGTGCCCCCGACCCTGTCCCAAAGGACAAGTATGAAATCGTGGCCTTTTCCTACTTCCTGCAGATCTTAGAGTTCATTTGGCCTAGCTTCCTTCCTTACTTCCCAGATAAATAACCGGGCTTTCTATCATTCAGAGCATTCTATCAACGTTCAGGGACTTAGTCGATGCCACACTGTACTCATGGAAAAACTGGATCAAAAGTTACGTTGCCGGGGCGCCTGGGTGGCTCAGTGGGTTGAAGCCTCTGCCTTCGGCTCAGGTCATGGTCCCAGGGTCCTGGGATCGAGCCCCACATCGGGCTCTCTGCTCGGCGGGGAGCCTGCTTCCTCCTCTCTCTCTCTGCCTGCATCTCTGCCTGCTTGTAATCTCTGCCTGTCAAATAAATAAATAAAATCTTTAAAAAAAAAAAAAAAACTTACGTTGCCTGGGGCTCCTGGTTGGCTCCGTGGGTTAAGCCTCTGCCTTCAGCTCAGGTCATGATCTCAGAGTCCTGGGATCGAGTCCCGCATCAGGCTCTCTGCTCGGCAGGGAGCCCGCTTCCTCCTCTCTCTCTCTGCCTACTTGTGATCTCTCTGTGTCAAATAAATAAATAAAATATTTAAAAAAAAAAACTTAGGTTACCTAATGTCTCCTGTATGTAGCCTTCTTTCCACTAGCATTCTACCAGGATTCCTGTCTGCAATTATACAGACCTAAAGGACATCCCTTGGAACAACCCTACTCAGTAGGGCAGCTGCTAGCCACACGTGACTATTTAAAGTTAAATTAATTAAAACTGAATGTAATTAGACTTTCAGCTGCTTGGCCACACCAGCTCTATCCTGAGTTCAAAGGGTTTCTTATAAGAGAACAAGAATATCATTTCCTCAAAGCCACAGCCCAGTGGTATGAACACCAAGGACAGCATAGGGGGATACTCCTAGACCATGTTCAGTCTTGGCATTTAGCCCCTTTTTTGGTAGGGAGGAAAGAGATGGTGTTTTAAGATTGATCTGTTAATGGAATATTATTCAGTCATGAGAAAATAATAAAACCCTGCCATTTACAACATGGATGGACCTTGAGGACAGACACAGAGAGAGAAATACTATATGATCTCACATATAGGTACAATCTAACACAGCTGAGCTGACAGAAACAGAGAGTAGAGCAGTGGTTGCCAGAGGCTCGGGGACAGGGGAGTTGGGGAGAGGTTGGTTAATCAAAGGGTACAAACTTCCACTAGAAGATGAATAAGTTCTGGAGATCTAATAATGGGCAACGTAGTGACTATAGTTAACCATACTATCTTCTACACTTGAACGTTGGTAAGAGAACAGATCTAAAATGTTCTCACCACAGGAAAGAAAGAATAATTTTCTGGGAGGGGATGGATGTGTGAACTAATCCTACCCTAGTAATCATTTTGGGGTTTCTAAGTGTATCAAATCATCATGCCTTACACCTTACATTTACACAATGTTACATGTCAATAACATCTCAACAAAGCCGGTGAGAAGAGCTGAAATTAAATGAAATTGATTTATTAATTTTAAATAGATCATGTTTCCTTGCAAGATAACTTCTGCAAGGATCAAGACTTGCAGATATGTTTCTGATTTCAAGAGCCTCTGTGTTGTTATTTTTATTAGTTAGGTTAATTATGATGAGCTCAAGGCCATTGTCAGTGTATTTTCACAAAGTCGATAAATCAACTTAACTTCTGGTGACATAGTTTACACCTTTAAATGAACAAGCAATTCATTGTAACAAATATTTTAATACATGTAGCTTCAAGGAACAAATACAGTCTCAAGTTTCCAAGTTTGCAGTCTTAGACGATAAGTATTAAAAGGGAAGGTTTTCACCTCTTTTTTGTAAAGGGAAAACGAATTCAAATCCATGATGACACAATAATGGAAAAATACAGATTTAACTTAAACATTACAGGAAGTGATATTAGTGTCAGTTAGAATTAGATTTGGCTCTGAATGATGGAAAACCCAAACAGCAAGTGTTTAAACCAGATAGAAGCTTATGTCTCATATAAACAAAGTCTGGAAGTAAGAATCCAGGTGAGGTATGGCCACTGAAGCAATTGTTAGAAATCCAAGTCCTTCTGCTCTATCATCATCAACATGTGGCTTCCACCTCCTTGTCCATTGTGGCTGCTTTAACACCAGCCATCACATCTACGTTTTTACCAGCAGAATGGAAGAAGACCAGAGAAAGTTGGGCCTTTTATGGACCCTGCCAGAAGTCTCACAAGAAACTTCTGCATATGTCATTGTAAGAATCAGTCTCCTAGCAGCAAGGGAGGCTGGAAAATGTGTACTAGGTAGTCATGAGCCCAGCTAACAATGGGGGTTTTTATTACTAAGGAAAAAGAGGAAAACGTGTACAGAGAGACACCCAGTCTTCTCTGCCAGAGTATAAAAATATTCTCCATTAACTTTCTAAACAGTTACAGTGAACCTTTTGTTTTGCATTTTCAGAGGTATTTTGGCCAATCCATTCTTTTTTTTTTTTTAAGATATTTATTAAGAAAGAGGGTGTGAGTGGGGGTGGGAGGGAACCAGAAAGAAAAGGAGAGCTAGAATCTCGAGCAGACTCCCTGCTGAGCATGGAGCCTGATCCCACAACTCTGAGACCAGGTCCTGAGCCAAAATCAAGAGACGGATGGATGCTTAACCCACGACAGCACCCAGGCGCCCCGTCAGTCCATTCTTGATATTTCTTTTCAAATGCTTTTCTGATTTTGTGTTTTTCTGCTGCAGTCCTAATTGAGGATAAATTAGAGTATTAGGAGTTTATGCTTTTATTCCAGAAGGAATGGGCCTTATATGGACTTTGCCCTGTCTCTCTCCAGTGTTATCCTACGAGTCCACCTCCTCCCCTGAGCTCTCTCCTCCATCTGAGCTCTAACCTCATCAAGCTGAATTCCCCCAAAGCGCTATGCCTCCCTTGCCTCTGGGCCTTTGCACGTGCTCTTTCTTTTGCCTGGAAATGAGAGAATGCCTGGCTACTAGCCCTGGCTCTGGATCTTAGTGCCTACATGTAGATCCCAATACTGCTCCTTATAACTGTGTACCCTTAGGCAAGTTGTCTAACCTCTCTGTGCCTGTGTTTCACTATCCCTGGAATGAAGATAAGAATAGTACTTTATGGTTCTTGTCATTATCAAGCGAACTAATAAAAGACAAATGCTTGATGGCAGCTGGCTTTGTTGAGCAGTTACTGTGTGCTAAGCACCTTATAGAGACTGTCTTAATCTTCACAACAATCCTGTGCAGTGGCCTATTTCTCCCATTTTACATGGAAGGAAGCTGAAGCACAGAGAAGTTAAGCAACTTGCCCAAGTCCCACAGCTAGCAAGTCACCGGCTCAAATGTTGGGCCTTCTGTCATTAGGGTGCGTGCCCTTCCCACCACACCAGGAGCAGGTTTCCTTTGTAAGGCTGTGTGCTGCCTTTTGCAGACTTTTATGATAATCCTTTTGGAAGCAGGGTCAAGCCCAGGTGACCCCTGCAGACCCTTGCTGTCCTCTGCCTCTCAGCCTGCACCAGCCCAGGCCCCGCCCTTTTAGGCTCCCGGAGCCCTTGTTCCCAGGGATGTGAGGCTGTGCAGCCCTTGCCGCCTCCCAAATGTGGATCTTCGGTGCCCAGCCTGCTAAGGAAGGTTCTGTGGCGGCCTCAAACAGAGCCTGTGGCTTCCCCACTTCTGAAGCCCCAGCTTCCCTCCCAGGGCCATTTATATCCCAGGCCCCCTCATCATTCCACCCGCTTGAGATCAGGTTCCCACCGCAGAGGCTCTGTGCCCCTAAGCAGGCCCAGCTGGGGTGCAGCCAGCAGCCCAGAGAGGAGAGGGACAGGCTGGTCTTTGGATCCCTGAGTGGTGTGCAAGGAAGGACCTCAGGGCTGCCAAGCACCCTGCAGCCCGGAGCTGGCATTCTCTAGTCGTGAGGGGCTCCGCTACGCTGGGCATCAGAAACCCTGCAGGGAATGAACAAGGTGCGGATCTACCCAGGGTAACTGTCTCAGTAATGGCCCCAGAGGATACTAGGTCCTGATCTCTGCAGCCTGCAGTTTACAAAGAAAAAGGGTCTTTGCAGGTGTGATTTTAGTTAAGGGTCCTAATGTTGGTCCTAAGTCCCATCTTTTGAAGAGAGAGAGAGATTTGACACAGGCGAGGACCAGGAGATATAAAGACAGAGGCAGAGAGGAAAAAAAGGGAGCCCCAGCCCTAGCCAAGGAATGTTGGCAGCCCCCAAAAGCTGGAAGAGACAAGCAATGAGCTTTGTCCTCGTTCCTCTGGAGGGAGTACGGTCCTGCTGCTGCCTTGATCTTGGACTTCTAGCCTCCAGCACTGTGCGAGAGCACACTTCTGTTGTCTAAGCCGCCAAGTATGTAGTACCTTGTGACACCCCCCCAGGAGACCCATACACCCAGCAAGCTGGGGGGAACACAGGAATGTGCCTTGTAACCAGTTCCCCAGGGGGAGATTTTTCAGTCCCTGGAGAGCTGTGACTTCTCGCTCTCCATCGTTGGGGCTTCTAGCCTGTTCTGACTGGGAGACGGGAGCACGTGGGGTGCTTAGATGGGTGGCCACGGGCAAAGGAGCAGGGGCTGAGATAAGGGGCAGGCAGGTCCATGCTGGAGCCTCGTCCCCAGGAGAGCAGAGGGAGGGCAGGTGGGGGAGGAACCTTCTTCCCCAGGATGGGCGGGGAGGTGAAGTCGGGGCAAAGGTGGAGGGAGGAGACGGTTATTCCTCGGTATGGTATATCGTATTTGTTCCGCCTAGAGGGAGCATCTAATAGGGCATGCTGGCACCGTGAGCAGAAGTCCACTTCCCACCCAGCACGCCTTGGCCCTTGCCCCATTTTGGGAAGTTTATAGAATCGCCTATTCGTGGAGCTGCCTTTCACACCCAAAAGATTCGTCCTATTGGTACAGAATGTCTTGTTCTGCCCTAAAAGCTTTGAGCCTACCCGTGAGGCCTCTGTTTCACCGTCCCCACGCAGTGTTTAGGCACCCTCAGGATGCTGGAAGTGGTCTTCGGAGGGACCCAGCCCCCAGGCCTCCTCCCCGCCCCGGCGATGGTGCGTGACGATGAGGGGGCCCAGTCCACACAGAAACAGGGGGCTACCAGGCTGATTTCCCGGCATAGGTCTGAAGGCCAAGGGGGGCAGAACCCTCTGGTCTTCGCAGCTCCTTAGGCCTCGGTCTGGTCCGATGAGACCCACCGTTCTGATGGAGGATAATCTGCTTTACTCAGAGTCCCCTGATCTAAATGCTAATCTCTTGAAACATACCTTCCCAGCAACATCCAGACTAGCTTTTGACCACCCGTCTGGGTACTGTGGTCTAGCCAAGTGGACAGATAAAATCAGCCATTAGAAGGTGTATTTACATTCCAGGATGATGGTAAACACCATCACGAATACCAAATACCTTTTTTGACAATGGAGTGGGTGCTTGGGTCAGAACACACTCCCCTGGGGCAGAAAGTGTCTGTTTCCTAAGATTGCAGGGAGACTAAAGGAGAAGCCTGGGGCGGGGGCCACAGAACCCGATTCCCAGGATCAAAGCTGCAATCACCAGACACCTGCTGTCCCAGCCTCCCTTGTGGCTTGGCACAAACTCACGACCTAGGTTCACAAGAGCCTCGGCAGCTCAGGATCCAAATGAGCTCCTCCTTCCCTTCCCTTGTGTCCTGGGCCTCTACACCCTCTTGTAACTGTCTCACTCCTGGACTCGCTTTCTCCTCTTTACACTTAAGAGAACTCACCCTCCCTGGTTTCTGGCTTGAGTCCTAATACCGCTCTAGGGTCTGGTTACTGAAAACTGTGGTCCAGATATGGCCTGGAAGCTTGTTACATACAAATGTAAAATCTCAGGCCCTGCCCCAGGTCCACTGAATCAAAACCCACATTGTAACAAGGTCCCAGGCAATTCCTGTGCACATTCATGTTCTAGAAGCACTGACCTCAAGCACGCCCCTTGGCTTCTCTGACCCCAGGCCCTTCTGCAGGAACCACGCTCGAGGGCAGCGTGACTCTCCTCTGGACAAGAGGGCCGTCACTATAGTAAGCAAGCCCCCTCTGACCTCTGCATCTGCTTAGCTCTGGTGCCCGCAAATACAGTGCGATTACAGTGACTATTGCTATGGAAACCAGCCTTGGATACTGTCTGCTATCAATGTTGCTGCTCTCCTTCACTCTCTGTATCTCTAGAATTATGAACATCCTAACCCACAGCCAAACATCTAAATTTCTCTCCAGTCTGAGGCTTAACAAATAACAGAGATGTGAAGTCAAGGCCAGATAATTTATAAAGGAAAGGCATAGTAACTGCAGGGGTTTGCTTTGGTTTAAAGAGGGAAGGCAGGAATGGTGTTCTGCGTAGCCAGGCTTTTCCTCCACCAGTGGAGAGAACACTTGAGTGATGCTGAAAACCAAGCCGGTGATGCTGACGAGCACAGCTGCCTCCTATGGAACGGGGACCGGGGGCCAGGCCACGTACACCATCCCAGTCAATCCTGGCGCTAACCTTCTGTGTTCATTTCCTATGGCTGCTGTTAAAAAAAAAAAAAAAAAAAAAAAAAAAAAAAAAAAAAGTTGCCACCAATACGAAGACTTAAAACAATACAAAAGTATCATCTTACAGTGCAGGAGACCAGAAGTATGAAATCAGTTTCACTGGCCTAAAGGAAAGGTGTTCAGCAGGGCTGGTTCCTTCTGGAGGCTCCAGGGGAGAATCCCTTTGCCTTTTGTAGCTTCTGGAGGCACCTGCATCTCTCAGCTCACAGCCCCTTTCCTGCATTCGTCCAGCTACTTCCTTCTGTCCTCATGTCTCCTACTCTCTCCCTACACCTCCCCTTGTGACTGCATTTAGGGCCCTGGATAATCCAGGTTAATCTTCCCTTCCCAAGATCTTAACTGAATTACAGGGGCAGAGTCTCTTTTGCCATCAACATTCACAGGTTGCAGGGAATAGGACTTGATGTCTTTGGGAACTGTTATTCAGCCTGCCACAGTGACCCTTCCATGCTTGTGTCCTGGCCGCCCCAGCTGCCCTGGAGGACCAAAATAGGAGATGATGCTCATGAAAGCCCTTGGTGGGTTGCAAAGGATTTTTCTGCCTCAGGACCTTTGCACAGTCTGTTACTGCTACCTGGAGCATGCGTCTCTCTACACAAACATTCACATATGGCCCATTCCTTCACATCTTTGAGGTTTTGTTACCTTCTTAGATAGGCCATTCCACCACCTTACCTCAACCTGGTTTATTCTCTATCCCAGCACCCCGATTCTGACCATGGTGTGTGTAATTGCTTTATTACTTATTGGTTTATGTGTTCCTTATCTCTGTCCCTGTTTGACTGTTAGTTCTATGAGAACAAGGATTTGATAAATCCTATTCTCTCTCTCCCACTCCTGGAAGTGTGCCTACAACATGCATGCTCCCTAACAGATTGTGAGATGAATGAGTGATGTTAACAGATGACATTTCATCGGTTACACACCCATGGCCAGGTTTGGCTTTAATTCTTGACGTACTACCTCTGGGCATGCCTGTGGCTCAGTATTCCCCAGATGCAAACATGACCTCTTTGTGGGAAGGTCCTGTTTTCAAATCTCTCCAAAGCTATCTGTCCCCATTGCTAGGACCTTTATTTGTATTGTCCCGTCTCAGGGCTTCTTCCTGAGCCCCCAGGAAGCCGCCTGTCTATACCCTCAAAGAATTTTAGAGGAAGAAGGAACCAAAAAGACCCAGGGTCAGCCACCTATGACCCGTTGTGATTTTGTGAATAAAGTTTTCTTGGAACACAGCAAGGTTCTTTCCTGTACGTATTCTCTGGGACTGCTTTCCCACTATCACAGCAGAGGTCAGTAGTTGAGTGAGAGATAGCCCATGAAACCTATAATATTTACTATCCGGCCCTTTACAGAATAGGTTTGCTGACCCCTGAAACAGACCATCTGATCCAAGACCAAAGTCCTACTGTGAGCTCTTGGCAGGTTCAGGACTAGAATCCAGTTCTGCAGAGTCCTAAACATACCATAGCATCCTCCTTATTACCCAGCCCCTCCCCAGCCGAACTCCCTTTCAGTCCTGAGTGGTCACCATCCCTCACCAGCTTTCCCTTCACTGTTTAAGGAAGACCCCACTCATGTATGTTCTTCATCTCCCACTGGAATCTGGGCCCCATGAGCTTCCTGAGCTGACTTGCTCTCTTGACTCTGCAAGAAGCCCACCTAGACTTTGCTCTTCCTTTCTGGAATCCCTGGTCGCTTCCCTTGTGAAAGCCCTGCTTCCCTTCTGGAAGAGTTCCCTTCTGAACACCACAGTAAAGATTTCGATGTCCACTGCCCTGGTAGAGTGGACCGTGTCCTCCTCTCTGTTCACCTCAGGCCACCCAGTTGGGGTTCTCAACCATAGCTTGCTCCAGGATTCCCAGAGGACCTAATTTCAAATGCACATACCCAGGCCCCACCCCAGATTTGAACCAAAACTCTGGGGGTAACCCGAGACCTTGGGAATTTTTACACACCCACACCCACGTACACACACACACACACACGTGGGGTCTGGTCTTGAGCACAGTCTCAGAACCACTTCACGAAGCCATGGGCTTCCCAAGCGTCCTCTAGGTATTAGTCACTGAGGACAACTTCAGAACAAAGTCAGTAGCCAGTGGAATATTGTTCCCTTTAAAAATACCTAAGGAGAAGGCCGTCTTTCTCCTTCTGCTTTCTGCCCCCCCTCTCGCTAGCTCAAGGCCCTAGAATTCTTTCCCATCTCCAGCGCCTCCCAAAGAAACATCACCAATAACACTTTCTCCCCGCCTCTGAGTAGACGAGATAAGAAGATTTTTAAATGAGTTGCTGGCAAAGAATTCATGAGCTTATAAACTATTGAAGTCGGGGTGATGAAGAGAAGGCGGCATTGAAAGGAGAACAGGTACACAGAAATTTCCAGAGGAGGCTTGGAATCCTGGGGCTCGAGGTTTCTTTTTCTGGTGCTCACCAGCTGTCTTGGTTCGGGCGTGGACCTGAAGGCAGCAGGGCCTTGACCTCTCCTCTTCAGCCTCCCTCAGCTGGTAGCACGCCCTGGGCCTCAGCACTTCGGGAAGAGGCAGCAGCCGAAGGACCTTGCGTGGGAGAGACACAGCCCCCCAGGGACTGGGAGCTGGGGGCTGCGCTCCAGGGGCACTGGGCAAAGGAAAGGCAGGACAGGATGGCAGGAGCCGCCTCTGACGAGGAGAGTTCTCCCAGAGGAGAGTTCTCTGAGCCCTCGGGGCTGGTTTCTAGGTGATGGAGACATGGTGACAAAAATAAGTCTTGCTCACCTGAGACAGTAGAATCCAATTCAATTTCAAGTCAGTGTGTGTTTATTGAGTGCCTGATTCAGTTTAGGTGATGGAGAGAATGAGAGAATGAGGACGACAGCCCAAGCAGCAGGCTGACTTGGCCAGAAATTCCCTGGGAGGCTGCCCTGCAGGTCCGAGGGGCCAGAAAACTCAATTGCATCCATTTCACCTATTAGGAAATTGGTAAATCTGAGTCTTGTGAACAAATATTTATTAAGTGTTTCCAGCCTGCCAGGCCTGTCCAGGGGTTGGGGCGGATCAGTGAACCTAGCAGATCCGGGTCCCCGCTCCGATGGACTTTCCATTCTACTGGGGCATCAGCAAGGCCAGTGGGTAAAAGCCAGTGGAGTGGGGTCCGCCATGGGAGGGGTCCACACCAGGAGAAATGTTTAGGATCAGGTAGGATTTGCACTGTGGTTTGAAGGTTAAGTGGGATGTGGATTTTTAAAGGGCTGGAGGCCTTACAGACGGGGGACTGAGCTGCGTGGCCAGGAATGAAAAGGGGGTGCCTGCAAAGGTCTGTGACCAGATCAGCAGGTTCTGCTGGGAGGTACAGGTGCATGCTTGTAACAGAGTGCATGCTGGGAAGTTAGACAAGGGAATGTCGGGATCACATGGGGTTATGGCACGCGACCTATGTACTCAAACATCTTGGGTCCGACTCCCAGCTCTCGTCCTTGCTAACCTTGTGATCCAGACATGCCACTTAACCTCAATAAACTTCATTCTCCTGATCTAGAAAATAGGCATAATCGTAAGTAGCTCGTGTGTTGGTCCCAAGCATTTAGAGGAGATCATGAGTGAGATTAATTGAGATGAATATAAAAGGTTTATTTAGCTATTGAATATTAACATTGGAGAAACAGCTCACTCTCTAGGCAGACCAGAACTCACCGCTAAAAGCTTGCTGGGGAGCTTGTGACGGCTGCATACTGTGGGGGGGTTGCTGCTGCCTGGTCAGCCCTCCCTTTACCACCCTCGGTCCACCTCACAGCAGCCAGGCCGGACGGAATGGTGGCACTGGGGTCAAGGTGAGGCAGGAGAGGTGCCTAGGACACATTTGCATGACTGCGCCTCCTTCAGTTTTGCACCTGAGGCACCCCACTTGCCTCACCCTAGCAGGGGCTCTGCTAAACCTTGGAAGCGTTTTTGGTCTACACAGTGCATTTCTCAAAGTGTGTTCCTTGGTCTACTTAAATCAGTATCCTAGGGGCCGCTTCTTAAAATTATATTCACGGACCCGACACAATCAGCATCTCTGGAGACAAGGTCAGGGGTCAGCATTTCACACACACACACACACACACAGACACACACACACACACACACGGGATGCCCAGGCCCTCTACCCATAGAGTGCTTTAGGTCGGAAGTTCTGAGAGCAGCCCCAGACCAGCAGCATCAGCACAACTCATGAGAAATGCAGATTCTTGTCCACCTTTCCCATAGACTCAGACCATCTGGGGCTGGGGCCCCACCATCTGTATGTTAACAAGCCCTCCTAATTCTGATTCATACGCAGGAGGTTTTAAAAACTACCAATATCCAGCCCCATCCTAGATGAATTAAATCGGAATTCCTTCAGAAGCTTCCCCACCAACCCATTAATCCTAATGGAAGGACAGAGTAGATAATGATCACTGGAAGAAACAGGAAGTTGGCACAAATGTATGAGATTGCGAAGTGTATAGTTGAGCCTTGGGCATTGTCTCAGTTCATTCTTGCAAACAAGCTGTCCCCTGCTGTGGTCTCATTAGCCACTGGAGAATCTGAGGTTCCCAGAGCTTCAGGGGCGTGGCTCGCCCCCCCCCCCACCTGCTCTCCCCAACTAAGGCAGTTTTTCTGGCCTTGACTGGGCATCCCCGAGGCCTGGATCTCCGGGAGGACTGCCTGTCCACTTGGCCCTGTGCAGCTTTCCCAGGTGCTAAAAATTAGCCTGTTGGCAGCCCAGTGCTCAGGCAGAGCAGGGGCTGGGAGAGCTCCACAAAGGGAGCGTGAGGAGACCAGAAGGGAGAGTTGGAGGACACCTTAGGGTTGGGCCCAGAATGGGGAGCCCCCAGGACTCATCACCCCTGGCGTTTGTTGGGGTTTTCACGAAGCCCGGCCCCAGTGCTTGGTGCTTTAAGTGAGCCATCTCCTGTGTGTTCACATGATCTCTGAGGGAGATAACCCTCCCAGGATCGGCACACTTGATCCCAGCTTTGCAGATGAGGAAACCGAGGCCCAAAGACTCTGGAGAACCTGCCCCTGGGTCACCCGTGGGGTCACCAGTGCGATCAGGATGTCTCCGACGGCTCTCCCACCATTCGGGAAATCAGAGGCAGGGTCCCCGGGGCGGAAGGGAGGGGTGAAAAGGTTGGGGAAGCGGGTGATGGGGCGCGGGACGGGGGTGGGACCCGCGAGGAGGGGGTGGGGCTGAGCCGGCAGCCCCCGCCACCCGGCCGCCCTAACTCTCTCGGGTTCTCCCGCGCAGGCCCTTCCTCGTGCTGCCGCCGCTGATGGAGTGGATCCGGGTGGCCGTGGCGCACGCCGGCCACCGCCGCAGCTTCTCCATGGACAGCGACGACGTCCGCCAGGCGGCCCGGCTGCTGCTGCCCGGTGTGGACTGCGAGCCGCGCCAGCTCAGGTAGGGCCGGGGCGCCGCGATCGAGGGGCGCCCTCCCCGGGGAGCCGGCCGGCCGCGCGCAGGCAAGGCTGGGGCTCTGGGCACCCCTCCTCCCCGCCCGCCAGCCGGAGCCCCGCCCCGCGCTTGGCACCCAGCGAACCGTGCGGGCTTGACAAGCAGCGGGTCCCTGCTCTTGCAGGGACGGGGAAGGACAGGAGCAAAGCTGCATGGGAATGCGCCGGTTCTCAGATCGACCAGATAACCGAGTGCTTCTTTCTGTGCGCCTCCTTTCTACTTTCATTCTGCTCCCCTCCCTCCCTCCTCCTGCTCCCCTCCCTCCCTCCTCCTCCTCCCCTCTCTCTGCCAGGCGGAAATGCCAGTCCTGCTGTAGTTTCTGACAACACCTTGCAGGGAACACTTGCTGGCTGGCTAAGAGCACGTCTCTGCTTTGTCGCCTACATGGGGTGGCTCTCTTTCCTAGGTCTGTACCCACGTCTCCCCTCCCCCAGGATAGGAATTCTTCTTGGGCCCCTCAGGGACCCCATGAAGGGGGGTGGGGTGTGTGTGCTAGTTTTCACCCAAAGCAAAAGAAATGCAATTGCTCCCTTGGCTGAGTCAAAACCGGTCTAAATGCAACAAGCAGGAAGCTGGGGGCTGTGTGTGCCTGTGGGTACGCTGTCCTGACTCTGCTGTCTTTGGGGGGTCATGGTCATCATTTCCTCTCTTTATGTCCCAGCTTTGCTGCGATGTAATTGACGTATGACATTGTGGATATTTCAGGTGTACAAGGTGTTGATTTGATACATTTAAATATTGCACAGCGACAACCATCAAAACATTAGCTCACATCTCCCTCCTGTTGTCACACAGTGACCATTTCTTTTTTGTGGGCAAAACATTTAAGACCCACTCTCTTAGCAACTTTCAGGTGTATAGGATACCGTATTTTTAGCTATGATCACCATGTTGCACATGAGATCCCCAGAACTTAAATTCATCTTATAATAGGACGCATGTACCCTTGGACCAACACCTCCCCTTGTCCCCACCCCCCTACTTCTGGCAACCACCATTCTACTCTCCGTTTCTCTGAGCTCCATGTAGATTCCACAGAGAAGTGAGAGCACCCAGTGTTTGTCTCTCTCCCTGTCTGCCTTATTTCACTTAGCATAATGCCCTCAGGGGCCATCCACACTGTTGCAAATGGTAGAGTTTCCTTCTTTCTCGCAGCTGAATAATATTCCATTATGCACATACAGTTTTTTTTCACGTCTCCTTTATCCATTCCTCCATGAACAGACACTCAGGTTGTTTCCATATCTTGACTATGGGGACTCACGCTACAGTCGAACATGGAGGCTGCAGGATTTGAAGTCTTCTTTTCACTTTCTTTGGAGATAAACCCAGAAGTGGGATTACTGGATCATAGGGTAGTTCTTTTTTTTTTTTTTTTTGAGGAACTTTCATACTGTGTTCTATGGTGGAATGGTGGCTGTGCCAATATACACTTCCACCAGGAGTATGCAAGGGTTCCCTTTTCTCCAAATCCTCACCAACCCTTGTTATTTCTTAGCTTTTTGTGGAAAGTTATTCTAACAGGTGTGAGGCCATAGCTCCTGTGGGTTTGATTGGCATTCCTCAGCATCTGGACTTTCTCAACAGTTTGCGGGGTTGGGGGGGTTCATTCAGTTTGTGAGGTCTCTGAGTTCCTTGAGTGCCCCTGTCCCTGAGTGTGATACTTCTGAGCTCTTTGGGGGTGTGTATCTCTGGGTATGAGGTCTCTGCATTGCTGAGAAGTCTGTGTCACATGTCTGTTGGCAGGTCTGTGCTCACACGTGGAGCTTTCTGGCAACTTGAGGGTCTGTGTCCCAGGTTTGAAGTCTCCCGGCTCTTTCGTGTTTCCTGTGCAGGGTTGGAAGACCCTAGGTTCCTTGGGGGTTGTGCCTCCTACCTAGGTTGGTGGTTCTCTCTGAACTCAGAGTACAAGCCCTCTGAGCTGTTGAAAGGCTCTGAATCAGCCTTCACTCTGAATCAGTGTGAAGCCTATTGGCTGGTCAGAGTCTTTTTTCTTGAGGGCCCTGAACTGGCTAGCTGTTTCCCAGGATAGGAGGTCTCTGGCTGTTTAGGGGTTTGTATTCTTGGTGTATGGTGTTCAAGAGAGTTTTGGGTATGTACCCAAAATAGGTCTGTCCACAAGCCTCCGCTCTGTTTCTCTGTCTATCTTCAGATTGTGAGGTTCTAGAAGTATTTGGGGAGTCTGTATTCAGAGTATCACATTCTGAACTTGGGTGTCTGTGTTCAGTGGAGTGAATCCCTTGAGCCAATTATAAGTCTGCATTTACAAGCTGTGTGGGCATCTCTGGAATATGAGAGCTTGGGGAAGTTTGGGCATCTGTACCCAACGTGTGAGTTGTCTGAGCAGGTAGAGGGTCCTTGTCACGGAGTTTGAGATCTCCAAGTTGTTAAATGTTTCATGTCTATCTGCTATTGGGGATCTGTGCTGACAAGTGGAGTTACTGAACTTTTTTGGTGATCTGTATTTCAAGATATGAGTCTAAAATATGTACAGAGCTCACACGACTCAATAATAAAAACTAAACAATCTGATTATAAAATGGGCAGAGGATCTGAATAAACATTTCCCCAAAGAAGACATGCCAATGGCCAACAAGCACATGAAGAGAGATGTTCAGCATCACTTGTCATCAAGAAAATGCGAGTCAAAACCACAGAGATCGCTTCACACCTGTCAGAACGACTGTTAGCAAAAAGACAAGAAAACAAGTGTTATAGTGAGGATGCAGAAAGGGAGAACGCTTATGCACTCTTGGTGGGAATGCAAACTGGTACAGCCCCTATGGAAATTCCTCAAAAAATTAAAAATAGAGCTACCGTAGATGGAATAGCAGTTCCACCTGAAGAAAACAAACACACTAATTAGAAAAGATACATGTACCCCTGTGTTTATTGCACATTGTTTACAATGACTATGATATGGACACACCCTGTGTCTATCGATGGATGAATGAATAAAGAAGATGTGGTGTATATATTTTATATACACACATACACACACACACACACACACACACAGCAAAATACTACTTAGTCATCAAAACCAATGAAATCTTGCCTTTTACAACACAGATAGACCTTGAGGGAATTATGCTAACTGAAATAAGTCAGACAGAGGAAGACAAATACCACATGATTTCATTTATATATGGTATCTTAAAAAAATCAAAGCAACAACGACAAAACTCAGACTCATGGATACAAAGAACAGATTGGTGGTTGCCAGCGGCACAGGGAATGGGGGAGTGGGCAAAATGGGCGAAGGGGATTAGGAAGTACAGACTTCTAGTTATAAAACAAGTAAGTCATGGGCGCCTGGGTGGCTCAGTGCGTTGGGCGACTGCCTTCGGCTCAGGTCATGGTCCTGGGGTCCCGGGATCAAGTCCCACGTTGGGCTCGCTGCTCAGCAGGGAGTCTGCCTCTCCCGCTGACCTCCCATGCTCTCTCACTCTCATTCTCGCTCTCTCAAATTGATTAACTCTTTAAAAATAAATAAATAAAATAAGTAAGTCATGAGGATGGGGAATATATTCAGTAATGCTTATTAACTTGTCAGGCGACAGATGGCAACAAGACTTCTGATGGTGACCATGTCACAAGGTACACAAGTGTCAAATCACGCTATTGGGTACATCTAAAGCTAATATAATCCCGTACATCGATTATGGCTCGATAAGTAAAAATAAATTTTTAAGACACCTTAGGACGAATGTCTTCAAAGATTTAAGAGGCCTCACATGCTAAACATGCTCGAGATATTTCAGACTCAAACTTGGAAACCCACACCCTGGATGAGTTTAAAGACTCACGCCTTGAACCCCAGATGCCATAGAGGCAAACCGGGAACACAGACCCTCAAAGAGTTCAGAGACTTTATACACCGAACACACACTGTGGAAGACTCCAGACTCACACATAATCACCATTTTCAAATCCCTTCATCTAGCCTAATCATGTGACCAGACCTCAGAGATTTCCACCCTCCAAGGATCTGATTGGGGTCTGCAAGGAAATGGAGGGTTTTCAGCATAAAACAGAGCCCCCTGAAGACCCAGAGGTGCCCTTCAGCCAGGGAACACACAGGGGCTGATCTAAGTCATTGCTTGCCATGTGTTAGGCTGCTTGAAGTGCTTTACACAGAAGAATAATAACTAATATTTCCCAAATCTTACGGAAGTGGATACTTTATTGTGCCCACTTGGTAAGGAAACTAAGGCACAGATAGGTTAAGGAACACGTCCAAGATCATAGAACTAGTAAGTGATGAAACCAGGCTATGGACCCAGATGGCCCACAGTCCTAACCACTGAGTTGTACTCTCCTTGAGTTTCTGTCCAGGCAGTCTAGGCAGGTTCTACCTGCACTGCCGTCCCTCATGCCTTGCCATCTGGAATAACAGCATGTCTTGGGGAGAGGCTAAGGAGCATTTACTAAGCACCTACTATGTGCCAGTTATCGATTACAACAGGAGATTTACATCTTGAATCTGAGCTGACCTTGAGGCTCTAGCTCTTCTCTTTGCAACAGTCCTGAGTCTGCTGGATGGCCGTGAACTAAGATGTCTCCTTAACTGCGGCTGCCGAGCATTCCCTGTTTGCCACGTTCTCAGGAGACTCCATAGCTTAAAGGTTAGGAGACTGGGCTCCAGAGTCCCATCGTCTAGATCCAAATCAACACCACCACAGTTAATTAGCTGTGTGTCCTTGGGCAAGCTAGTTAGCCTCTCTGGACCTCTTGTTTCCCAACCCGTAACATCGCCATTAGGAAAGTAGCCGCCATCAGAGGTTGTTGGTGCAGACACAAAGTGGGCCCAAGACCATGACACACCTGCACAGACAAGGCCTGAAAGGAAGAAAGTGCTCACGACATGATCAGTATTAACTAACATTGCTCCCATGCCTCTACTAACCCTGAAATAACAATGGAGACTTTTAGCTATGCATTACTTTATAATTCTTTTTTTTCAAGATTGCATTTATTTAATTGAGAGAGAGAGAGAGAGAGAGAACAAACAGTGGAGGGTGGTGCAAAGGGAAGCTGAGAAGCAGACTCCCCATTGAGCAGGGAGCCTGATGCAGGGCTCGATCCCCGGACCCAAGGATCATGACTTGAAGTGAAGGCGGACACTTAATCAACCGAACCATACAGGTTCCCCATATCGCTTTATAATTCTTAAAAGCTTTTAAGGTTTTCTCATGTGAACCTCAAAAGAGATGCTGTTGTTATCCAGGAAAGCAGTGCCATCCCAATTTACAGAGGAAGAAATCAAGGCCCAGCAAGACGAGGTAATTCTTCCAGCATCACATAGTTACTAAGTGACAGGGTTGGGAGCCAGATATCAGACCCAGACACCCAGAGATAAAAATTTTTCTGGTTCCCCAACACCAGACCTAGACTCAGTCCTCTATGAGGATTCTAGCAACCCTCTTCGAGATGATTTTTTTCCTTCTTGCAATTCTGTACACGGAGCATGAGCTTCCAAGAGCCGGTGTCCATCTCCATGCCCCAAGTCCAGCACGGAGCTCTTACAAGCACACAGGATGGGAGTGAGATGCCCTGGGCAGGCCAGAGTGCGCAGGTGCAGAGCAGGGAGACAAAGGAAGGCAGTTCCATTCAGTGTCCAGGCTATTTTGAGTCCTTTAGCTCTCAATTCTTGACTCTTTTGTCTCCAGAACCATGATTGGTGTGTAGAAGACATAATCATTGACTGGCCCAGCCAAGTGTTCAAGTTTGGAAATCCTTTTTGAAGAGAAAAAGAAAATACAATATTTCATTAGCTTTCCTTTTTTTTTTTTTTTTAAGATTTTATTTATTTATTTGACAGGCAGAGATCACAAGTAGGCAGAGAGGCAGGCAGAGAGAGAGGAGGAAGCAGGCTCCCTGCTGAGCAGAGAGCCCGACGTGGGACTCGATCCCAGGCCCCTGAGATCATGACCTGAGCCGAAGGCAGCGGCCCAACCCACTGAGCCACCCAGGCGCCCATTAGCTTTCCTTAATAGTAAGCATAAGACTCAGAAATTCCATTAACTAGACTAAATTAAGTACATGAAGGAGGCACCTGTTTTTTTAAAAAAAGTATTTCTCAGTCTAGGCAACATGCAGACCTATCTATACATCGATTTTCCCACCTCATTTCATGTGACCTGAAGGAGGAATTGCTGTCTCCAGTCTGCAGAAAGATTGGCCCATTCAGATATCCAAAAGATAGGTATTGGACTCCTACTCTGTGCCTGGTACTCAGTCTTCATGGCGTGCCATCCCCAACAATTGTGCAAGGCAGGCTTGGTTATCCCATTTTACAGATGGGAAGGCTGAGGCTCACTGAGGCTGTGGAAATGGTCTGAGGTCACACAGCTACTGTGAGGCAGGTGCATTCTAGAATAGAGGACTTGGGGAGTGGAGATAACATTATGGTCTCCTTCTCCCCCTGCCCCCTCCCTTCTCCCCCTGCCCCCCAGACTTCATTCTTCCCAGTTTCCAGGTACGCTCCTGTTCTGAGCCCCAGGCACAGAGGAGGGAGCTCGCCTCTCTCAGTAAACAGCCCTAGAAAGGGACAGGTCCTTGGATGCTCTAACCAATTCAGGAACTTGGGATCTTGGTGTTGGCGGCTAGAGTGTCATGACGATTAGCACATATAATTACCTACCAGCTGGCCGAGGTGTCCTGGTGGGAGGCAGCCTGGATACCAGCTGGGACAGAGCCACCAGAGTCAAGGATTCTCAGGTCTGTTCCTAGTGCAGCCATTGATTTTCAGAGTGACCTTGGCCAAATGCAGCCAAAGCACTTTTGTCTTTACTCAGCTAATGATAAAGCCTTACCACTGTGATGGGTTTTGTTCAAAAGGAACACCCTTTGATGCCACTGCAGTGTGGGAGCTGACAGTGTGACCCATTTGTTCTTCCTTAATTAAAGTATCAGATAATCTAAACCTGGAACATTCAGCCTTTTCTCTCTTTTCTTTTCCCTCTCCTTAGGGAGGTGGGAGAGGGGGTCCAGACAGAATAAAGGAAAGAACAAATAAGACATCCTGGCAGCGTTTCTACATTTTCTTATTAATGATTGGTCTTGAAACATTTTAGAAATACGAAGACTAAATGCTGTTTATTTTCCCATATTTCTAAGAGGCAATTTTTCTGCTCCGGAGTGGAACTGTATTGAAATAATGGTGAAAAGGCATGTTCTCAAATCCTAACTTAGCCGATAAACAGCACCTAGCAACAGGATTTGGGGGTTGTCCGAACCTTGAGCTTGCTCCGGGAAATAGTTACTCTTTTTGCAAGGAGCACCAGAATCTGAGCTGTCCCAGCATGGGTAAGTTTGGGAGTGGTACGGCGCAGAGGGTGTCAGAATGGGATACCAGGGTCGTTTTGTTCTTTTCTTCACTCTTTTGCTGTGTTTATTGAGCACTCCTAGGTGCCAGACCCCACTCTAGATGCTCTCACCTGGGTCTGCTGCTTTGTAACAGGTGACCTTGGACAAGTCACTTCACCCGCCTCATGGGATGAGATTCATTCCCTGTAAAGATGCAGTGACAGCTGCTTCATGGGCTGGGGACCCCCAGAAGGGAGTCGAGTATGAATTTAACGATTCGCACCAAAGCTTGACTTACTTTTAATTCTTCTTGGGTCTCTGGATCAACTTTAGAGGTTAACAGGCTTTGTCATTTGTCCACTTTGGGTTAAACTGGGTTCGAAGGTGAAGGTTGTGCCCCAAGAGTACCCGTCCTAACATTCTGGTGCCTCCCACCGAGCCCTGTAATGACAGCTGGAAGTTTGGGTTCGTTTACCAAACACGTATGGGATGCTGCTGGTCGGTCAGGCCCCATGGGGGCTGAGGGACACCACATCAGCGCCACAGCATCTGGTGGTCACCGAGTCACCGAGGAGACAGACCTCATGCTGTGGGAGCTGTTGGCCTTCATTCCTATAAGAGGATCAGCCGGATGAGGGGAGTTCTGACTGTGGATGTCAGAAGGAGAAAGGCTCCCCACCGTCCTCCCTGCATCTGTGTGGAGCCAGGCCTTGTTCTGGGCTCAGAGAGGACCGAGACCCCAGGACTGAGGCACCACTAGGGAGACCCGGACAATAAACAATAGTACGAATGGGCAAGATGATTTCACGGAGTCTGAGTGCTACAAAGAAAGTGAACCGGTGTGGGGGCAGATAGGAATTGAAGAGGTGCTTGGAGAGCATCTTGGGCTCTGGAGGGGAAAGACAGTGTGACAAGGTACACTGGTATCATAGGCAGGGGACACTGGAGTCACATTCAGGCCAGCAGTCCCTTTGGTCACCTCTACATCAACCCCCGAATCCAGACCTGGGGCCTCCCTGTTCTCTCCCTCGGAAGGTCACCTGTGGAAGCGGAGCATCTGGCCCCTGGCATGGCTCCGGGGGCCCTGGAAGGCTCCCCTGCCTCTCACGGAGTCGGGAGCTACTCTCTCTTCCTCCTTGGAATGCCCTTGTCCTTGCCCGGCTCTGGAAAATTCCTGCAGCTCCCCGAGGCCTCTTGGGCTGGGCTGGCCTGAAAGCACAGCCCCAGGACGCCACCCCAGTCCTCACCACCAGTGGGCATGAAGTCCGTGCTGCAGGCCCCAGGGTGACCCCAGCAGAGCTCCCGCCACCCCCACACTGAGGCCCGTGCACTAGCGCCTCCAGGAATTCAGAAAAGCGCTCTCTTGTGATCCCAGGAGAGTCACTGTGGGGCTCCGATGTCCTCCCCTAATGATGTCAGGGACAGGCCTCAAAGCCTGCTCCAGGGGCTGCTGCCGGCCAGCCGGGCAGTCCTGGGCTCAGCAGGCGTGTACCCAGCACCTACGGTGTCCACCCAGGGGGGCAGGGGCAGTACAGACGGGACCTCCAAGTAATGACCGAAAAATGTGGTCACTCTTCTAACATCGGGCAGGCAAGACTGGGCTCCAGGAGCGCTAGACAGGCGGGAGGCAGCCTTTGATGTGCATGGTGCAGGGTGAACTGAGTGCTGAGGCCGAGACACTGAAGAGAGGAGAGGCAGGGAAGTCAGTCCACACAGAGGGAACCTTGGAACGCCTCCAGGTGGGAGCGTGTGTTGGAGAAAATGAGGAATTCAGACCACGGGAGCATCCCGGGTCTGAGCCGCCTCCTGGGGGCCAGGCCCTGGACCAGGCGTGGGATGTGGGGCTGAGCTCTACGTGTGGCGGACTTCCACACGGAATTCTGACTGTGCGTGCAGGAGGTGGGAACCGTCGCAGACTCTGAAGCTGGGAGAGGACATCAGATTTGTATTTTATTTTATTTTATTTTTAAGGTTTATTTAATTTAGAGAGAGAGCAAGAGAGAATGCCTTGGGGGGAGGGGTAGAGAGAGAGAGAATCTCAAACAGACACCATGCTGAGCGTGTAACCCAAGGCGGGGCTCCATCTCAGGACCCTAAGATCATGACCTGAGCTGAGATCAGGAGTCAGATGCTTAACCTACTGAGCCCCCGGGCGCCCCCAGATTTATGTTGGAGAAAGAGGGTATGGTGGCCGTGTGGACCAGATGGCGGGGGTGGGCCAGGGGCCCAGAAGCTGTTGCAGGAACCCAGGCGAGAGAAGCTATAGCTGGACTGAGGGGTCGGGGGGGCAGACACACAGCGAAGGTGGAAGGGGCAGGACTCAGTGACCCCTCCAGGGTGAGGGAATGAAGGGTGTTGGGCGTGACCCTGGCAGCAGGGGAAGGGGGAGTGCTGGGGAGACAGTGTTGCCTGGGGACAGAGTTCTGATTTGGGAAGATGAAAAAGCTCCTGGGAGAAGCGACCGTGACCATGGCATGACAGTGGGAACATACTCAATGCTACGGAACAACACCTTTAAAATGTTTGAAATGGTAAATCTGTGTTGCGTATACTTTACCAGAATTTTTTTTTTAATGGCCGTGTCACCAAGTGAAAAAGACCACGTAGGACAGCGTATAAGGGGTCAGCTTTGTATGACGAATGCACGTATATTTGCCATCTGTGTTAGGCCGTATCTGGATGGGGAGAAACCGCTACCCAGGGTGGTGTCGGTACCCGAGGAGGGGGTTGGAAAACAGGGTGTATGGGTTTCCTGTGGCTGCCGTGGACGGAATGGCTTAGAACAGCACATGCGATGGTCTCACAGCTCTGGAGGCCAGAAGTCCAAAATCAAGGTGTCGACAGGGCTGTGCTCCTTCCACATCCTCTGGGGGAGGATCCTTCCTTGCCTCTTCCGGCTTCTAGAAGCCCTGGCTGTTCCTTGGCCTGTGTAGCATCACCCCAATCTCTGCCTCCTCCTCACGTGGCCTTTCTTCTCTCTGTGTCTCCAACCACATTTTCATCTGCTTATGGGGACACCAGTCCTATTGGATTGCGACCCACCTCTTAACTTGATTACATCCAGAAAGACCCTGTTTCCAAAGTGGCATTCACAGGTAAGGGGGTGGGGAGCTAGGATGTCAACATATTAATGGGGAACGTAATTCAACCCATCCCATGGGGGGAACAGAGATGGGAGGGAAACTCACTTAAATGTTGGATTTTGTAGCATGATGTACCAATTCCCCTCACCAGATTTTTACAGCATAAAGTCACTCTGGGGTTTCTGTTTTGGGAGAGTGTGTAGCTAGGGATGATTTTAACAAATACGGGGCAAGGACAATGTGGGGTAAGTAAGAGTAGGTTCAGTTGTGAAAATGTCCAAACCAGGGAGAGCTGGCTGTCCACTGAAATGTGAGAGTCCGTGTATGGCTTTTTCCCCAAACCAGCCTGCCTAGGGGCAGGTGCACTCCCCGAGCTTCTAATAGAGAGGAAGCAGAGCACAGTGCTTAGGAGTGTAGGCCCTGCAGGCTGACTGCCTGAGTTCCAGTCCTGGCTTGACCACTTACTGTCTGTGTGACCTTAGACAAGTTGCTCACCTCTCTGGGCCTCAGTTTCTGTATCTTGCAAAACAGGGAATTGCCCACCTCATAAGGTTGTGGGAAGGATCAGATCAAATAATACCCATTTATGGAGCAGCGCCTGAGTGGCTCAGTTGGTTAAACATCCAACTCTTGATTTCCGCTCAGGTTATGATCTCAGGGTCGTGAGATCGAGCCCTGAGTCCGGTTCCATGCTTCGTGCGGAGTCTGCTTATTCCTCTCCCTCTCCCCTCTGCCCCTCACCCACTTATGCTCTCTCTTCCTCCCTCTCTCTCTCCAAAATAAGTAAATAAAATCTCTTAAAAAACTAAATATATATTTATTAGGACCACGTGGCATATAAACCATGTAGCACACCTGTGTCATAGTAAATGCACATTAAAGTGATAAGTGATTATGCTTATTCCGCCACTCAGGTCCAAGGTCTGCTTCTCCTTGTTGCCAAAAACAATAGCTTCAACTTCCTCTGAGAGAGGGAGGAGATGAGTATCTTGACGAGATGTGGTAGGATCCCACCAGGGACACGGTTTTTAGCCCAGACTGAGGCCGGGCGAGCCTCCACCCTCCCCCGCCCCCACTGCTGAGGCAGCCACCCCAACATGCAGCAAGAGAATCAAGCTGGGGGCCCCTCTCCCACCCCAGTGACAGGCAAGAGTTTTGAAGGCCATCACTGGCTAGAGTACCCCAGTACCCCATGTCCTCAAAGCAGTCACACGCCCATCACTGTGGCATTGACCCATGAGTGGGGTCACTAGAGGGAAGAGGTAGCAGAATAAAAGGGGGGGAGTGTGTGGACAAAGGTCCATATGGCTCCTGACTGGCAGGGCCTTGTCTCAGGTGAGCAAGAAGTTAGGGAAGAGGTTAGGGGGCATAGAATATTCCAGAAGAAAGGGTCATGCAGCATGGACTGAGACAGCTGGCTTATTTATCTTGTTAGAGCTGGGGCAGAAATCAGATACACCTGAACTCTGGGACCTACCACAAAGCCTGGCGCATAGCTGGGTCTAGTAGGTATTTGTAGAAGGAAGGGAAGGAGGGCAGTTGAGTTACTAGGTATGTTGTTGGGACTAAAAGTCAACAGACTAAGACTTTTCTTGGATTAAAGCAGATGCAAAGAGGCTTCATCATGGAGACGTGGGTAGACACAGGAGAGTCAGGTGTCTCGCAGAGAGGTCTCAACTATGGAGGCCTTTGGGGGAGACGCTGGCAGATGAGTGCCCACCGATGTCTCGGGGGGTAGGTGAGAGTGCCCCAGGAGAGGGACTGATGCAGAGGAATCGCCATGACACCAAGGGAGAAGGACACTCCGACACTAGGTCAGAGAAGAGCCTGAAGAAGGTGAGGTGGTGGGTGCCAAGGGAACCCAGGCGGAGAGGGACCACCAGAACCCCAGGCTGCGGCCCCCACATCCTGGAAAGAACCGCACTGTCTGCAGCCGCGCTCTAAGCCTCGGCGTGGGCGGAAACCATATTGCAGGCGACAGACAGTTTGCTAACACTTGGAATTTGTTCTGAGCTTTCAGAGTGCTGAAAGCAAAACAGAAACACATTGGATGCTCGCAGCGACACGGAGAACTACGTCTTCAGTGGCATTCGGGGCTTGCTTCCAAGCTGGAGCTTCTGACCGAGCTGGCAGTGTGAGGGTCTGTGTCTGCCATGTGGGATTTAGCTTGCAGAGAACAGGGACTTTCCTTTTTTCTTTTTTTTGGACTTCTTTTGTGGGGGGCCTCCCCTTGAGTTTGTTAAATTTCTACCCAGGGTGCATATTTACTTCCCTGCCAGCAAATCTCTCAAACTCTAGTTTAGAATATTATTTATAGGGGCACCTGGGTGGTTCAGTGGATTAAGCCTCTGCCTTCAGCTCGGGTCATGATCTCAGGGTCCTGGGATCAAGCCCCGCATCGGGCTCTCTGCTCAGCAGGAAGCCTGCTTCCTCCTCTCTCTCTCTGCCTGCCTCTCCAAATACTTGAGATCTCTGTCTATCAAATAAATAAATAAAATCTTTAAAAAAATAATTTAAAAAATAAAATAAAATATTATTTATACAGGAACAGTATTTTCCTTTGCAATCAGTCAGGCAGCCAGTACTTTTTACAGAGGTTTGTGTTTGGTACAAAGTACTTAGTACAAAACCATGACAACAAAGGAGCTCCAGATAACAAGGAAGGAGCAGGTTCCCTCCTTCCGCATGTCTGTAGTCTTCACAAAGTGCTCTGTGTGCACGCCATTTTTCCAGAATGAACTTCTCTTTCTCCAGCTCATGAAGTTGCTCTACGAGATGTTGAGAACCCCCCAAACTCGATGATCTCCAAAGATCTCCTTTCTAGCCCTGAAGATTATTTCATCTTGTGGCCTGACGTTAGATGGGCAGATGGCAATGAGACCTTTACCTGTAGGGGAAACCGAGGCACACAAAAATGGAAAGAAATACGTGGAGCGTCAACTCGTGGCCGCTCCCGGATCTTAGCAGATGATAGAGGGAACTAACGATGGAGAACCTGCCTGGGCCAGACACCATCCTGGCTGCCTCTCACACTCTGCTCCATTCAGCTCTATGAGAGGGCTTTGTTTTCCTTGGCACACCGAGAACACCAGGTCTCTGGGAAGTTAGGATGTCCCACCATCACATGTAGAATGTGTCCCATCTTGGATTCGAACCAAGTCTGTCTCTGCCAAAGGGCTATCTCCAGTCAGGGAATCAATATGGGGAAATGTGAAAGTCACTTTGAATGAGGGCCTCAGATTCATCTTGAAAGACTCAGCTTCTGGCCTTTGTTCCTCTTAGAGATTAGGGTGTACGGCCACCTCTTGCACCAACCCAACAGTTTCAGCGCGGACCATAGTCATATATCCTTGTGAAGACGTGACGTGGAACTATTCTAACAACTGGCCGAGAAATACACGAAGGACTCAACCTCACGAGTCATCCTGAAATGCTTTCCAAACCACACCTGGGTATGCCCTTTCCCACCCTTCAGACCAAGCCAAAAAGCTACAGTGTCATGACCCCAGATTTGAGCAAAGATGTAGAACGGTGAGACTGCCTCTGGACCACCATGTAGTGCTCCGAATCCACTTTCTTTTTTTTTTTTTTTTAAGATTTTATTTATTATTTGGCAGACAGATCACAAGTAGTCAGAGGGGCAGACAGAGAGAGAGCAGGGTGCGTGGGGGATGGGGAAGCAGGCTCCCGCTGAGCAGAGCCTGATGCGGGGCTCCATCCCAGGACCCTGGGATCATGATCTGAGCTGAAGACAGAGGCTTTAACCCACTGAGCCACCCAGGAGCACACCCCCAGCCCCCCGAATCCACTTTCAAGTAAACTTGAAAATGCGTTATTCCACTCTTCAATCTATACCCAAGAGAAACTCCTCCATATGGAAATAAGGAGGCGTACACAAAGATGTTCATTCTGTATTTATAATAGCAAAATAAAGAAAAAGGAAAAGAAACAAGCTGTCTGCAAGACAAGGAATGAATAAAGGTTTGTTCAATAGAATACCAGACAGCAAGGAAAATAAATGAGCCAGATCTACATGTTATTACACAGCCAAAACCCCAGAAATGTAATACTGTGTACAAAAAGAGGAAGAAAAAAAAAAAGGCAAATCGAGGCAGGATTTTGTATAGTGTGCTAACATTTACATAATGTTTACCAGCGTGCAAAACGGTTTGCGTATTACCAGGAATTGAGTAAAAGTAGTAAAATGTATGAAACATGCATAAGGATGATAAACGTCAAAGAGAGGAGAGACAGTGATCTCAGGAAGCTGGATGACATGATCGAACCAGGAGGGGTGTGTGGTACTTAATGATGCTTTGTTTTTTTCCACTGGGTTGGGTGGTGAGCATATCGGTGTCATTGTATTACCTTTTCATTTTATGTGTGCCCTAAATTAATTTATTAACAGTAAGAGTTACTTAGCCAGTGTTTACAACAGCATATTTAGAAGGCCAGTTCTGGGATGTTAACAAGCATGATTTTTTGGAAAGTGGCAAGTAGCCCAATAAATTTGGGGAATACTGTCCTAAATAAAAATCAAATAGGGTTTTAAAAAACTCATGGGGCGTTTAACATCCTGGGTTTCTTGTAAGTCCCAAAGAAAAGGTTATCCTAGTTAAACACTTGAACAGACAGCAAGGGTTGGCGAGCTAGAGCTGTCTGCCTCCTGTTTTTTGTTTTTTTGTTTTTAAAGACTTTATTTATTTGTTTGACAGAGATCACAAGTAGGCAGAGCAGCAGGCAGAGAGAGGGGGAAGCAGGCTCCCTGCTGAGCAGGGAGCCCGACTCGGGGCTCGATCCCAGGACCCTGGGATCATGACCTAAGCTGAAGTCAGAGGCTTTAACCCACTGAGCCATCCAGGCACCCCTGCCTCCTGTTTTTATGGATGAAATTTCCTGGACCACCAGCCATACCCATTTGCTTATTACAGTCTATGGCTGCTTTCACACTTTGCTTTCACATGTGGCAGAGTTGAGCAGTAATAAGAGACCTTATGGCCCATGAAGCCTAAAATATTTGCTAGTTGGCCTTTTGCAGAAAACATTTGTGCACCCATCACAGAGCATCTTATGGGACCAGTGTCACTGGGAGTGTTGGAATTGTCCCATCTGAGCTTTGCCCTTCTACCACAGTAACTGGTGTGTGTATTTATGAACTAGTATCTAGGAGACCCCTTGTTCTTTTCTAGATTCCTTGGCAGATGATGTGTGTACTTTTCTCTTTGACTCTCCAGCACCCAAACCAATAGCTGGTAGGTACTTGGCACTTCCTGTGTGCTTCCCTGAATTGGTTTTCATTTAAAAACCCACTTGTGGAATGGCTTCATTAGGATACAAGAGTCCTTAGCTATAACACACCTATAAAATGCCTGTGCTTTGGATTAGACATGAGTTGGAAATTCTCCCACATGCAGCAACAGTCCAGGAGTGATCAGTCTGGGGCTGTTAGGGCAACACCATGCCAGGGACCCAGGCACCTTCCCTTCCATCCACCAGGACTTCCTTGCTTTAGTGGGAAGAGGGAAGGGAGAAGGATCAAGCAGACCCCAGAGATTGCCCATGTCACTTCCCTTCCTTCGTGTTGATCAGCGCTCAGTCATATGGCCACCTCTAATTGCCAGGAAAACCAGGGGAATGTCCGCTTTCTCTGGGCAGCTGTGTGCCAGCTAAAAATTCAGGTCTGGGGACGCCTGGGTGGCGCAGTTGGTTAAACGACTGCCTCCGGCTCAGGGCGTGATCCTGGAGTCCCGGGATCGAGTCCCACATCAGGCTCCCAGCTCCATGGGGAGTCTGCTTCTCCCTCTGACCTTCTCCTCGCTCATGCTCTCTCTCACTGTCTCTCTCTCTCAAATAAATAAAATAAAAAATCTTAAAAAAAAAAAAAATTCAGGTCTGACAACAATACATGGAGGAAATAAAGGACTCTCTGGAGGGCAGTAATCAGCCTCTGCCAAAAAGGGATACATGAAGCACTTGCCAAAATTAGGGGTGACTTTTCTCTGAAGGATAGGTCTCATTTTTGACTCTTTTAAAATAAGCCATGATGCCAAGACAAGAGATGGATGATGATGCCTCATGAGTTTCTACTCAAAAGAACGTGACAGCATCTTCAGAATGAGCACACTGGTTCATTCTCCTGAGTGTTTATAGCCCTTGCATTTGAGAGAGATCTTTTTTCACATATTTGAACGGACCCAAAATTTCTGTTTTGCGGGGAGGCAAAAACAGTGGGTTCTTCCACTAACTGGCCATCGGCTTCTGAGGAGGAGGAAGGTTCCAGGCCCCTTGGGATCTCTCATAAGACAGAAAAGATGGGCTGGGAGGAGGACGTGGAATCATACTTTCTTTACCTTCTCTGAAGCAGGTTAATGATCTGGCCCTTCTCTGTACTTCAGTAACAGCATTACACAGCAACGAGACACAATTTTTGGACAAAGATTTCTCCTAGGAACTTTGCACCATTACATGCCTCATTTGCTGCAATAATACAATTTTTTTTTTTCTTAAAAAGGTGCACGGAAAAAAAAATGTGCATGGAGATCTTGGTGTGACTTACTTCCACACAAAAGAGTCTCAAAGTGTTCATCTGTTTGCTACCCTAAAGAAAAGAAAAAACTTATCAGCTGGGGGCCTAGAAGCCTACAAAAAGGAATTTGACTTTTGGGGCAAACGTGTTGAGGAGGAGGTTCCGGGGGCTGGTATCCAAGTCAGGCCTGTCGTCCTCTGAATTGTCATTTCACGATTGATTTCTGAAGGCACCATTTTGTGGTCACGCTTACAGAATCCTGTAATGGGGACTTCTTGATCTATATGAGGTGATGCAAAAAAAATGTTATTACCGTCCACCAGGATTTCTCAACCTCAGCCTTTCTCAACTGTGGACATTTGGGGCTGGATTATTATTGGGGGGGGGGGGTTGCTGTGCACTGCAGGCTGTCAACAGCATCTGTCTACCTACCAGACACCAGCAGCCTGTCCTTAGCTGTGACCACCCAGGCTGTGTCCAGATTTTTGCCAGGTGCCCCTGGGGTGACAGAGGCACCCAGTTTGAGAATCGCTGCTCTACACAAGTCTAGGTGTCCATAGAGAGACTTGCCAAATGACCTTAGAGGAAGACACGAGTTCTGCTCCTTGATACATCGGGGACCCCTTCCAATTAGTTAACACCTCTGATCTTAGGAAGGTAAGGTGCTGGCCCCAGTGCCCTTGCTCTTGTTCAGCACTGACCTTCTGGGATTCTGCAAGCCAGAAGCTGCTTAGTGGGACTCGTGAGTGCAGGAGGACTTGAAAGAAAGCGAGACACGGGGAGAGGATCTGAGGTGAGGACACCGTGTGTGCAGGCAAGAAAGCAGTAAGGAGACGTGTATGTGGCATGGGCAGCGGGCCTCATTGGCTGAAATGGTGAGAAAGAAGAAATGGTTGGTGACCAAGAAATGGTTGCAAGAGGGCCTCGAGTTTGAGGCCCGTGCCCGGGAATTTATGTTTCTTTGGCCCCCCGCCCAGGACGTGGCATCTAGTAGTGAACGAGGCAGCATCTGAATAGCATCTAGTGAACACGGAAGACTTTCAGTAGCACAGACAGGCAGTGGGGTAGGGGTAGGGCGGGAGGAGCAGGGCTCCAGCAACAGCCTGCCTGGTTCTAATCTCTGTCCTACCATCTGCTGGCTCTGGGACCTAGTCTCTCTGGGCTAAGATACAGATAAATTCTGAAAGATGCAGTAAATTCTACAGGGTTAAAGTAAGGATTCTATAATATCATATATGTGAATGAGTGTATGTGTGTGTACATATATGTTACATGTATATAGACATGCATACGCCATCACATAATCATTCGCAGGTATGTGTAGGATACATTTTTATCTGTGTGTGCGTATATATATGCACAATTAAAATAGTTCCTGGCACACAAGAAATGCTTTGTGAAAAAAGAAAAAAAGGAATGCTTTATGTTATACTATTATTATTATTATCATTATTATTTGGGAACCATAAAATATTTTGAGTATGGAAGCACTTAATAGGTGTATCACACATAATAGGTGATCAGAATGAATTAATGAAGAATTCTTCTTTTTATTACTTTTTTTAAAATATTCTATTTTTTATTAACATTTCATGGATTATTCACCGCAAGGGTACAGGTCTGTGAATCGTCAGGCTTACACACTTCACAGCACTCACCATAGCACATACCCTCCCCGATGTCCATAACCCCACCCCCCTCTCCTTACCCCCTTCCCCCCAGCAACCCTCAGTTTGTTTTGTGAGATTAAGAATCTCTTATGGTTTGTCTCCCTCCCGTAATGAAGAATTCTTAACATATTAGTTCCTTAATATCTCTCTGTGAGTCTAGAGCTTGCCACATTCATCCTTCGCTAGTCCAGGGTCCAAACTCAGAGGCCCAGGGACAAGCAAAGAACACACGCGGGGACCCAGCACGATAGAATACAATAGAGAGGACTGGGCACAGGGGTGCCCCACATGAAAGTTATCTGTAGCCTGTTTTCAAACCGTGTGTCAGCCAGCAGCATAGGTCTTAGGACTGCCCTGGCCTAGAGTTTGCCCCTCAGCACCCAAGCCCTGCACATCTCCCTGCTCCCTGAAGTTCTCCTCCAGTCAAACCTCCTGCACCTCACAGCAAGAACAGAACGTGGCTTTCTTCTTTGACTCTTTGAGAACCACTGAGCTGCTTTGTGATAAAAGTATCAACCAGCAAATTCTTGGCCTTGTTCCCTCCACCTCCCCAGGTTGACCTCATCCAGATGCCCAATAAACTGAGAAGCTAGAGCCGGGGATGGCAGGGAGCATCTGCAGGCCTGATGCACCCCTCAGGACACCCCCCCACCCCCTGCCAAGGCAGCCTGGCAGCCACAAAGACGCTGAGAGCACAGTCTTGCTTTTGTCCTGTGGGTCACCAGATCCTTATAAACAAAACCCAGGAAACTGCTCTCCTACATACCCTGTAGGAATACTTACCTTGCCTTGGACCTGCAGGTGCTCATATTCTTATCTGGAGACACAGAAATTAGGAAATGGGAGGAAGCAGCCAAATCTGACCCTTTCATTTCAAGGAAATGTATATTTCTGTTCTGATGCATTAGGAGAGGAGCCCTAACGGGCAGTTTCTTTCTTAGCTCCTGTGTAAGTTAGATGGCAAGAGCATCTCCAAGTACGGAGATTTAACTAAACTAGATGTTTATTTCTCCGCCGTGTAATAGTTCATCCAGGGCAGGCCAATGGGGCGGCTCTGCTCCACAAGATCCCTTGAAGACCCTCAACCCTTCCGTCTTGTTGCTCGATGGCTCCTTGAGAGCAGGTGTCAGCAAACTGTGGCCCTTGAGTCAGTCTGGTTTGTTTTTTTAAATGAAATGCTATGGGAGCACAGCCACACCCATTTGTCTATGGCTGTCCTCTAGCCTAAAGCTGAAAATAGTGACGACCTCTCTCACTCAGAAAAAGTTGACCCGCGCTGCCCTAGTGCATTCGGCTCACCTGTGTGGTCAGCGCTGGGATGTAGGCAGGTCTGCTTATCTGCTGGGGAGGGGGAGATGGGACTATTATCCCAGGGCTAGAATATTCTTTTTAAGCACATGACATAGACAGTGGTGTGCTGGTGCAAGTTCCACAGCAGGACAGCAGGAGCCGTGGCTTGTGGTGTCTGCCGGCTCCCGTGGTGTAAATGCTTCCACGATGGCTGATTTCAGGCTGACAAGGAGATGTCGCCAACCCAGAACGGGGAAGATACACAGCACTGGCTTTCCCAGCCAGTCCGAGCTGGCTCCCGCTCCCCAGCAGGACATGCAGGTTTCCTACGTCCCTTCTGCTCATGTGTGTTGGTGTGAACTTTAGCCAAATGGCTGTCACCGGCCACAAGGGGAAATAGAATTTCTAACGGGACAGCCACAAGCCGTGCCAAAAGTCAAAGAAGGCAGAAGATTCTGTGCCACTCTAAGAGGAGGGGTGGAGAACGCATGCTGGGAGACAGCACTCCTTGCCACACATCTTTTCCCAGATGATCCTCTTGGCCATGAACAAGAGTTTGAGTGATGTAAGAGCAAAAACAGAGACACTCAAGGGTTGTGATGGAGGAAAGGGGGGAAAGCTGCTGCCTAGGAAGGAATGGTTCATGAGCACCAGAAAACATGGGATCAACTCAGAGAATGTCCATGCTTGGAGGCCCCCAAGATCTTGACTAGCCCCACAGCCCCATTTTATGGAGGAGAAAAACTGACATTGTTGGAGGAAATGCGGTTTATCCAAGGTCACGCAGCTGATGGGGGATACAGCCACGACTTAAAACCACATTTATCTGAGCTTTTACCCTGGCCCTATTCCGCCTTCCAGTTGCTTTCAGTACTGTTTCTTTAAGGGGCGCCATGTTGCTCTTGCCTGGCCAAGCTGAGACCTGGCCTCAGAATCCCCCACACCACACTCCAGCAGCCATACGGGCGAATCAGAGTTCGTGCCTGAGATGAACCCTGTTTTGCATGCCTGGCTTGGGTGTGGTCTCAGAGCCAACACGTTGGCCCTTGTTCCTGAAGAGGTGCTGGGGGCGTTGACAGTCCGTGACGTTTCTGTTGCATTTCAGATGGCTGACCAATGTCCACGTCTTCTAGAAAGTCATAGTCTCTGTCAGCATCACACATCCCACATTTCCTAGGCATGTGTCCCTATGCCAACAGGTCTCTAGAGTAGCCAGAACAGGTTCATGTGCACAGTCTGCCTTGTTCCCCCACAAAACACAAACGCATACATCCTGTTCTCCCCATGTTAGAGATGGGGAGGCAGAAGCCCAGAGAGAATGCGGAGACTTGCCCTCGGTTATGCAGCCAGGAACTAGGCTGTTTCGGGATATACATCATCAGTAGTTCTCTCTGCCACCCTCAGCGAGCTTCCTGGGGTCCAGATAAATGAAATCAGCATCATTGTCTCCTCGACATCATACATCTCTCTGGTATCCCACCAAGGAACATGAAAGGCCGGCTGTTGGGAGTCTCAGTTAGGACTTAGAGTTAGGGTTAAGCTCCTCATTTTTCTCCTGGACCCCTCCGTTTTCCATTATGTGGTCACGACTGCAGCCAACAGCCTGCTTCATGTCCTTCCCTGTGCAGCCTGTGAGGGCAGGGCCAGGTCCGGCCAGCTCACTGCTGGTCCCAGCTCCTGACCCTGACCTGCCTGCTGCTGGCGCTCAGGAAACAGTACATGGGAATGAATGAATCGTGACATTTCCCCCAGCCAGGGTAGGATTGGAGGCAGAAGGAGCCAAGTGACTTGAAGGCAAAATAGTTAATTTCACTTGGTTGCTGCTTCCTCATCGGTAAGATGGGGATATGGGAGCCTGCCTTTTGGGGTTCCTGTGAGGGTCGAAGCAGGACATGAATATGGGCTCAGCAGTCAGACCAGCAGGGCTGAATGACAGCTCTGCCACCTATGAGCTGTGTGACCTCGGGCAAGTGACAGAAGCTCGTGCCTCAGTTTCTCCGTCTGTAAAATAAAGACAACAGTGGGATTATTTGGAGGATGAGGTGAGCTCTTACATGGGAAATGTCTAGCACTGGGAAGGCTATCTGTAAATGCCATTGTTCGGATTGACTATATTGTGTTAGGAAAACTGCAAATCTTTACTCTTTCTTTGACTACTGTTAAAAAAGGCAACTAATGTGACTTGGGAACCATACTATAAAGCAGATCACAGGTCCTGGGGCCCAAGCACCAGAGGGGGACTGCACCCCCCACCCAGAGTCATCCCCACTGTGGGTAAACACCTCTGTCTGTGCCCTACGATCGCGGGCACTGGCATCTTCCATGACAGCAGGGCAGAGCGGCTCCACCCCTCCCACAGCCCGCCTCCCCCACCCCTGCAGGTTGACCCCTGGCTGCTGCCTCTGGGATGGGCCTGGGAAGCTGCTCTGTCCCAGACTGCCAGCCTGCTGGTAAGACCAAGGTGGGCAAGAACAACAACACGGAAAGGGAAGTGAGAAGCCTCGGGAACGAGAGCAGAGAGCTCTTGCAAACAAGGCCCCGGTGAGGGCTGGGCTCCACGGCGGCTGGAAAGAGCTGTGGGGGCAAGGAAGGACCTGCCCTGGGACTGAAGAAGCGTGAGTGGGAGGGTAGGGAATGGGGGACTTCCAGATGCCTAGTTAAATCCCGGGAAAGAGGACCTACATTCACCAAACAGTGTGCATATACAAATACAAACAAGTATGCATTCTGTGTGCAGTTATCACACACGGTGCTGAGTGGCTCCAAAGCTTTATTTCTTAATCCTCATCCCAGATAGAGGCGGAAGCCCCAGCGTTACCGTCCCTGCTTTGCAGATCGGAAAATAGAGGCTTAGACTGGTTAGTTTCCCTGCCCAAGGCAGCAGTCTTGAAGCACGGGGCAGGGAGGGAGGGGGGTGGTGGTCTGAACTCAGGTCTGAAGCAGCAGGTTCTGCCTGCTCTGTGGGAGACAAGCTTTGCTGTCAAACACTCAGACCCAAGCCTCAATTTCCTTGTCCAGAAAATGGGAATAATGATAACAATGCCTTCAAGGGGAAGTCAGTTGAAGTGGTAGGAATTGAACACTCAGTATGGTGGTTGGCACACAGAGAGCATACAGTAAGGGCTGGCTTCTTTTTTACTGGTGAGGGCAGGTCATGGTTTTGGGGACTGTTTGGGACTTTGAGGTTCAGATCCCAGAGTCATGCACAGAAGCCCAGGGATTGCCAGCACCTTGCTAAGAACTGGGCTGTGCAGAGCACTTAGTGGGACAGACTCCAGAGCCAGACTGCCTGGGCTTAAATCCCGACTCCTACTTATTAGCTGTGTGACAACGAACAAGTTAATTAATCTCTCTGTGCCCCGTTTTTCCCTGTCTGTAAATTTGATAACAATAAAGCCTTCCTCGTGGGGTTATTGTGAGAATTAAAAATGTTAACACTTGCCAAAAGTTATAATATGCCTGGTACGTGGTAAGAACGTGTATTTGTTAAGTCGGTAAGATATGTAAAAATGTTAGTGTCTCCATGTTACACGTGAGAAAATGGAATGAGACCGAGTTACCTGTGCAAGGTTAGGTGCACAGCATAAGCAGTTAATAACAAACCCAGCCTGGCAGGCATCCAAGCCACATCCTTGGAGAGGGGCTTCTAGACTCATCGCTCAGGGAGCCTGGGAACTGCCTAGCACCTTCCAGCATCAGTGGGGTCAGGATTGGTCCTGGGGGTAGGAGAGAAAAGAGGGGCTGGGAGCCTGGCTGGGCAGCCCCCAGCATCCTGAGTGGCTCTGCTCTACCATTTCCTGCTTGTTGAAATGTTCCAGAAACTGTGCTTTCTTCGAGCCTGACCCCATCCCCCTCCCTTTCCAACCCCTGTCATCACTTACAGTTTGCTTGCAAAACCATGCTGAGGCCTGGCAGCTTTTCTGGGGGCCAAGGTCTCCCCACAGGGAAAAGGACTGCCTTTATTCTGGTGGAATTTCTTAGCTGCAGTGTCTCCTTTGAAACCTTAAGAAGCATGATTACTACAGTGTTCTTCAGTCTCCAAGTCTCTGTATTTGGTCCTTCCAAATACAGTGAGTTCTCTCCAGGCTACGCCTTGCCTTGTGATTTACCGTAACGATTATGATATGCGATCGTGAACACTTCATGAGAACTGTGTGCAAAGCTCTGTACCTTGCTAAGCACCATACGTGGATTGTCTCATTTAACCCACATCCGAAATCCTAGGACGAAGGTGTTCTTACTAAACTCATTTTACAGAGGAGAAAGCTGAAAATCAGAGAGGTTAAGGAACCTGCCCCAAGATCACACAGCCGCTGAGTGGCAGAACTGGGAACCAGAGTTCATGCTCACAACTCCCATGCATGCTAGCTTTAAAAATGAATATATGAATAAAATGGGTCTGAGGCCTCAGCTGCTTGCCTGTGTCAGTGGGAGTTCATCAAGAGACCAGCAGAAAACATCATACCCCTCCCCAGTGCTACCTCCTTCCCAGGGGACCAAAGTCAACCCAATCGCTTGCTGTGCTGGGGCCTCCTTGGAAAACATCTTTCTGAAGTCACATTCTTGAAGGGGTAGACAATATCGAGGCAGTCTCTCGGGGCCAGGGCCCTTGAGAAATCAGAGAAATTGACTACTTCCATAGCTGACCTCTTACTTAAATTGATCAGATTTTTTATGGCGTCATTGAAAGCCACTGGAGGGGGAAACCACAGAGTTGATCCCCTTCTGGTGAAGCCCCAGGGGACCGGCCTCATAGATTTCTGCATAAATTAGTCCCACCCTTCGGGAGGTGCATGTATTTGCCAGGCCCCAAGGGGACCTATTGGTCTTCCGTGGCAGATCCTTCCAGGCCCTTCAGAACGAGTAAATGGATCTCCGAGCCGTGTTTACAAGAGTGCTGCAGGAATTTCAGTGTTGCAGAGGTAAATTTTCTAACAAACCAGGTTGAACAGAAAGCCACGTTTTCACAAGCCTTTACGGAAAATGTTTCTTACTTGCTTTAGCTGGTAACATTGAGTAACCACAACCATTACTCACTTTGTACGACTGAGGGATTCTTGAAAAACAGGTGTTTCCCGGGACCTGCTGTCGGGGAAGGGAGGGAAAAGTGGGACAGGATGAGGCCAGAGAGGGAGACTAACCACAGGAGATTCTTCATCTCGGGAAATAAACTAAGGCTTGCTGGAGGGGAGGAGGGTGGGCAGGATGGGGTTGGCTGGATGGTGGACATTGGGGGAGGTACGTGCTATGGTGAGTGCTGTGAAGTGTGTAAGACTGATGAATCACAGACCTGTACCCTGGAGCAAATAATACATTGTATGTTAATTAAAAAAAAAGAAGAAGAAGAAAAGGCAGGTGGTGCAGGGCTTCGCTCTCGGTCAAGACCGAATGCTTCAGACACGGAAGAGGCACCACAGGACAGATGTGGTCCTGCCCCCAGGAGGCTGAAAACAAACTGTAAGATAGACAGAAAGAATGGAATGCAGTAGTCACAGATTGTGAACAGTGCTAAGAAAGGGGAGGAGGAAGTTGGCCAGAGATGGGGTGTGGAAAGGCAGGAAAAGGGGGTGCCCTCCTTAGAAGGCCTCCTTTGGACATGACATTCGGGGGGCGAGAAGGAGCCAGCCCCGCAAAGAGCCAGGAGAGGGAAGAGCGAGAATAAAGCCTGCGAGGCAGGAGAGACGCTGGCCAGCGGAGGGCGGCACCTGCTGAAGGATGGGCGGGGGAGGGGGGGGGGTGCTCCACCCCTGCAGAGCCTGCCGGGCAGGCCCCGGGAGCTGGATTCTAGTCTCAGTACAGGGGAAGGCATGGGAAGGTTTTAAGCGGAGGGACCACACAGTCTTATTTACAGTCTAAGTTCACTCTCGCGTGAGAGACTGCTTTGAGCACCCGGGTAGCTCTGTCGGTTGAGTCTCTGACTCTTGATTTCGGCTCGGGTCCTGGTCTCAGGGTCCTGGGATGGAGCCAGGCATCAGGGGCTCCCTGCTCGGTGCGGAGTCTGCTTGTCTCCCTCTCCCTCTGCCACTTGCCCCACTCAGGAGCATGCGGTCTCGCTGTCTCACTCTTTCTCTGAAATAAACAAATCTTTAAAAGAGAGAGAGAGTCTGGTTTGGATGGAGAGCAGAATGGAAGCAGACAGACCAGTGAGGAGGCCACTGCACTCATCTAGATGAGAGGCCGGTGTTTGGAAGCCAGGCCGCTGGAGAGCAGTGGATGGATTTGGAATTGGGGCGGCAAAATCACCCAACTGATGCCATGGCCATGAGCATGGGAGAAGGTTCTGGTCTGAGCATCTGGGAGCTCAGGGGTGCCATTCACAGAGGGACAGGATGACTGGGGGACAGGTTTGGGAAGTTGGGGGGTGGTGGATATATTTAGAAAAAGTTGCAAAAAAAAAAAAAAAAGAAAAGAAAAAGTTGAATTTCAGACACGCAGTACTATATGGGCTCGTGCTTACCAGCTCTGTGACAGGGGCAGGTTCCTCAGGTCTAGAACGGGGCTCCTGAGAGCCCTTATTGTGGGCTGGTCGTGATGACTGTATGACTTCATATGCGGAAAGAGCTTAGATTTCAATAATAAGAACACGTTAGCTTCCTATAATAACAATTATTATCATCACCATCTTAGCTACAGTAATTTCCTTGCCATTTGTCTCTTTGTAATTAAAATCAAGGGCCTCTGTAGCTGGAAAACACTTGTGGTGATGTTCTTGGAGTTACTGGCTTATGAGTCTGGGCTCTCAGGGAACATGGGGTGGGGGGGTCTGTGTCTCCCTTCTCCTAGCCCCCTATCGTGGTGCCTACACGCAGTGGGTGCTCAGTGTACATTTCTCCAGTCATGTGGAATTCAACTTGACTCCAGGAAAAAAAAAAAGAAATGCTTATTTGAAAGAGTCAGTCAAGCATGGAGGATAGCAGAAGGGACTTAGACATAGACAGGGGAGAGGAAACTGCAAATTCACAAACAATGACAATTTGTAGCATCTTTGCTCTCAAGAAGGAGGCCCTTGATTTCACAAATCAGCCTCTTCCGGGACTAGAAAATGGTCTTCTAGAAGAAAAGTTTTCCCTACCTGCCACCCAGTCAAGACTCCAGACATGGCCACACAACACATGCAGACCCCAACACTTCCCTCTCCAGAAGCCTCTATTTATGCCTCAGAACCTGGCCCTGTTGCTCTCATCCTCTTTGCTCTGTCCTGTCCATTCAGCCTGGACCTTTTTGGGGGGAGAACTTAGATGCAGCCCATTACCACACTGGGAATTTCCTCTCTTCCCCTGGAGATGCTGGCTGGGATCCGTGGTCTCTCCTTGCGTTCTTTTCAAATCATGGCAGGTGGCTCTAGCTGCCCCCAAATTTTAAAAAAAAAAAAAAAATTCAAAAAAAATTTAATTTCAATTTCAGAATTAAACAGCGAATAGCGTTCTAGTGTACTAGAACTTTTATTTGCTAAATCTGGCAACCCTCACTGTGAGAGTCCCAAATCCAGAGCCCCATGCATCACGCCTTATGGCACAAACCCCATCGCATCTTGATGCTGAGACCCAGGGTCCCTCTGTCCTCCCCTTCCCCTCAGCCACCTGCGGAGCCCTAGAGCTTCCCTGGTGAGTCCTCCAACAGCAGTGCTTGGTCTTGTCTCCCCTGCCTGCCGTGTAAAGGTCTTAATCCTGGAGTTCAGGGTCCTGGCCAGCTGTGGGTTTTCTTGGTCCCTCCCCGTGCTCATACAAATAGGCCCCTGGAGGCCTAACCCCACACCCAGCTCCTGAGCTGTGCCTGCAGACTACACCCCACATCCACACCAAGCTTTCGAGGCCTTGCTCCGGTTTCTATCCTCACTGCATCAGCGCCCCCTGGTGGCCGGAAGCAAACTCTTACTGCCTCCTGTCCAGAACCCTGCCATCTCCTACCCTGGGTTCCTAGTTCGTGGTGGCCTTCTCCCCAGGCAGAGATGAATGTACATCACAAACCAAACCAAGAGTCAAGCACATACCCAGCCCACCCACTTCTGAGGCTCCCTTTGTGGTTCGCCCCTCAAGGGCTCTCCCCCAGGTCCTAGGCTTACTGATAAAGAGGAACCTCGGTGCCATAAACTTTCTGGAACAGTAGCCCCTCTCCTGTCCTCCAAAGATAAAAAAGAACATTGTTCCCTCACAGACTTAACCTCTTCTTATGCCACAAGGTGGCTTAGTTAGAAGCCGCAGTGGGAGGAGACAATCTTTCCTTTCCTCAGTTTCCACCCTCTGAATTAGCAAGGAGAGGGGGATAGAAGGGGGTCTGGGACAGTGTCTCCTATAGGTTGCTGGCTGGGTGGTCCTAGGCAAGTCCTTTATCTGTATGCTTATCTCCATGGTTAATAGAGGGGTAATGATAGTCCTTGCCTTTAGAGGTTGTGCGGGGATTGAACAAACAAACTCACTTTGAGAGTTTAGCAGAGCGCCTCACCCGTAGCAAACACTCAGTAAAACAGAGGAAGACAGATGAGCCCGTTACAAAGGACCAAGGATCAAGACATCCCTATTTTAATTGGAGCCTAGGAACGGGCCATTGACGTGGAAAATGCAAAGGATCCTTGGTGCTTTCTAGCTCTCCTGGTCCTCCAGGACCAGTTCCTGGGGAAGCCGCTGCAACCAACTGATCATCTCTCCCTTCCTTAGGGCCGACGATTGCTTTTGTGCTTCTCGAAAGCTGGACGCAGTGGCCATCGAAGCCAAGTTTAAGCAGGACCTGGGTTTCCGGATGCTGAACTGTGGGCGAACGGACCTGGTGAAGCAGGCAGTGTCTCTCCTGGGGCCCGATGGGATCAACACCATGAGCGAACAGGTACAGGGCCCGAGAGTCTGAGCGAACACCCCCCACCCCTCCAGCAGGTGCGCAGCCCCATGTCCCAAGATGGCTGCAGCAGCAGGCCCTGGACACACACAGACCCACACGCACGCACGCACGCACGCACGCACTCCCCCTGCTGGTGACTTAGGGTCACTTTTTAAATTTTATTTTATTTAGTTAGTTTTAGTTTTTAAAATATAAAAATATCCTTGTTCATCCTTATAGAAGTTGCACATGATCGTTGCAGCTGAAATGGAAAATAGAGAAAAATAGGCCTATTCCAGAAAGGAAATAATGCCATCACCCAGATAGCCGTCATTTATATTTAGCATGTGTCCTTCAAGTCCTTTTTTCAGCGTGGTTAAAATTAGTTCTCTGCCTGCCTGTCTGTTACTGCATCACAGAACAACTCCAGGAGTATTTTTACCAAACGTTGAGATACACAGAAGTCGTTCTGGAGAGCCCTAGGAGGCACCTCAGAGATCGACAGCTGTCCCCCAGCCCCTGAAACTGAGGGGTGGTGAGAGGCTCATGTGTCTACCAGTCCAGAGACACCCTGTGGTTGAAGATGTCACGGACAGAGAAAACAAACAGCGGTTTTCAATGTGAGCCCCAGATGGAGAGTCACAAGGGACAGATGGAGCTGTTTCTCATACGGACAGCTCATGCAGCAAGTTCCAGGGAAAGAACAGCAGCTAAGAATTTTCCTGGGCAGCGAGGAGTCCTAACACACACACACACACATGCACACACACTCTCTTATATTTTTTTAAAACAGGGAATTATAAAATCTTGCCTTTCCCAATAATGTATATTAAAAGTACTTTGCAGTATCATTAAATATTTTATTAAATCGCTTTTTTTTATTAAATCACTTTTAATGGCAACATGAAATGGTCATGTTATTTATTCAGTTTACTATCCTTGGTTGTTAAATATTTAGATTGTTTCTAATTACTTACGTCAATAATGCTGAGTTAAACACACAAGTCTTTGTTCAAATCCCTGATTGTTTCATTAGGGAGGGTTTTTTTTAACTGAAGTATAGTTGACACAGTGGTTTCAGGAGCACAAAATAATGATTCTACGATCCTGTATGTTATGCTATGCTCATCATTAGGGAAATTCTTAAAAGTGGAAATAGTGGCTCAAACACATCAACCTTTCTAAAGGTTCTCAGTCTCAAATTACCTTCCCAGAGACTTCGTTTCCTTATACACACCCTCCAACAATGTATGTGTTTCCCTGTTAATCTTTTACTTACCTTGTGCGAGGATTTCACTGGAGCCTTACTATCTTCTTTATTTAGAAGAGCTCTTTACATATTAGACATATAACCCTTTGTTATAATATGACAAATATGTCTCAATTTATTGTCTGCCTTTCAATTTTGTTTATACTGTTCACAATTTTATGTCCTCAACACTAATGATTTTTGTTTGTGATTTCTTCCATTACTTTTACACCTAAAAACAGATCCGATTAGATGTCTTTTGTGGTTTTAATTTTTTTTATCTATATCTGTAGTCAAACTAGAAATTATTTTGGTGTATGGTGTGAGATAAGGCTCTAATTGGCATGTTTTTCCGAAGAGCCACATTTACAGCACTATTTATTGCAAAATCTGTCCCTTTCTTCTATTGGCTATGGAAGTTCAAAATTAGCAGGAGTCACAAGCAAATAGGGAATTCCTAAAAGCCATTCCTCATCTCTTGCCTTTTGCTTGTAAATGATAATGTCAAACCACACGTCAGTGGTGGAGGCAAGCTCAGAGGCATCCAATTTCCCTCGACACTGACCAGCAGCTTATATAAAGCAAAGATGACACTTGTTTTATTGTGAAGAAGAAAATGTCAAGGACACAGTGTTTATGAATTAGGTAGTTTGAACTGATGTTGCAGAATCCAGAAAGTTCCTAAGACCCTTAAGTTGAAATCAGCCACTTGTTTTAGCAAACACTCTTAGATCGACTGTTCCTTACAGATGAAAATACTCCAACTTAAGCAAAAATAATTGCAAAAAAAAAAAAAAAAAAAGGAGGGGGACAATTCATCTGCCCCCACTTTTTGTTTCCATTCTGGTTTTCAAAACTTGGAGGATTGTAACCTTGAGAGTCCTAGGGCAGCATTATTTTTTTTTAAATATTTTATTTATTTATTTGACAGACAGAGATCACAAGTAGGCAGAGAGGCAAGCAGAGAGGCAGGCAGAGAGAGAGAGGGGAGGAAGCAGGCTCCCCGCCGAACAGAGAGCCCGATGTGGGGCTCGATCCCAGAACCCTGGGACCATGACCTGAGCCGAAGGCAGAGGCCTTAACCCACTGAGCCACCCAGGCTCCCCCGGCAGCATTATTTTTTTAATGCTGGATTTTGAATACAAGCATAGTCACCTACACGCAGGTGAGAGTTTCCATTTGTTGAGTGACAAAGCCACCGTGTAAACCCTCTCCATTCTCTGATTTTTAACCCGCTGCAGGGCATGACCCCCCTGATGTACGCCTGCGTCCGTGGGGACGAGGCTATGGTTCAGATGCTGCTGGATGCCGGAGCTGATCTGAATGTCGAGGTGAGGGGGCAGAGCCCTGCAGAGCCCCTGGGCCTGGCCGTCCCCAGAGGTGGGAAATGAGCAGGGGGCGGGGGTGCTTTTGCTCCCGAGAGCCACCACTGAGGGTGCTCAGTCCAGCAAAATAGGTCAGACCAGCTGGTGGATTTCCTCCAGCCCAAGGCCCCAGCCCAGCCACACTCCAAGGGGCTGCGAGCATGTACATTGCATTTTAAAACAACCAGCAGAGCTATAGGGAACACCGGCTTTCCTTTGCTTCAGCCAGACTGAGTCCGATTCTTACTGCTGATCCATTCCTTTGGGGATTGGGAGGGAGAGTGCTCTCCTGAGCCATTAGCCCTTTCTGCCTAATACAGAGCTGATCCGTGGACCCCCGACCCGAGGTGTCACTCCCCCAGATCTTCCATCCTCCCAACCAAATCCTGATTGGCTCGCCCATTGGCCAAGCGGAAGCCCGGGGGCCTTAAAGCCAATAGCAAAGCTTCCTAGAGGCAGTGCGATGTGTACAGCGGATAGCACACCCCACGGGCTTTAGAATTTGACACTCAGGCTCAAATTCAGAAACTCCAGAGTCTTAGCAACTTACTTTTGTGCTTGGGCGGGTGGCGTAACCGTTTGGAGCCCCCGCGGCCCCATCCGCAGCAGGAAAAGCATCATCACACACATCTCAGGGTTGCTGGAAGAATTAAATACAAAGGGTACCTAGCCTAAGTTTGGGGCTCAGTTAATACCGGTTTCCCCCCTCCCCCAATATACCATGAGGCTTGTAATAGGTGAATTCACGCTTTTTGACCGTGTTCTATCCTGTCTGTCTGGCAGCCAGCTCTTGGCAGCCCCAGAGGCTGGAAAGGTTGGCACGCTGCGATCCCAGCTCAGCAGCCCTATGAAGCCCTGTTAGTTCAATATCAGATGTTCTCATAGTTTTACTACCGGGCTTTTTTTTTTTTTTTCATTAGGTATTTTGATATTCCTCTGAGGAAAACAGGCAGTAGACACAGTTTTGCCTCCAGACCATTTTAGATATTACAAGTTTCAAGTATTGGGGACTTTCTTGCCCGCTACGAATCCCCCAGCACCGTGCAGACCCCTGCAAGGGCTCCTGATCTTTGGGTCCTTGGTGGGCTTCTCTGGTCCTCTCCGGCCCATCCCATGGCTCTCAGCTCAAGGCCTCCCCTCCCTCAACCCCCTGGCAGGTGATGAGTGAACTCAGCTGCTCTGAATGAAACTGGCATCACGGCTAGATGGCCCCAGGGGTGTTCGGGAGAAAAGCCATGTGTGGGCGCCAGTCCTGCAGACCCCAGCCTTCAGCTGCCCTGCTGCCTCTCGTTTGGCCTAGGGTGTGTTGAGGCCCCATATTGAAAGACTGAGGTCAGGTTGCTCACCCACAGTGTGTCCAGGAAGGGCCTGTGCCCAAGTTTCCAGCAGCATCAGGGTCCTTGTCTCCCAGGAAGCCAGCCAAAGAGTGAAATGAGGACAGGTCAGGTGAGCTGTGACCAGATGGGACTGTCGTTCCATCCGATGGGTGGTGACCACCCCTGGCTTGAGAGCTCGAGGCAGAACTCACCTTGCCTGAGGTTTGCTGCTGCTGAGAATTTCCCCTAAAGGTGTGGATGTCGTGGTCCAGCCTCTCCTGCTCTCTGCCATGCCTTGGCCCTCTGAAGCACCACCCTTCCTTAAGCAGAAAGAGGGGGCAGGCTGGGGAGCTGGCTCATGGTAGCTGCCATCACAGCTTCTCCAAGGTACCTTAGAGGAGGTCCATGGCCATCAATTTAACTCCTTTCAGGTGAGAAGCAAGAAGGCGTCCTTCTGATGCACAGAGGACTTAAAGTCACCAGCCCGCTATCACCAACATTTCCCCAGGCGCTCCCAGGATGCCCTTCTGTACATCTCTAGCCCACGTGTCCAGCCACAGATAGGTCAGATTTGCTAGTCGAAATACTGTCAAGGTCACATTTTGAAAATAACTTCAATTTGTTTATAGGTTGTCAGTACTCCTCATAAATATCCATCCGTCCACCCCGAGACCCGCCATTGGACGGCTCTGACTTTTGCTGTGTTGCATGGACATATTCCTGTAGTTCAGGTATTAATGGATTTCCCTATCCACGTCTGACCTTTAATTTTACCTCCTCCATTATGCAAATCTGTACCTCTCCCGGCATGCACATCCCCTAAGGGATTCATATTGGTTAATTGCAACAGAGTATAGCACATTCATATCATATAAACACAAATATCATATGTAATGATCTATATGGCCTGGCTTTAACCAATATGAAATGATCACAGACCCACACGCAGCCTCACACACACGAGTGGCACACGGACAAAGCTGTTCCTGGTTGCTCGGGGGTGGGGCCTGAGCTGTGATGTTGTGGATTTGCTCATTTTGCTTGTCATAATGTGAACGTAAGATTTGACTGGTGTGAGACCTTAGAACTTCCCCTTAGGTGTGACCCTGGTGTTTGTGGAGAGTCTAGTGGTTTCTAACCAGTGGAAAGAAGCATGCCCAAGTCACCAAGGGAGTGGTTCTAAAGGACACTTACTGGGACACTCCTTATTGAGAATCTGATCTCAGAGGTCTAGAGTAGGGCCTTTGCACGGGCCTTCTGAAACAGCCCCCCCTGCCCCAGGTATAGAAAGATGTCCTCATCCAAGGTCCTCTGGGCATTTAAGTTGTATTGCTTGAACTCTTTGGTTGTTGTACGGTTAGTGTTCAAGGACGAGCCATCCAACACATCCTAGATCTTAAACTTGGTCTTCAGTGCTTCTGGAAAAAAAAAAAAAAAATCAGCATCCAGGTCCATTACCCCTTCTGGCCTCATAGAGCTGAGTTTTGGGTACATCAGGAACACTTGCTTTTATGTCATCTGAGACTCTTAGAGGTCTGCAGAGCAGGAAAGAGTGTTCCAGGGACCACTGGGCAATGCTGGAGATCCACAGGAATCTTTTGTTGTTTCCTCGGTCATGGGACTCCTTCAGACAGATCCAAGGTCATGTTCCAGGAGGCGGAGTGTAGGACATGTCACGCTGAGAGCTGACTTCTGCCTGTAGAATGTCATGCCCAGTTCACTCCTGGGAGAGGGATATAGGAAAGAAGGGACCAGGGGGGTGGCCTAATGGATACAAATGCCTTCCCTTAAAGCGCAAGGGGCATCCTCAAGCCTTGAAATCAGGAGGAGGAGGAGCGGAAACCAAGCAAAGCCAAACAGAAGTCAGGCCACCTCTTCCCTGTGGGTACACAAGGCACGGAAAGCCCTCAGCCGCCCTCTCCCAGCTGTGCCCTCAGGGAGCCCTGGATAGGGAGTAGAGAAGGCGGATTGCTCCCCCTCTTTTTCCAATAGCAGTGTTGAGAAGCATTCACTGTGAGCGAGATCCAGCATGGACAGCCGCCATCTCTAAGAAGCCCAGTATCTTTGGGAATGCATAGAACAGAGTAAACTCCTTGAAGCTCACTCTGTATCTTTGGGAATGCATAGAACAGAGTAAACTCCTTGAAGCTCACTCTGCCACTTAATTAATTGATCTAGCTGGCCAGGAAACTTGCTCAGCTGTCCTCGGAGCTACCCAGAGTGTTCTAGAAGGGACTCGTGGCCCTGGTTGGCCCAGGTGGTCCCCGAAGTCCTTCGGAACTCAAGATTCTGTGGTTCTAAGAGACCACACTAATGCTTTCCGAGGCTTTGTGTGCCAGACCCAAAAAGGGAGTCTTCCAGCACTCTGGCGCTGTGAGCACCGAAGGCAGTGCTTCTAGAAACTTGAACATACATATCAATCCCCTGGCGATCTTGCTGAAATGCAGACTCGCATTCAGTTGGTCGAGGCGGGGCCCGAGAGCCAGCATTCCCGACAAGCTCCCAGGCGATGCTGATGCTGCTTTCCGCGGACCACACTTGGATAGTCCGAGCTCCTAGGAGATTCAAGCAGCTGTCCGTTCACCGTCTGGCGTCCAGCTGCCCTCGCCTTGTGCCCATGGCCCCTGACCCAGAGGGAGGGCAGGAACCCTGGCATCGCACTGACTTCCACCAGCTTTTCCTCATGCGTGTCCTCACCGTGCATGTCCTCAAATGTCTCAGTGGCCCCTCTTCCTCCGCAGCTGCTCCTGGACGCCGGGGCCAAGGTGGAGGGCTCCGTGGAGCACGGCGAGGAGAACTACTCGGAAACCCCCCTGCAGCTGGCCGCCGCTGTAGGTAAGAGCCGCCGAGTCTCATCCCCGCCAAGGGTCTGCGCCACCTTGGCCCTCAGTGTGTCTGTGACTGTATCTCTGCTTGATTCGCTTATAAAACCCCCTTCTCTGGGCTTGCAGGAAATTTTGAGCTGGTTAGTTTGCTGTTGGAGCGTGGTGCGGATCCCCTGATAGGAACCATGTACAGGAATGGAATTTCCACCACCCCCCAGGGGGATATGAACTCTTTCAGCCAGGCTGCAGCCCACGGACACAGGTAGGCTAGGACGGGCCAAAGCCACAAGGTCCCAAGCGGTGCTTGTTAAAAATGCAGATTCCCAGGCCTACCCCAGACCCACTACATCTCTGGATGTGGGGCCCAGAGGCAGGCCAGACCCCAGGCCTGGCCAGAGTGAGCTTTAACCGCCAGCTTCCTGCTCAGAGCCAACTCCACGCAGCGCACGTCCACTCAGATGGCCTTGTTTTGTCCTTTCCCGACCAGCTTTCACCTCACAGAAACGCTCCCCTCGGCCAGTGTTGGTCCGAGCCCGTCACCTCAGCTGCCAGGAAGGGACAAGAATCCATTTTAAAAAGAAGAAAACCCCCACACGTTTGGTTACTCCTTGTCTACATTTCCTTCAGGGTTTCCCCCATCCTGTTTTATTCCACAGAACCCAAATAAAGCAAACTCACTGTGGGGCCCTGTGCAGGCTGACGGTTAAAAGGGCACAGTTCTAGAACCTTCCAGATACTTGAGGAAAGCACTTAGCTCCAGACTGCCCTCAAGGAAACAAAGCCAGTCATGCCCCACTGTCTCCTTCATCCTTAAAACATAAGCACCCGTGGTCAGGGCCTCTGAAACCACCCCCCACCCCCCACTCCAGAGTCGTTCCCATCATTCCATGGTCTCCCATGAGTGGTCCCCGCATCCCACACCCCGTCCCTGCCCCGGCAAAGCCCTACCATCTCTGAGTGTCTTCCTCTCTGGGTTTATGATTGACAGGAATGTGTTCCGCAAACTGCTCGCTCAGCCAGAAAAGGAGAAGAGTGATATCCTGTCCCTGGAGGAGATTCTGGCCGAGGGGACTGACCTGGCGGAGACAGCCCCGCCTCCCCTGTGCGCCAGCCGCAACAGCAAGGCCAAACTGAGAGCCCTAAGGGAGGCCATGTATCACAGCGCTGAGCATGGCTACGTGGATGTCACAATTGATATCAGGAGCATAGGTCAGTCTGGGCGCCCTCCGCCGCTGGCCACGGCACCCCTGCCCGGCCCTAGCTCACTGACACACACACACACACCCATGCGCACACACACACACACACACACACACACACACACACCACGGGGCCAGGGAGCTTCTCATGTGCTGGTTGGAGCACAGCCAGGCTAAAACACCCACACGATCCCCAAAGGCTCATCCAACCCCAGGTCATTTTCTCATGATTCCCAAACTCCGGACCCTGAGAACTGAGGAATCGGAATCACCTGGGAGCTTGTCCGAATACAGATTGCCAGGCCCTACACCCAGAGGCTCTGCTGTCGAGGGTCTGGATGGATAAAGGCCGGAAATCTTTATGTTTAACAATCATCCCAGGTGGTTCCCAGTGGTTGGTGAATCACTGCCTTAGAGAACCAGGTCCATGAAGCAGGGGCCAGGAGACCGGCCAGGAAGGCCTGAGCTCCGGGTGCAAAGCCGCCCTGGGGGAAAGCAAGGCAGGGGTGGCTCCTCCTGAGTGAGCTAGCTCGGATCCAGCCCCTCCGTGTGTCCAGGGACCGGGCCAGCCCTGCCCTCCCCATCTGGGCCCAGCGTGGGCCTTCAACAGAACCAGTACGGCAGGTAGAGGGGGGCAGAGGGCCTGAGGAAAGCCCCCCCACCCCCCCGCCGCCATTCTGGACGTGGGCCTCTCCCTTAGAGTGACTGTTTAGTACATGGGACACGGATGCCACTGCCCCGTGAGCCTCTTTAGCAGGACAATGACACTCTGGACTCCGAATGGCCCGCTCTTGGGAAGCAGTAGGGAGACGCGCTCTTCCTCGGTGCCCCACAGCTGCCCGAGCAGTTTCCGCTCCAGGAGGGAGGCCTGATGAAGCACCCACAGATGGCAAAGCTGTTTCTCGTGTAGAGTGGCAGCAGGCAGGGGTATCCCCCAGGGTCTCTCTCTGACATCCCATGTCTGTCCTGGAGGGAGCAGTAGAGGGTCAAGTCCACCGATAAGTGTCACCAGCTCTGAGCTCTGTCACCAGCTCCTGGGCAAGACCCTCCCTCCCTGAGCCTCCGTTCCCCCGCCCCCCAGAAGGCAGAAGGGGTAGAGGTAGACGGAGTCAGGACCCAGAAGCAGGGAGAAGGTGTAAGCAGCACATGACACGTCTGTGTTCTACATGCCGGTAAGATCTGGTAGAATGCAGCTCCTAATACCGTGGACGGCGTGCGCAGCTGGACACCCAGAGCTAAGGGACCTGAATTATGAGCTTCAATTTCAACATCCACAAGTCTTCAGGGAAAAAAGCAACACTGGCGCTGTTCACCCCACGTCCGGCTCTTGTCTTGGTCTCGTCATTTGGTGCTGTCCTGGGGAAAGGCCCGCTTGCAGATAAAAACACACCTTCTGTTGTGGTTGTTTTCTGTCTTGCCCTCTCCTCCCCTCCGTGCCCTCCCCTTCCCCTCCCAGGGGTCCCGTGGACGCTGCACACGTGGCTGGAGTCTTTGCGGATCGCCTTCCAGCAGCACCGCAGGCCTCTCATCCAGTGCCTGCTGAAGGAGTTCAAGACCATTCAGGAGGAAGAGTACACGGAGGAGCTCGTTACCCAAGGCCTGCCCCTGATGTTTGAGATCTTGAAAGCGAGCAAGGTAGGAGGAGATTAACGCTCTTGCGGTCCGTCGGTGGCAGAGAACCAGGCGGGAGGTTCACGACCTCGCCAGTCCCTTGGCCTGGTCCTGCCCTTTGGGTAGGAATCCCGTGGTCCTGGCCACTGGTGGCTCAAGCACCCAGCTGCTCCAGCTACTTGTGCCATCGTTTGGGCACACAGGACAGAGTAGAGAGATACCTTCTATCTCAGGGAATTAACAGGAAAGCTGGGTGCTTTCGCATGTGGCCCAAGGCCGTCTGAGTTTATGAAACAGTGTACAGTGGGTGGCACGGGCTCTGAGAGGTGTGAGTCGGTCAGGGAAGGTGTCAACGGAGGTGAAGAGACATGAGCAGGCCTGGACGGGCAGATGGGAATTCAACGGGAAGAAGGAAATGGTACAGCTCCTTGGGTCAACGGGATACGGATCCTGCCGAGAATCCTGCAAAGCCAGGCCCTGGAGAAAGCTATTTGGGTACAGAGGGTCGGATGAGTGTCACCCCTTCCTCAGGGGCCTCCTAATTCCTGCAACAGGGAAATGCTGCAACCCCATTAAAACATCAGTCCAGCCCTTAGGCCATTAGGAGATCAATTCTTAAAAAGGTCTTTGGGGTCACTTGTTTGGCACTACCACATAGATGTCTGGTCCTAGCCAGCAGGCCTGTGGGTTTACTGTGTGTCACTGGAGAGCTTTGAGGACAGACAGCAGAGATGGGCCCATTCCCCAGCCATCCACTGGGGTGGAGAGCCAAGCGCAGTGGGAGACTGTGACCGCTGCCCCACCACCGAGGCCACGGAAGCACCAGGCGTGGCCAGTCTGCCTGAGACAGTCTGAAGAGTTTGTTAGTTTCCACACACCCTGGAGCTTCTGAGCGGGCCCCAAGGGCCTATATAGCACAGCGGTTTCGAGCGTGGACTCTGGAGCCAGACTACGGGGATTCAAGCCTCGCTATGCCACTTCCCAGCCTTGTGGCCCCACTCAAGTTACTTAACTTCCAGCTGCCTCCGTGTCCCTCCCTGATAATAATGTATTATAATAATATATTAATCATAATTAATAATAATTATTATCATTATTAAATAATAATAATTATATTAACCTCTTAGGGTGGTTGTGAAAATAACAAGAGTCAGCGCCCTTCAAACTGTCCCTGCAACTTAGTGCGGGCTTTGCAAGTGACTCTGCCATAAAGACGGCCTCACCAGAGGATGCGGCACGGTTTCCCAGAGGGAGCTCTGTAGAAACCACCCCCTCAGAATATTAACACCCCACTGCAGCGCACGTACCAACCAGCCGCAAATACTGACCTGAGAACAGGCTAGACTCTAGGCCGTGAGCTCTTTCTGCAGGCTAACATTGGGTTTCTCCAATTTCTCTCCTGCAGAGCCTCGAATACTCTAATTCACAAAGGCAATCGGATGTTTCCCAAACTCTTTTGACCTTGGAACCCTTTTATAATGAACTGTCTCAAGACACAAATGAGGATTTTTTTAAGCTAATATATATATTTTATATTTACTATAGAAGATTATATATATTTATAAATGTTTTATTTATAGTAAATGATGTATACTTACTGTAGAAAAATCTATATATTATATTTACTGTAGACTATGTAAGTATATTATAAGGTTTAACTCAATCTTCACAAACAACCTTGGAAGGAGGTAATGTTCTTATTTGCATTTAACAGGTGGGTAACTGAGGCACAGAGCAGGTGATCACTTGCCCAAGGTCACACAGTTAAGTGGCAGAGCTGGGCTTGAACCCAGGCAGCCTGGCTCTAGCACCAGCCTGTTACCCCTTTGCTCCTCTAGAACTCTGAGGTTCCCTCTAAGACAGTGAGGCCCCTGAAGTCTCAGGAGGAATGGGCCTCTGAACCTAAAGGGCAGCATGGGTTCCCCTTGCCAGGCTGGGCCAACAGGCCGTCCAAAGAGTGAGAGGGACACAGAGAGCTCCTTTCTCAGGATGGCAGGGTTGGCTCAGCAGCAGAGTGGCAGCAACGCGACCTGTCTGCTCTTCGAGCCGCTGCGGAGCACCTGGCCTGGGGTCCAGAGCCCCTCTCATGAGATATTCTCATCAGCAGCCTAGCCTCAGTCCGGAGTCTCAGGGCCCCCTCTGGCCTGGATTTGCACCTAATGGAAGCCCCACCAGGACCCAAAGTGGGAGCGGGAGTGCCAGCCCTTGCATAACAAGCCACAGTGATTCCACAGAGAGCAAAACCGGATGGAAGCATTCAAAACCAAACCCTCCCTGCCCATCACTCTTCAGCCCTCCAACTTTGAATGAATGAATGAATGAATGAAGTGCACTTTCACCTTAGCAATTACCTAAGAAGCCACTTCAGTGGAAAACATTCCTAAATCTGTTCCCAGGGTTAGAGGTTTGTTTTTTTTTTTTATTTGTTTTGTTTTCTTTTTCCTGAGTTGTTTTTTTTTTTAATTTCACAGAGAGAGACACAGCAAGAGAGGGAACACAAGCAGGGGGAGTAGGAGAGGGAGAAGCAGGCTTCCCACCAAGGAGGGAGCTGATGTGGGGCTCAGGACCCCAGGATCATGACCTGACCCAAAGGCAGATGCTTAACGACTGAGCCCCCTAGGCGCCCCAGAGTTAGAGGTTCTAACTTGTTTTTGGTTTCTTGGTCTTTGTTTGTTCCATTTTTAGGCTATAATAGGAATTCCAGAAATTACTGAGGCATCCTGTATATTAAGTAAACCTAATCCATAGGTTTTTAAAGTAAGTTCAAGTAAGCTGGAGTTTTGGAGTGTGACATACATACAGAAAAGTGCTCAGATCGCCACTATCGATCCTAACGAGTTTTCATGTTAGTGAAATAGACCTGTGTGGTCAGCACCTAACCCAAGAAAGAGAACATTACTACACCCTAGCAGACCCCTTATGCCCCACTCAGCTACTACCCCCTAAAGGACAGCCGATGGCTGGGGCGGGGCTGTGGGGAAGAAGGGAGGAGCCTTTGCCAGGAGATGTGGACTAGAGGCTGCTCCCCATCAGCCATAGTGATCTTCAAGGGTGGAGGGACCCAGGGATGAGGCAGGAGCAACAAATTGTCAGGAGCAGCCCTCTTGGGAAGGATGGCGCCCTCAGGAAGAGTTGGGTTTGCTCTTGTAGGGGTTCAGTGGCAACCCCTACTGGTGAAGTGGGGTATTACACATTATGTATATTGGCAGTAGGAGGAAAGAGGTGATCGATTTCCCATGGCTATGGTGTGAGGCCAAGCATTCCCAGAACATGAGTGATATCCTTACGGTCAAAAGAAGACTGGAGAAAGACGGGGGCAGAAAAAGAGTTGAGATAGCTCTACAAAGCTTGCCCTCCCCTGCGACCTATTGGAGGATGATGGTAGCCACACATCACACAACCGGCCGGCATTGTTCCTTCTCCTTCGTTAAAGGAGTCCTGTTCACATCACGTCTGTTGTTCTGTGTGGACAGGTATCTGGTTTGATCAGATGGATAAGAAATAGTGGATAAGGAGATAGAAATCCCAGAAATAAATTCTCTTTCTGGTCAGCTCACAGAAATCCAGCTGTCCTATAAAGTAAAGCATATGCCTTCCCATCTTTGCCTTGCGCTCATTCATACGTTACTTGAAATCTGGTTGCAGGTGTGTGTATGTTGGGTTTTTTTTTTTCTCCCTCTTCTAAATTTTACCTTCAAAGGAATTCAGCATCTCTAGATTTTCCAGGAACAGAACAATATAGCCATTTCTTAATATACATCTGTTTAAAGAAAGTTCCTGGTCCATTTCTCCCACACGTAACTCCCCAGGGCACTGATTCATTCCATAGTCACCAGGTCTGACTATGCTGCAGTGGTGATGGGACAGACACATTCTTTCTCCTCCTGGAGCCCCCAGGGCATTGATTCATTCCACAGTCACCAGGTCTGACTATGCTGCAGTGGTGATGGGACAGACACATTCTTTCTCCTCCTGGAGCTTGCACTGTCCAGGGAAGGGGCAGACACCTGGTAAGCAAGGAGATGGGTCAGCAAAAGAGAGTGAGAGCTTGATACACACTAGAAAAAAAAAAACAGTGATACAGTGTCTGCAGGGGGGAGTCGTCAGGCAAGGCATAATGTAGACAAGGCGTAAGGAAGGTCTCCCTGAGAACGTAGCATTTGAACAACCACTGAAGTGAGGAAAAAGCTCCAGCTGTGCAGAGGTCTGGGGGCCAAAAGCATTCCAAGTGGGGAGCTGAGGCTCTTAACAGAAACGTGCTTGGTGTGTTGAGGTGACAGGAAAAAGAGCAAGGTGACTGAGGCAAGGAGACAAATGAGAATCAGAGGAAAAAAATCAGCTTGCACAGTCATTCTCCATGGTGAAAAGTGTGGTGTCCCTCCACACGCGATGACTAGATCACCGCTGGAGGTTTTAGAGACAAGACCTTATCTGTGGGGGGGTTTTTACTTGTGATCTGTACACGGTTTTATTTTTTCTCAATTTTTAATTGAAACATCTTAGTTTTTTAAACTTTTGATTTTGAGATTATAGATTCACATGCAATTTTTATACTATATATCCTTTGCTCAGTTTCCCCTACTGGCAATATCTTACTAGACTATGATAAAAAAAAAAAAAAAAAAAAACCACAACCATGATATTGATGTGATACAGCCAACACGCAGAGAATTTCCATCCCTTGCAGGATTCCCTCATGTTGTACTCTCAGCCAAACCCATTTCCCTTCAGCCGCCACCCCATTCTTACCCCTTGGCAACATCTAATCTGGTCTCCATTTCTCTAATTTTATTTCAAGGATGTAATTGCGGAGGCGCTGGGGTGGCGCGGTCAGTGAAGCATCCGACTCTTGGTGTTGACTTAGGTCATAATCTCAGCGTCATGAGACTGAGCCCCACATCGGGATCCACGCTCAGCCTGGAATTTGCTTGAGATTCTCTTTCCTTCTCCCGCTGCACCTCCTGGTCGTGCACTCTCTTTCTCTCTCTCTCAAATAAATAATTAAATCTTTTCAAAAAAAAAAAGAAGAAGAAGAAGAATGTAATTTCGGTGGAATCATATGGTATAGGACTTTTTAGAATGAGATTTTCTCACTCAACACAATTCTCGGAAGATTCTTTGGGTTGTTAGATGTATTCATAGTTTGTTTCTTGTCACTGCTGAGCAGTACCCCGTAGCACAGACATACCACGGTTTCTGTGCCCACTCACCCACCAAAGATCAAGGACAGTTGAATTGTTTCCAGTTTCAAGCTGTTACAAATATAGCTGTTCTAAACATTCGTACACAAGGTTTCATCCAAATGTATGTCTTCCTCTCTCTGGGATAAACGTCCAGGAGTGTGATCACTGGGTTGTATGGCTCTAGCTGTGTGATTTGGGTTTTTTTGTTTGTTTTGTTTTGTTTTGTTTTTAAAGATTTTATTTATTTACTTGACAGACAGAGATCACAAGCAGAGAGGCAGATGGGCCGTGGGGGGGTGGGGGTGGGGTAGCAGGCCCCCTGCTGAGCAGAGAGCCTGATGCGGGGCTCCATCCCAGGACCCCGGGATCATGACCTGAGCCGAAGGCAGAGGCTTTAACCCACTGAGCCACCCAGGCGCCCCCCGGTGTGATGCATTTTTAAAGAAAGTGCTGAACTGTTTTGGAGAGTGGCTGTACCATTTGACATTCCCACCAGCAAAGTAGGAATGAGCCCATTTCTCTACATCCTCGCAGGTTGCCATTACTGCTCTTTTTTTATTTCCGCCATTCTGATAGATGTGCAAGTGACATCTCGTGGTTTTAATTTCCATTTCCCTAAATGGCTCGCGGTGTTGAACATATTTTCATGTGCTTATTTGCCATCTGTACATCCTCTTCTGTGAAATGTCTCTTTGTGTCTTTGCCTGTGTTCTAATTAAGTTGTCTGCTTTTTAGCTGTTGATTTTGAGTGAGATCTGCACCTATTTTCTCCTATTCAGTAGCTTTTTTTTTTTTTTAATCCTTTTGACAGGGTCTTTCACAGAGCAAAAGCTTTTAATTTTGAGGAAATCTAATGGATCGGTGTTTTTTTTAATGGAGATTTCACTTTGGACATCAAGTAATAGAACTCCTTGCCTTGCCCTAAATCATGAATATTTCCTCATATTTTTTCCTAGAAATTTTAGTTTTATGTTTTCTACTGAGTCGCTTTGCATTCATTTTTGTATGAGGTGTGGGACTTCCATCAAGGTTTTTGGTTTTTGTGTGTTTTTGTTGGTTTGCCTAGGGATGGTATCTTAGCTTCCCTTGTTGGACAGGCTGTCTCTCCTTTATTGAATAACTTTTGCACGTTTGTCAAAAGCAAGTTGGGCATATTCATGTGGGTCTCTTTCTGGGGTCTCCACTCTGCTCTACTGATCTGTGTCTGTCCCTCCACCATTAACCATACCATCTTGATTAGTCTATCTGTAAAATAAATCTGGAAGTTAGGTAGACTTACTCTTTCCATTTTCTTCTTCTTGTTTTAAAATATTTTTATTCTTCTTGTTAAAAATGATGTTAGCCATGTTCTTTGGCTTTCCATATCAATTTTGGGTTTGTTTGTTTGTTTGTTTGTTTTTCAATTAAACTCTACCCTCGATGTGTGGGTCCAGAATTCACGACCTGAAGATAAAAAGTCACATGTTCCGTTGACTGAGCCAGCCAGGCGCCCCTCCATATAAATTTTAAAATAAACTTACTGTATCAAACGACAACCATATCCTGCGGAAATTTGGATGGGCGTTGCGTTCAACCTCTAGGTCAATACAGTGAGAATTGACCTCTTTGCTATATTAAATCTTTCAGTGTATGAATTGTATTTCTTCATGTACTTAGATTGTCTTTGATTTTTGAGATTTATTTATTTATTTGAGAGAGAGCGGGGGAGAGCAGGGAGAGGGGCAGAGGATGAGGCAGAATCCTAAAGCAGACTCCCTGCTGAGTGGGGAACCCAGCGCAATGCTCCATCTCATGACCCTGAGACCATGACTTGAGCCGCTATCAAGAGTCACCACTTAACTGAGTCACCCAGGCGTCCCAATCATCTTTGATCTCTTTCATCAATACTGTGGAGTTTGCAGCACACAAGTCATGTTTTGTTAGATTTATCTAAACGTATTTCTCCCTTTTTTGAGCAATTGTATATATTTTTATTTTTTGTACATGTGTTCATTTCTAGGACAAAGAAATACAATTGATTTCTCTACGTTTACCTCGTATTCTCCAACCTTGCTGGATTCGTTAATTCTAGGAATTTTTTGTAGATCTACTGGGATTTTCTACTTAGATAATCATGTCATCTGCAAATAAAGATAGTTGTATTTCTTCTTTTTCAATCTGACCCTGAAGATTTCTTTGGGGGAGAGTTTTTTTCAACTATGAATTCAATTTCTTTAATAGCTATACAGCTATTCAGGCGATCTATTTAATATTGGATGCATTAGGGTACTTTTTTGGGGAGGAATTGGTTCATTTCATCTGCGTTGACAGATTTATGTGGGTAGAGTTGTTCGTTGTAATCCCCCTTCTTATCTTATGATGTCTGTAGTCTGTTGTGCTAGCCCTTATTTCATTCCTGATTTTGTTAATATGTGTTCTTTTTTTTTTCCTTTGACAGTCTTTTCTAAGAATTCACTCTGTGTTTCATTATTTTCTCTACTATTTTTATATTTAACCTCCATCGATTGTTGCTCTTACCTTTATTATTTGCTTGCTTTGGGTTTATTTTGCTTTTCTTTTTCCAGGTCCTTGAATAGGAACTTAGATTACTGATTTGAGACTTTTTCTCTTATATATGCATTTTATGCTGTGTATATCCTTCTCCACACTGCTCTGGCTGTGTACCGTAAATTTTGATGTTATTTTCATTTTTCATTCAGTTCAGTGTTATTTTTTTATTTCCCCCTGGAACAACTTCTTTTTTTTTTTTTTTTTTTTTTTTTTTTTTTTTTTTTTTGACTTACGGATTATTTAGCCATGTGTTGTTTAGTTACCAAATGTTTGGAGATTTTCTTACTATCTGTTATTGATTTCTAGTTTGACTCCACTGGGGTCAGAGAGTACCTTCTGTATTACTTGATCATTTTAAGTTTTTGAGTTTGGCTTTATGGCCCTACGTATGGTCTATCATGATATCTTCCATCGACACTTGAAAACACTGTTTTCTGTTATGGTCAAGTGGAGTGATCTATAAGCATCAGGAAAATTCTGTTGGTTGATGGTGATGTTGAGTCTTCGTAGCCTACAGATTCTCTCCCTGTGCTATCAGTTCAGATAGCGGTGTTGAAGTCTCCAACTATAATTGTGGATTTGTCTGTTTCTCCTATCAGTTCTCTCAGAATCACATAGAAGACACATATAAGCTCTGTTGTTGGGCGCCTACACATTTAGGACTGCAATATCTTCTTGGTGAATTAACCCTTTTATCATTAAATAATGCTCCTCCCTGCTTCTGTTCATTTTCTTTGCTCTGAAATTCACTTTATCTGATATTAATATAGCCACTCCTGCTTCTCTTTGATTAAGGTTTGCATAATTTTTTTTTTACCCTCTTACTTTCAACCTACCTTTTTCATTATATTTAAAGTGATTTCTTCCCCTGGGGCTAAAAATACATTATATGTTCATAAAAAACAAAAATTTTTTTAAAAAGTGATTTCCTGTAAACAACATATAGTTGAGCTCTTCATCCATTCTGCCAATCTCTGTCTTTTAATTGGTATATTTAGACCATTTATATTTTTTGATATTTTAGGGCTTACATCTGCCATCTTATTTTTTGTTTTCTGTTTGGTTTCTCTGCCTTAGGTTTTCTTTAACCTGCCTTCCCATGGGCTACTTGAACATATTTTTGAATTCCATTTTTATTTGTCTGTAATTTTTTTGATAGCTTTTGTATAGTTTCATATCACTTTTCTAGTGGTTGCTTGCAGTATTCCATTATATATATGTAACAGCACATTCTACTGGTACCATCTTTTTACTAGTTCACGTGAAATAAAGAACCTTGCCTCCCTTTATGCCCATTTACCCTCCCCCACTTATGACATAATCGTCTTTAAATATTTCCTCTACCCGCATTTAGAGCCACATCAGACAGTGTTACAATCTTTGTACCAACCATCAAATGTAATTAGGAAACTCAAGAGGAGAAAGAAGGCCTATTATGCTTACCCAAATTCTTTTTTTTTTAATATTTTATTTATTTATTTGACAGAGATCACAAGTAGGCAGAAAGGCAGACAGAGAGAGAGGAGGAAGCAGGCTCTCCGCCGAGCAGAGAGCCCGATGTGGGACCCGATCCCAGGACCCTGGGATCATGACCTGAGCCGAAGGCAGAGGCTTTAACCCACTGAGCCACCCAGGCGCCCCGCTTACCCATATTCTTGTTTACCATGTTCTTTCTTCCTTCCTGAGGTTCCAAGCTTACTGTTTTATCCCTTCCTTTCAATTTAAGGAAATTTCTTTAGCCATTCTTCTAGGGGAATTCTCCTGGTGATACATTCTCTAAGTTTTCCTTCATCTGAGAATGTCTGATTTCTCTTTTATTACTAAAAGATACTGTCACGGGTTATTATTTGTTTGATATTTTCCTTTACATCAACTTATCATCTGTCAAATGCATTTAGAAAGGAAATGTTAAAGTACTACCATAAACAGAAAGTCTGCATCACTTGCCGTGAATAGAGGGGACATATCAAAATACACAGGTGACTATTTAAAAGCACTTTATTGTGTGTTCTATTTCATTTTGTACACAATTCCAGTGACAGACATGGGACTCTGGCTGACCTCAGGGAACTCCGGTGCCCCTCCCATCTCTTTGGTGCCCTTCCCATACTTTTTCCAGGTGTGTTCAAGCAGAGAGAGGCCCATTGCTTACAGGTCAGCCCAGCACATCCCACAAGGGAGGGCCCATCTAGGGACAAACCACTGTTGACAATGGACTGAGGCAGAGAACTCACTGCCATTGTCCCCCTGAAAGTAACAGTATTTCCAGCATCTCCTGATTTTGAGATGTGGCTTTTTTCACCTTTTAGCATTTCACAATTTGAAATGGGTCTTTGAAAACGGATGTGTGTATTTAATGCAGTGAGGGTTTTTTTTTTTTTCTCTCCCTAAAAGCTACCATTAATTGTATGACATTTTAGAATCTAGAAAAAGAGAGATTGGTTTGAATTGTAGGAAATTGATGTTCATTTGAGGGGTTACAAAAATGGTCAAATCTCGGCACTTTCCTTTGGTTCAGTCTAATGGTACGCTGTGATCTGATCCTTTTTAGTTCTCCTACCAACCTCAGCAAGCAGATATTTTTAATCCACTTTGGAAGAGGACGCCAAGACCCGGAAAAGCTGAGTAACTTTCCTAAGGTCACAGAGCTAGTGAACAAAGAGCCAGAATTGGGACCCAGCCCCCCCAGCCCCATCTGGCCCCACTGCCCCATGTTTTTACCACTGTGTAGGACTTCTGCCTAATTCCCCTAAAAAAGGTACTTGGGAATCAATCCCAGCATTCCTTTCTGAAGAAAAGAAAATGTTTTGGTGTCTTCTTAGGAGAGAAGTGAGGGTCTAAGAGAGGAAAGATGTCATCCCCAAATTCACAGGTGCCCCTCTCAGGCATTGCCTACCAACCGTGACATTAAGAACTTCACTTCACTCCCCTTTCATTCTATGGAGCCACATGGTTCTGAGTCCTCAAGTCCCAGGTTCACACCATGTGCAGACCCAGAATTTTCCATGAGAGACCTGAATGGCTGGTACCTAGCAGCATACCAGTAGCCACCGCTAACCAGGTGCCATGTACTCAGCTCAGCCAGACGTCCACCCATCCAGCCCACGCCTTCACCTAAAAGTACTTCTTTTAAATGTACAACTCAGAGGAGAGTATAAGTATCTTCCCAGCACACATACCCCACCTACCCACACCTCCGTTCTACTGCCTTCCAGTTGGAGGCCAGAGTTAACCAAACCCAACAGATACCCCAAACTGACCATCTAACTCAGCGGGTCTCTCCCCACTGAAGCTATTAACTGATACTAATTACAGCACCCCTTCCTGCTCGGAGGAGCCCTCCTAGGGTTGTGATTCGTTTGGGTGCTGGGAAACTAGAGGGAATGAGACCAACAACCCCTCTACCTGGAGGAAAGGTACAGGAAAGGGCACAGAGCAGACACCTCAACAAACCCAGAGGAAGTCAAGAATAGAGTGGGGAGTTTTCTCTTGCGGGGGGCTGGTGTCTGAAAGAGAGGTGGCCTGAAAGCCTTGAGAAAGGCAGCATTTTGGGTCCTGACCTTGGGAGCATCACCATCAACCTTCACATGGTGTTCAGCGCTTAGCAGATGCCAAGTCAATAGTCGAAGAAAGAATTACTGCGTGAATGGCTACATTGCTTAGCACATGGCATGATGTTCACATTCATGAGAATGTGAATTCTCATTCATATGAATTCTCATTCATATTCTTAGGGGATACGTGACTAAAGCCCAGGGAATGGCCAGTGTCCACATTGACCCTTGTCTCTTCCTCTTTCCCTTTCTCCTGAACTTCTAATATTTTCATCATAATTATCCTATTTCCTCAGGGGGTAGGGGGCTTTATTTCGCCAATAATAGACTTCATTTTTTAGAATGGCTTTAGCTTTACAGAAAAATTGAAAAGATAGCACAGGGGTCCCCACACAACCCCTCACCCACATTCCCTTATTATTAACATCTTACAGTGGCGTGGTACATTTGTTTTAATGAATGAGCCAACATTGAGACATTATTCCATACTTTATTCCTATTTCCTTAGTGTTTGTCTAACGTCTTCTCCTGCTCCAGGATCCCATCCAGAACACCACATTACTCCTCTTGGCCAAGACCACTTCTCAGACTCGTTTTTTGGTGACCTTGACAAATTTTGAGGAGTCCTAATCAAATATACCATAAAGGATGCCCTCTCCTGGAAGAGGGGATGTTTTTCTTGCTGTTAGACTGGGGTTGTGGGTTTAGAGCGGAGGACTATAGAGGTCAAGTGCCATTCCCACCACATTAAGGGCACACACTCTCAACCTGAGTGTTCACTGCCAACATTGACCTGGATCACCTGGCTGAGGTTGGCACCTGTCAAGTTTCTCATCTGTAGACTTGACTCTTTTCCCCTTTTCCCACCTGTTCTCCTTGGAATGGAGTCCCTGTGTGCAGCCCTCCCCTAGGAGTGGGCACAGGTGCTCCTCCCAGGTAACTTGTCCCTATCTGAGGCTTGTCCCCTTGGACCAGACATGGCCAGCCCTTACCTTTACTTTCTCGGATGACACAACACACACTGAAGTTAGACCACCACCACCAATCAATCAGCCAATGAGCCACCAAAGAACACCGGCTGCTCAGGCCTCTGCCACAGGCCACCAAGTCCAGGAAGTACATCTTCCTTCATTCCATTACCCGAGGTGGTTAGACACTTGCTTGTTTTTCTGTGGTTTCCAGAGAAACCAGACACAGTATCTCGCTGCCCTCCCTGCTTAGGGTCTCACGGAGACCTGAAGTCAAGATGTCCACAGGGCTGTGTTCCTTTCCAGAAGCTGCAAGGAAGAATGCACCAGCAAGCTCATTTAGGTTTGGGTAGAATTGACTTCCTGGCGGTTGTAAGACTAAGGCCCTGCTTCCTTGCTGCCTGCCACTGGGGGTCCCATTTCTCTTGCAGAGTTGTTGCCCACACTCCCCCACTCAAGCTTGCCATGGGGTCCCTTCCATCTGGAAACCAGTGACAGCACTTCAGGTCCTTCTGAGGCTTCAAATCCCTTGACTTCCTCTTCTCCCCCATCCCTTCTGAATCCTCTTCTGCCTCTAATTTTAAGGGCTCCTTGTGGGGTGCCTGGGTGGCTCAGTGGGTTAAGCCACTGCCTTTGGCTCAGGTCATGATCTCAGGGTCCTAGGATCAAGTCCTGCATCGGGCTCTCTGCTCAGCAGGGAGCCTGCTTCTCTCTCTCTCTCTTTCTCTGCCTGCCTCTCCATCTACTTGTGATTTCTCTCTGTCAAATAAATAAATAAAATCTTTTAAAAAAAATTTTTTTAAAGGGCTCCTTGTGATTGCAGTGGGCCTGCCCGGATAATCCAGAATAACTTCCTTTAAGGTCAATTGAAACCTTAGTTAGTAACCTTAATTACCCTCATGGGGCCCCTTTTGCCCTGTAATGGAACATATTTGCAGGAATGCTATCTCACGGTATTCTCAGTGCCAGGGATTCAGGGACTACGGTCTCCGGGGGGCCATAGTTGTGCCCAGTGCACGGCAGTTCTCAAACCTCAGTATGCCTGGGAATTATGGGCAGAGCTCGGTATCATGGATCCTGACTCAGTGGGCCCGGGGTGCTCATCTGCCTTTCTGACAGACTCCCAGGCCTCTTCGCTGCTGGTGGTCTCTGGAACCCATCTTGAGGCACAGGCTTAAGACCAGGGGAAGCAAAGGTACAGCTGTAACTCAGGCCAAACCCAAGAGAGCCCCAGAATCACCAGGACACTTGTTCAAATCAAGATTGCTGGGCCCTGCCCCCAGTATTTCTCAGTCAGAAGGTCTGGAATGGGACCAGAGAATTTGCATTTCCAACGACTCCAGGCAATGCTGATGCTGCTGGTCCAGGGACCACACTTTGAGAAACCACAGGAAGCCATGAGACTGGCGATCGCTTTGTGGATGTCGAGAGGAGCGTTTAACACCTTTTGGTCCTAAGACGTCATCTTTGAAAGCAGAATTCCTTTGTCCAATATTGATTGCATCCCTGTAGGCACCTGTGTGGATCACGCCCCCGGCATCGTGGTGTCTTTAATCAAACGGTCGATTCTCTTTTCATGTGTCGAGCTGCATCCTGCTTCGGGAGCACGATGAAACAGGTTCAAGAATATCTCAAACCACGGACGTCATCAGTTGCCCCAAACCCATCTTTTTAAAAAAAACCAAAAATAATATTTATTGTGCATGGTCGTAGAAAATGCAGATACAACTGAAAAGAGAAAACATTGTGAGCCCACCCAAAGGGGGCAACCCTACTCTTCCAGATGTTTTCTGTACCCATCAATCTGAGTATATATGTGTAGAGGGTTTTATTTCCAAAAATACACGGTACTCACTGTGTTGTAACCTACTTTCCATAATATATTGTAAATGCCTTTCTACCTCACCCCCATTTTCAGCCCCTGGTTTCAACCCCCTTCACCCAGTAAAAAGCATCAGATGCCGTGATTCGTGGCTTCCCTCCCACGCACCTGCAGATGAAGGCAGATTAATGATCAGCAGCGGGGCCCAGCGGGGAGAGGCAAAAGCACAAAGGACACGGGGCAATGAGAAACGGGCTCCTTTGTCCCTGGGCGATCAGAGGCAGCTGTCGCTCTGTACCGCAGGACTTGTTTCCCCCCTTTATTTGGAGCAAGTGATTCAGCTGAGCATTCCTGGATCCGGATATGCCTCAGCACCAAAATCACATTCCTAAGAAAGCTGACTCAGGAGCATTTGTGTCTGGGTATCGGAGAGCAGTCATGGGATCACAAGGGCTTCCTGCTGCTGCTTTAAGGATAATTCACTGCTTCTAGCATTACAGAGTATGGATCAAGGTGTATTTGGGGTAAAAACTTATTTTCCACTCTGCAAGCTGTGAAACTTGCTTTCCGATGGGTGGTAACTGATTGGAGCGAGGGAGAAGGATTTAATTACAAATTAAGCTCTCGCCAGTGAACAGACCAGAAACAGACAACAGTCCAACACAGCAAGCAAATGCAGGGCTTGCGAAACACACTGAGTGTGTGAGGCCTGGTGGAGGGGGCGAAGGGGAGGTGGGGGGGCCTTAGAACCTGCCAGAAGTTTCGGGCCCCTCTCACCTGGGAGGCAGGCATTCCTGCTGACAGCTTGGATGAGGCCGTGCAGGGCCCAGCAGCGTGAACTTTTCTTTCTTTGCTGCAGAACGAGGTCATCAGCCAGCAGCTGTGTGTCATCTTCACCCACTGCTACGGGCCCTACCCCATCCCCAAGCTCACGGAGATCAAGCGCAAGCAGACCTCGCGCCTGGGTGAGTGGCATTGTGGCTGGAGCCCACAAAGGTAGCAAAGTCTCCTAGAGAATCTTAAGCGGTGCTGGAGGGCACGGAGGATGGATACAGGAGTCAGGCAGGTAGAGATCGTGGTACCAGTGATCACAGGATAGCTGGAGACTACACCTTGGAAATGTGGACAAGGAGACTGGCCAATACCTCGTCCCTCTAACTGAAGGACTTCGTCCCACAGACAGACAGACAGACAGACAGACCCAGGGCCCGTGCACTTCCTGCACAGGTGGTTTCCCCATTCTGAAGGGAGGCTGAGCTGTGCGGGCAGCTCTCCCCCACCCCTGTCCTCACTCTCTCCTCTAAGAAGTCCCCTTCCTCCCTGAGGAGGAACAAGCAGGGGACAGTGACAGGCCAGCAGTGTTCCTCTAATGGAGTCCCTCTGCACGGACCGAGGAGGAGAGGAAACAAGGGCTGCCACACACACACACACACACACACACACACACACACACACACACACGGAATGCACTCGAGCTGAGGAGATGGATCACTCTGAGATCCCATCCGAGTAGCAGTAATCCCTGTTTGTTCTGCTTGGACATGGCATGGGACTGGCCCCAGCCTAGCAGTCCCAGCTTCTGGAATTTTCCAGAAGAACCCTTTCATCGGGCACTGATTTCATTCAGAGGATCCTGGGGCTGCCGTAAGCTGGCTGATCGGTCCGAAAAAAAAGCAAAGCAATGCTTGGCTGCCTTGAAACCTGATATATGAGGCTCCTGCTGCAAGGGCCTTTCTCCTTGCTGCCTGGGAAATGATAAAATATGAAAGATAAAGAATGCCTTTTCCAGTGAAGGTTGGGGACTTTTCTACTTCCTGTGAAATTTTCCTGGAAAGACTGGGAAGCCTTTGAGAGATGGGAGCATCTGAAAATGTGATTCTTCAACAAAACCATTACGTTTGGAACAGGTGCACTAGTTAAAATTAGTGAAAAGTCCTGAAGAACTTGCTAATGTAAATGATACCACTTTTTGCTAAAACAAAAAAGTTAGTAACCAAGTCAAATCTTGTCTGTTTTCCTTTATGCCCGTTGGGTACAATGTACCAAAACCACGAATATTTCCACCTTATAGAAAGCAGATGTTAATTAAAATGTTATCAGGGCAACGCATTGCAAAGACCAATCATATTAACAGACTTCAGAGACTGACGTTTTGTTACGTTCCCAGGCCGTAGCAATCCTGTCTGACACCTCGGTGCCTTTACACGATACCCTCGTTAGAGCCTGCATTTGCAGGGGCCATTCAATGACACAGCATAAAATCTGCTTTCCTGTAGTCATAGACGAGGAGGGAACATTTTTTTCCTCCTGAATTTGCTGAGCTTTCCTTCACCCGCAATTAAAAGGGCCTCGTTTTCAAGCCAAGCACTAGAATTTCAGGGGTTAGCACTGAGAGAAGACAGGCAGGCCTGAGAGGCTCAAAGCTTACTGTGTAGGAGAAAAAGGGCAGAATAAAATTATGAGTAAGTGCACAATGGAAAACGTAGGGCTTCCCTCTTCAGTAGAGCATTTCCAGCTAGGATGACTGAAAGTCACCAAACAGTGGCCCTTTAGAGACCTGCTTTAAAGGCGAGATAAGTGTGAATCATGACTAGGGTCCCAGATTGGAATTTCTGAAGAGCCAGGAGGCCATATAAGTGAGTGAAATGGGTTCCCTATAAGACAGTAGGGAGTGGTGGGGACTGTAGCCCACTGATGCCTGATTTTTCTGTGACTGCGTTGTCCTCTTGCCCTCCCAGTGAATTCTGGGAGAGAATGGTTAAAAGAGCCACTGGTAGGAAACATGAGTAATTTGGGAAACGGGAGTGGAGGCTGGTTGGAGGCGGGCAGTAGGAGTGAGAGGGGGTGGTTGCTCAGAAAGAGAAGGTTACCCCAAACTTTTAGTGTTTAAAGCAAATGGAGAAGGGAATTTTAGTCAACTCCGAGGACATCTCCAGTAGCCTCTTTTCTCTTCATCTGGGTTGTTCAGAAGTGTGTGAGTTTTTTAATAAAATTCCTAATGATAGTGGGATTATAAGTGATTTTGACTGTTTTATGCTTTTTTGATATGTTCTAAGTTTCAAGTTTTTTTAATGGGAAGAAGTGAGGTAGCTATATGTAGCGACAGAAATGTGAGTGGAGAGCCACCTTCTGGGGCCACACGGGGGCTGAGGGGCCACCTCCCCTTCGAAGGTGGAAAAGAAGGGTCGCCAGGAATCCAAATTCTGGATCCAAGTTACAGCAGGGTCTGGGCAAAGTGGGGCCAGGCCAGGGGTCCAAGGTTCTACTGTCGGGGGGGCCCAGTGACTGGCATCATGGCCTCCAGGAATGCAGGGGATTGCTCTAAACCCCCAGCCTAAACCCAGCCAAAGGAAGCAGTAGGAGTATCATTTCAGCATAGCACTTTAAGCCCTGGAGAAGGGCCCAGCAACAAGCAGGTCCTCCAACTAAGAAGAGGCCTGATGTCCTCCCCAGGCCCTCAGAACAAGACTATGGAACAAGGGTCACGAGTACTGTGTGTCCACCATGTTGCTATGTACTTTGCAGAAGTTCATGTAATGCTCACAGAAACTCAGATGTAGATGTACAATGGGTATTACCATTCCCATTAAACAGAAGGGGAGACAGAGGCTCAGAATGGTTAAATAGCTTGCCCTTCAGAACCCACCCAGGGGGCATACAGGCACTATGAGAGCGCAGGTAGGGCACGCTTGGTCCATCTGGGGAGAGCGGGGGAATCAGGCAAGGCTTACTAATGGAAGGTGTCTGCACTGATGCTTGAAGACCACATTGGGGTGAACGGGGTTTGGAAGGGGATGGAAGAGTGTTCTGAGTAGAAGGAACAGCAGGGGAAGGGCCAGAGGGGAGAGTGTTTAGCACTGGTGTGGCTCAGCATGCATGCTGGTTGACAGTGATGTGACTGGGGAGAGGCCAGAGAAGGCAAAAGAAGCTCCATCACCAGGAGCCTCGTCAGGAAGGTGGGACTTTCTCCTGGGAGCTCTGGGGAGCTATGGAAAGGTTTAGAGCAGAGGAGGGGTGTGATCAAATCTGCCTTTAGGAAGGATGCCTGTGGTGAGGTGGACCATCGGGTTGAGGAGCCAAGAGCGGAGGCAGGGACCAACAGAGGCTCCCACCGGTCCCCAGACAAGAGACCTGGGGGAGCTGTGGCATTGGGGGTGGAGAGAAACGGGGAAATCGAGAAACACTTAGGAGGAAGAGAAGCCAGTGTTTGTGATAGACTCGGTCTGGCTAAGCCCAGGAGAGGAAGGTGTCCTGTTGCCTTCGAATCCCTGGCTTGGGCGGTGGGTAGATGGTGGTGCCGTTCACGGGACCAGAGGCACCGGGCAAGGCACATTTTGCAGAAAGAATCTTCTTCCCATGAGCTGAGAACGCAGCACATCCTCAGACTCAGAACTTGGATGCAGAAACCCCCAGAAAAGTCATCTTCCATTTAGAGTCCTCTAAAGGTCCTCCCTGGGGCAGCGCAGCCCAGGTGGGCTCAGGGTGGGTGACCTAAGAGGAAGCCCCACCAGCAGTTAGACCCACCTTGCCCTTGAACCTGGGTCCAGACTGACTTAGGACCTGAGCCGGGTGGCACCCAGTCAGGGTTAGGGGTGTTAGTGGATGTTCCCAAGCAGCAGAAGCCCCGAGGAGTGGACAGACTGGCACCTTCAGGAGCTGTGGGTCTCCGTGGCTCAAATGACAGGCAGATCGGGGCAGAGTAGGGAGGGCAGGAGGAATCCTAGTGCTGAACAAGGCAGGCGCTCCAATTTGAATGCCCGAGTTCAAATCCTGGCTCCTCCACCTGTCACTGGCTTGAACGTCTGTGTGCCCGTGTCCCCAGCTGCACAACGGACTGGGGTCCCTGTCTCTCCAGACCGAGTGCATGGGCGCATGTGCCTGCCAGCTTGCACAGTGCCTGGCACGTCCTAAGAGCTCAGTAAGCAGCGGCTCTACCCTCTTTGTTATTGTGGGAGACGAGAGCCGGGAACTGGTTCGAGTGACTCTGACTCTGGCAGAGAAGGGCTTGGATTTCGGCTAGCCTGAAAACCCCTTTTCCATCAGGCAGGGAGGGCGCTGAGCCCTAGAAGGAGGAGCAAAGGTGGGGGGTGGCATTCTTAACAGGCAAGGTGGGCATAACTTTCACATCTGGAAGTCACCTGCATTGGGCTTGGGGTGAGTCTCTTCTGAGGAAACCCTACTTTTAATCACAAATCAGCTATGATTTCCTATGCAAGACTGAATTTCAGTAATTTGAGTGTTCCTGTGATTGTTTCTGTCTGTCCCCTTTTGGGTCACTGTCTCGCCAATGAATATCATATCCCCATGGTTTCCCTGTTAGCTCTTCTTGGCACTTTCCAGAAGAGGAAAGCAAACGTCACCCTTCTTTCACTAAAGCAACCCTTTCCCCCCTTCCTGTTCTAGATCCTCATTTTCTGAACAATAAAGAAATGTCCGATGTTACCTTTCTGGTAGAAGGAAGACCGTTCTATGCTCACAAAGTGTTGTTATTCACGGCCTCTCCCAGGTACGTACTGTCAGCTTCAAAAGCAGCTGAATCAGGAGTGTGGCCATTGCTGTGACCATTCTCTGAAATTCAATTTTGGTGGTACTTTCCCTGGATGGGAAGATGATCTTTTCCAAACCAAGAGTTCAAGAGCAGAGGGCACTCGTGCATCCGCGGTCACAGCAACAACCTTCACAGTGGCCAAAATGTAGAAGCCACCCAAATGCCCATCAGTACATGAATGGATACACGAAGTGTGGGATATACGTATTTTATTTCGCCTTAAAAAGGAAGGCAGTTTTGACAAATGCTACAGCATGATGAACTTTGGGGACATTATGCAAAGAAAGAAGCCAGTCACGAAAAGATGAATACTGTAGGATTCCATTTACAGGTAGCCTAGAGTGGTCTGCTTCATGGGGACCGAATGTGGGATGCTGGCAACCCGGGGCTGGGGGCTGGGAGCAGGGGAGGAAGGGGGGAGTTGCTGTTTAATTGGGTACACAGTAGGTTCTGGAGATTGGTTGCACAACAGAGTGAATATACTTAACATTTCTGTATGCTTTAAATGGTTAAGATAGTCATTTTTCCTTTTTTTTAAGATTTTATTTATTTATTTGATAGAGATCACAAGTAGGCAGAGAGGCAGGCAGAGAGAGAGGAAGAAGCAGGCTCCCCGCTGAGCAGAGAACCCAATGCGGGCCTCGATCCCAGGACCCTGGGATCATGACCTGAGCTGAAGGCAGAGGCTTTAACCCACTGAGCGACCCAGGTGCCCCAATGGTCATTTTTCTATTATGTGTTTTTTACCATGATTTTTAAAGTACAGAGCAGCCACTAGCATAAACAGCAGCGCCTTTGTGTGACTCAGGCAAGGGCACCTGTTCTTCTGGGCACTGAGCTTTGGAACAGAGTGTGGATTGGATTTAGCTCCCCCAGCCCAGTGCCCTCACGTGGTTCCAGCCTGAAACGTCTCATGCCTGCTCTCCAAATATCCCAGAACTCTGGCATGAGCCACCCGAAATGCACAGGTCTTGAACCGGACTTTTCCCTCTGACTATGGAGCTGACAACAGCCTGGCCCTCTCCCTGCCAACTTTGCTATGGCCCTTAGTCCTTCCGCTTTGAGTTGAAATGAGTTGACCATTTAGAACCACATTATCCAAAGACCTGAACTGGGATCAGTGAGGGCGCACAGAGGAAAAGGAGATGCCGGATAACGAGGCCACCAGGGTGCGCAGAGATGAGGATACTGGGTGCCCATTTCCAGGATGTTTGCTGATGAATGCGTGTGACCAATACTTCCCAGGATACCCTGGTCTCCCACTGCCTCCCTCCAAAGCTGAAAACTAGCCCCAGATGTCTGCTTTGCCACCATGAGAAAAATGCGTTGTGCCTTACGTGGTTTTCGGCTATGATGCATATAAAAGCAGAAGAGATGTTGTCCCAATGTTCATGTCTTGGTTTTGATACCATGGATCTGTAGGATGCTAACACCAGGAGAAGCTGGGCGGAGGGCCTGTAGGAGCTCTGTACTGTCTTTATACCTTTTCTGCAAATATACCATTATTTCAAAATTAAAAGTTTAAGAAAAGAGACACAGAGGCACCTGGGTAGCTCAGTCATTGAGCATCTGCTTTCGGCTCAGGTCATGATCCTGGGGACCTGGGATTGAGCCCCACATCAGGCTCCCTGCTCAGCGGGAAGCCTGCTTCCCCCTCTCCTGGTCCCCCTTCCTGTGTTCCCTCTCTCGCTGTCTCTCTCTCTGTCAAATAAATGAATAAAATCTTTAAAAAAAAAAAAGAAAGAAAGAAAGAAAAGAGACATAGCTTAGCTTCTTCCTTAATGTGTATGAGTATGTTCCGTGGCCTGGGTCTGTACCCACTCGGAGCCCACAGTTCTGTCGATCACAGGGAAGCACATCTAAAACCCAGTAAAAAGTCATCCATAGGGAGGTCGTTAGGCCACAGATGATTAATTACCTATGATGCCTCAGATCCAGGCTGGCATGGGTTCTGGGGATACCACAGGATCAGGAAGGCAGAGTCCCTGTCCTCCTGGAGCAAAGATGGTGTGGGGGGCAGAGCTCACAGGAGGCGGGGAGCTCCCTGAGCCCCAGAGGGACGTGAAGCCTGCACTCAGGAGGGACCCCATGAAGGACCCAGCCTTGTGATGGGTCCTGCAGGAGGACAGGTGGGTTTTCAAACAGTATTTGTTCTGTTCCAATCACCTGTATGAGAAATAGCAGTTCAAACCCCTTTTATTTTGTTTTTTTTGGAATCTCTCCACCCAGTGTGGGTCTCGAACTCCGCACCCTGAGATCAAGAGTCACAAACTCTTCCAACTGAGCCAGCCAGGTACCCCTGAAGTTAAAACTTTAAATTTAAAAAGAGTGGTTTGAGGGCACCGGGCTGGCTCCCGTCAGAAGAGCATGCTACTCTAGATCTCGGGGTGGTAGGTTGGAGCCCCGCATTGGGCAGGAGGTTACTTAAATAAAAAACTTTAAATAGGGGCGCCCTGGTGGCTCAGTCATTAAACATCTGCCTTCGGCTCAGGTCATCCCAGGGTCCTGGGATCCAGCCCCACATTAGGCTCCCTGCTCTGTGGGAAGCCTGCTTCTCCCTCTCTCCCACACCCCTGCTTGTGTTTCTTCCCTCACTATGTCTCCCTCTGTCAAATAAATAAATAAAATCTTTAAAAAAAAAATTCTAAAAAATAATTCAAATTGAAGTATGGCATCATACTGGGGTGACGGTCACTTTAGGGTGTCTGTGGACTATGTCGCCAGTGTGGTGCAAAGTGGGGGAATACAGGGTTTTACAGAGAGTAGAGTTTCTCACAAACTACGGATGTGTTTGTGGGTCTTTTTATCTCCCTTCTTGTGTCCTTGTTCAGGTTCAAAGCGCTCCTGTCCAGCAAGCCAACAAATGACAGCACCTGCATAGAGATCGGTTACGTGAAGTACCCCATCTTTCAGGTGAGACCCTGCCGTGGCCTGGAACGTCCTGTGGTGGGCGCGGGGCACAGGGCTTCCCTGCAGGCCTCCCGCTGTGGACTGGCCACTGCAGAGTCATCAGTCCCCTGACTCTGAGTCCCTTCTCACACCCCCTCCAGTTTACCATCATTTTATCCCTACAGTATTTATTGAGCACCTACTGTATGCCTAGCACTCTGCTAGGACCTGGGGACACAGGGATAAAGGATCTTCCTCCCCTGGGGCCTCACAGTCCGGGGGTGGTAACTCTGAGTAATTAATTTCTTACAGTACAATGTGGGAATGGGCGAGAGAGAGGAAGCAGAGCCAATGTGCCCTGGCAATTCAGACCAGAGAAATCAGGGAAGGCCTCCTGGTGAGGCGTTGGCTGGAATAGTGAGGGCTGAGGAGAATCTGGGGAACCATAGGAAGCCTTGAGGCTTAAAAAAGAGGGTTAGAAGGTTCTAGGCAGAGAACAGCAGGGATGAAGTCCCAGAGCTGTGGTCAGCCTCGTGCAATGAGGAGCCAGCCAACTTTTAAAGACTGCACTCCCTCAGTGCTGTCCCCACAGCAGCCAGAGTTACGCGCCATCCACGTGGGTGGACCCGGGGCCGGAATCTGCGGGACTCAGGCAGGACCTGGTCTCCTGTAGTTCAGCTCAGGAAGCACAGCTCTGGGAAGAGCACATGGGTGGCTGAGGCTCGGGCAGGTCCGCGGGGGACTCATGGTCCAAGAGGGTTGTCGAGACGGCTCGGAGATGGTGGCAAGTGGGAGGGGCAGGAGACAGGGCTGGCCATGGCCAGGGCGGCAGGACGAGGCTACTGATGTGGACACGGGAGGACAGAGCTGCAGTCTGGGACTGAAATGCAGCATTTTCCTATTTAAAATCAGTATCTACCACGGGGCCTTGGGCATTTCACCAGCCCTTCCGAGGCTCCTTTCCTCGTCTGGTGGAGAGGAGAAAGGGGGTACTGCAGGGGGTGGAACAGCATAAACAAAGGCCCAGTTGTGGGAAGTCATGGGGTGTGTTTGAGAGAAAGTGATTATCAGTCTGTTCAGCTGGGTCCTAGGGTATATTGGAGACTGAAAATACTCCCTGGGACCACATAGTATGAGCCAAGTCAGAAGGCAGGCCAGATGGTGGTTCTTCCCTCTACCCTTGACCCTGGTCCCCCAGATCCTGCCGTTCAGAGAGCTGTCAGGAAGCCACCATACCCTCACACTAGCCCCTAAAGCCTGTTGCGGCGCCTACATCTCCACCATTAGAGATTCATTTCTTTGGTTATGCTGAAACTTCAAAAGAAAGAATCCTTCCCAAGTAACTATGGGTAAGGCACTCTTTGAAGCTCATTTCCTCCATTTTTAACAATTTAATCATTATCACCTCTAGGTCATGGGTTCTTGCAGAGATTAGCAAGTAGGACAACACGAGGAAGCATTCAACTTGGCAATATTTAAGAGGGTTGTTGTTTTTCTGAGCTGTAACTTGTAAATCACCTTCCTACTCAACACAAGACCTGGTAGAATAGGTTACTTGGTACTGAGCGAGGGAGAAAGGGCTAATGAGGTTTCTAAGCATAAGGCTAATCTGGGTGAGTCATTCCACTGGGGCGGGGGAGGGGCGCGGTGAGGAGGCTGGAGCCCCAGCATAGGACTAGGGCACTGGCACACCCCCAACACCCAGCTTCTCACCCCAGTGTCTCACCACACGTCCCGCTGACAGCCAAGTGGCCACAGTCCTTTCTGGAACAGTGGTGGCTATGGAGTTTGAAATTTTCCAGAAGAACTGCTGCTTTGCTTTAGGATTCACAGAGGAAGGACCCTGAAGAAACCTTTGTGGGGTTCAACTATGAATGAGATACTGACCTCTGCTTGCCCATGGTTATCGGGATTTTTCTTGCCGGTTTTAGAGACGAAGAAACTGAGGCTCAGAAAACTTAAATCCTGTGCCCCAAGTCTTAGTGCTACTTAGGGACAGAGCCAGGATGGGAGCCCAGTCCATCTGGTGCCAAAGCCTAGGGACTTGGTCGTGGAATGCCCTTTCTAAAGGGGGACAGTGGTAAGAACAGCCCCCATTTCTTGAATGCTGGCTATGTGTCGGCCTCCAAGCTGGTGCTTCTCGGCCTCTGCTGGACATTGGAGTCATGTGAGGAGCTTTAAAAATTGCCCGTGCCCAGGCTGTCCATCGGAACCTGGGCTGGAGCCCAGGCATCATCAGGATGCTGAAGTCAGCCAGCCCTGACGAAAGAATCATAGGCCCATGAGAGTCTGAGCATGAAGTAAGTGCTGGAAAGCGCACACCTCCCACCTCTTCCCAGTGTTTGTGAAGGGGGCACTTACGCCAGAAAGCCTGGAACTAATTGGGGAGGTTCCTGTAATAGGAACCATAGAGTAGGCATCTAGTGCATGTTTGCCGTGCAGACCCATTGAATGAGAGACCTGCGTGGGGAAAGCACGCCCCAGAGGACTCTGAGGCCTGTAATTGCTTTTGACTGGGGAAGGTTTCCTGGTCACATTAGCCTCAGGTTACTATAAGGAGGAGGGACAGTTTAGTGGGCCCCCGGGGAATTCTCTGTGTGCTTGCCCCGTCCCCATAAAAGAAAAGCCTCATTTGTGGTTTGAAATAGGCCGAAGAGGGCTGAATCTGACCCAGAAGAAGGCTCCCAGGGGCCTGTTCACTTCCCTTCCACGCTGACAGAAGAATTTTAGCAAATGAAACTGCCTGGAGTCTCCTCCCCACCAGACGGTTTAGCATCGTGCACAGGCGAGCACCGGACGCAGCTGCACCTGCAAGTGGGGGCCTCCGGAGGCCGAGGATGCGATTAACTTCGGGCTTCAGCTGCCAAGAAAAACAACTCCATAAACAGGCCCTTTGGCCTCCTAAGGGTTCGTTTTGCCCCCTTGCGAAAAAGGCCTGTGTTGGCGGAGTCTGAAGGTGGAGAGGGGCGGCCTGATTTAAATCCCATTAACCCCAGGATCTCCATCTTCTAAAGGAGCGGCCTTTTCAGCCCGCAGCCCGACCGGAATAAATGAGATGAAACAATGGAGCAGGGACTGTGTTTGAGGAAGTTCCTCTCACGGCTCTGGTGGTGGTGGTGGTTATTGGTCTGGCCCTTAGAAAAGAGAGGAGCTAGGGAAATCTGTTACCTGCCTAAGAGCAGGACCCCGCCATACGCTGATGTGGTATTGTAGATCCCCAGGACCCATCAGCATGGGGGAGCGGAGGGGCCATGAGGCTGTGTGATCTTTTCACCAAGTCTCCGCCACCACCATCAGCACTCTGTCATCTCTGCGACAGGTGGGTAGTGGCAGAAGCCCAAAGTCAGCACATGGAGACCCAAGCACAAAAGGGAAACAGAGGGCTTGTGTTTGTTTCAAGCGCGCTTCCTGGGTGCGCAGGCCCCGTGTTAGGCACGGGAACGCATAGATGGACGGTCCACACCTGGGCCTTCAAGCTCCAGGGAAAAGTCACACTGGATTCGTGGATGAGGTGCTGCCCCATCACCTGCGGTCGCAGCTGGGAGATCTGAGAAGGCTTCATCGATGTGACCACTGAGCTAGATCCCAAAAGAGGGGGCCAGGTTCAACAAGTGAAGAAGAAGAAGGGAAGGGCATCCAAGCAGAGAGAACAGCTTGGGCAAAAGCCTGAGACAAAACGCGGTGATAGGTTCGGTTAAAGGCAAGTGGTTGGGACTGGTCAGAGTATAAGAGGCAGATGTTGTCAAGATGAGGAGGAGAGAGAAGGGCAGAGTGGCAGATGAGATTTGAAAAAGTAAACTAATCCTTAGCAACCGGATTCCTAACAGCGAAAGTGTGGGAACAATCCAGATGCCCCTGGGCTAATGAAGGGCTACACAAAATGCAGTACATTGTTCAGTCATAAAAAAGAAAGAAGGAAAGATCTGTGACAAGGGTGAACCTTGAAAATAGGATGCAAAGCAACAGCAGCCAGATCAAAGAGCACGTGTCGGAGGATTCCATTCATACGAAATGTCTGGAATGGGCACTTCCCTCGTGGTTGTCAGGACCAGGCCAGGAGGGAGTGGGAACGGTTAGTAACGGGCACGGGGTTTCTCCTGGGGGTGTTGGAAATGTTCTAAAACTAGACAGTGAGGACAGTCGCACAACATTGTGAATCCACTGAAACCACTGACCTGGACACTTTAAACAGAAACAGTTTGCATTACGTGAGATATATCTCAGTAAATCTGTAAACATGGTTTTTTGGGGGGGTGGTTTTAAGATTTTTTTTTTTTTATTTTTTTATTTGACAGGCAGAGCAGAAAGGCAGGCAGAGAGAGAGAGAGAGAGGAGGAAGCAGGCTCCCTGGTGAGCAAAGAGCCTAGTGCGGGGCTCGATCCCAGGACCCTGGGACCATGACCTGAGCCGAAGGCAGAGGCTTTAACCCCCTGAGCCACCCAGGCGCCCTGTAAACATGTTTTTTAAGAAAACTATTATTTGTAAACATGCATGCAAAATGTAGATTGAGATCAGTCGCACAGGGCCTCAAAGGCCTGAGTGTAGGTTGTCGAGGTACTACAGGAAAAAGGTGCTTCCACCTCAGGAAATCAAAGAGCTAACATTTACTGAGTTCTTGCCACGTGCCAGGACTTTGCTAGAGCTGTTCTCTGTCGTGTAATCCTCCTCACATGAGGTAGGTAATGTTAGCCCCACTTTACAGAAGATAAAACTGAGGCACAGAGAGGCCTAACCTAATTCAAGTCACCCAGCCTTTAAGTGGCAGAGCCTGATCGGAGACTGAGGCAGCCCAAGTGCAGGGTCCTTGCCCTTAACCACTCCCTTATGGTGGTCACGGACCTTTGGAGTCTAAAGGGACCGTAGCAGACATCCCGGCCCCAGTGCCTCATTTTACAAGTGCCCAAAGATGGGATGTAGCCAGTCCACAGATGCTTCCAGCACAGCTGCCTTGGGGACAGGCAGGGAGTCCACGTGTCATAAGGCAGGCAGAGGACGATGGTGGAGAAGACCATGCCCACTTGGAAAGCCTGTGCACCATCTAAAAAATGAACAGCTTCGTGGGAGGTGGTGACGGCCAGTTCTGCGCATCCGGGGGCCTCGTTCTAAAGGGACACCAGCTGCTGATGCTCTGGTTGGCGCACCATTCAGGCCTCCTGAATCACGTGGACGGTCTGAGCAGCCTGGCTAGGACTGTTCACATCAACAAGACAATGAAACCCCCGACCCCTGATGGCTACACCCCACATCTTGTTGAGCTGTAAGACGGAGGAGGTGGTCCCATGGTAACCCAGAGTTCCTCTCTGGGATTTAAAGAGAATCTTCTAGTCACTGTGGGCCATGCTCCCAGAGGGGAATGGCCACTGGTGCAGGCTGTGTAAGCCGAGTGTCCTGGAGGCAGCCGAATGGGGGGGAGGTGGAAGGGGAAAGCTATGATTGCCGTCTATGATGGAGAGCAGAGCTGGGGTGCGCTTGGAACCCAGCAGAACTGCGGGGAGACAAATGGCAGTGGCGATAAGGAAAACTGTCCAATGAGGAAGAAGTGTCCTAAGGGAAACTTCTCCCACAAGGCAGAGATCCGGCAGGAGCGGATGTTCTAGAGGGACACACAGACTGCCCGGCTCTAAGAGGACTGTGTCTGTGCTGCCCTCGGACCGACGCTTTGCTCTGTGTCCTTTCTTACAGCTGGTCATGCAGTATCTCTACTACGGTGGCCCAGAGTCACTGCTCATTAAAAACAACGAGATAATGGAGGTAAGGCATCCCTGTAAACCCAGGTCACCGGCGTGTGTTGGCAGTGTCTGAGGGCACCTGTGTTGGGTTTTCTCTTGGCTACAGGCTTTGGGGTCCTGCCTGCCTCCTTGGACCTCCCAAGGGCTTCTTGGCAGAGCCCCTTCCTGGAGAGCTGGGGTGCTAGGTAGCAAGTCTGCAAAATCCAATTTTAATTGGCTTTGGGGCATGTAGAGGGGGCTTACCAGGGAGGCTGCGGCTAGCTCTAGGCACAGCGGGGGTGCAAATATCACCATCAGGAGCTATCTTGGTGACTTCTGTCACCAGGAAACATAAATCACAGTGTGCCCCTTGATGTGGTTGCCAGGAGCCCATTATAAGGGCTCCCGGTGACCGTCCCTCCTTCTCGAGGCTCCTTGGCTCCCCACCCCATCTGCTGTCTACCTCTCCGTCAAGCCTGTCCTCCCCTTCTGAGTCCAGGGGCCTGTTTCTGCTCTCTTCTCCCCAAGGCCAAAGGACCCTGCTCCTTCCTCAAAGTGGAGCCCTTGTTGGTTTTCCTGCTCAAAGCTGGGAGCTTTGAACCGGAAGCCAAAATCACTCCACTAATCCCAAGCAAAGGAACCAGGATCCTTTTCAGATGACCGAAGTCCTGGGCACCTGGCCGATTAGAGATGTTAGCACGGTCAGCCCGTCAAAAGATGACTCCACACAGTGGTGGAAAAAATCGAGTTTCGATCCAGGCTCTGCTCCTGCAGAGCTGTATCATCTTGGCCATGACTTAACCTTGCCAAGCCTCAATTACCTTACCTGGAAATGGGAATAACAAAATCTACCTCACTGGGTTTTTAAGATTGTAGGATTTTATAATAAGGTGCCTGCAACAGTTCCTGGCACCTGGAGGGCCATAGGCTGGGTATTCACTGTGTGACCCATTTATCCTTCTCTTTGTAACCTCCCCCCAACCCCCACCCCCCACCCCCCAGTTCCTCTCTGGTCTCTCTGAACCTCCGCACTGACACTTCTCTACCTGCGGACCAAGCTACCCTCTGAAGACGCAGGCTCTTCTGTCACATTTGTTTTTATTTTAGAATTGAAATAACGAATGCACATGTAAATCATATAAATGATGCAGAAGAGCTTGTCACCAAGAAGCAGCTCACCCTGCCGCCCACGCCCGCCCCCATCCTTTCCCCACAGAGCCAGTCCCTTTAAACTCCCAGGGGCCCGGCCACCGCGGTGATGCAAAGGGACAGAGACCCCTGCCCTCGCGGGCTCTCCGAGGGCGCCGGGCATGACATCATGTCTGTTGAGAGGAGGGCTCCGAGGAAGACTGAGGCAAGGGAAGGAGGCCAGACAGTGACGGAGGGAGGTGACCCGAGGTGGGGTGGTCCGGGAGGCTTCTCTGAGGTGACATTTGTGTAGGACACCTGGGTGAACAGAGGGAGTTCGCCGCATCCATGTCTGTCTTGCTAACTAAGGACATTCACCCTTGTTTCTGGACACAGCAACTGCAGGCATTTTTGCTAAAATGCTAAATCTGGTTCCCTTCAGCCTCCTTCCCTCTGCCATATTCGCCTGCAACAGAGTTCTCTCCCTGTGCCTTAGTTTCTGGGGTTTCCTTTGTGCTTTAAAGTGACAGACCCTCCGCTGTGTCCCCAGCCCTTTTCCTTGGGACATCTCTGTGGAAGATGGAGATTTTCCCCACCACCGTCCTCCCTTTATTTCCACCTCCCAACCTCTAACAGGCTCTTCTTATGATTTTTAGCTTCTGTCTGCCGCTAAATTTTTCCAGCTGGAGGCCTTGCAGCGACACTGTGAGATCATCTGCGCAAAGAGCATTAACACTGACAACTGTGTGGATATTTACAATCACGCCAAGGTAATCAATCCCGCCCAGGCTGCCCAAGCATGCGCGGTGCATGGAAGTGGCTCAGGCTTTTCCTTCGCAGACACGGAGTCTGGCCAGAGAGCAGACGCTGGCCTGCCCTATCCGGGCTGAGCTGCCCGCGTTCCTTCCCCCACCTCAGCCTCCCTTCCGCTCTAGAAAAAAATGCCTTGCCCTTCATCTCGCCCCTTCCAAATACAATGAAAGCAGGAGCTCTTGGAGTTTTCAAAAACAAAGCTGTTTCTCAAACAGTGCTTCCCAAACACGAATCACATTGCAGACCCTGAGTCAGCAAGCCCGGTGTGCCCTGGTGTCTGTGTTTCTAACAAGCTCCCAGGTGAAGCTTCTGCTGCCGGTCTAAGCCACCACACCTTGAGTAGCAAGGAATAGTGGTTCTTCAAGTGTGTCCTCCAATCTAGAAACCATCAACCTCTTCAGGGAACTTGTTAGAAATGTATATCCTGGAGCCCCGTCCCAGACCTCGTGAACCAGAAGCTCTGGGGAGAGGCCCACCATCTGTGGCTTTGCACACCCTCCTGGTGACTCTTGTGCGTGCTCAAGGGGGAGCACTGCTGTTCTAGAACTGGCCACACAGGAGAATCACCTGGGCACTCAGTTAAAATCCCTATGCCTGGGGCCTATCAAAGACCAATTAAATCTGCCTCTGGGGGTGGAGCCTGAGAATAGCTATTTTCCAGAGCTTCCTGGGTGATTTCAGATATGGCCAAGATTGAGAACAGCCCTGGAGAGCCCCTAAGGGGTCCTCCTGGTCAGGTGGACCCAACACCTAGTCAGAATCACCTGGGGAGAGTCCTGAATCTTTAGGCCCCCGCCCCACAGTGGTCTCTGCAGTGGGGCTCAAGAATTTGTATATATATATTTTAAAGGTCTTATTTATTTATTTTAGAGTGAGAAAGCACGTGAGTGGGGAGAGGGAGAGAGAATCTGACGCAAACTCTAGCCTGCATGGGGAGCCCGATGTGGGGCTCGATCTCACGACCAAGAGATCATGACTTGAGCTGAAGTCAATGGTCGGGTGCTTAACCTACAGAGCCAGCCAGGCGCCCCAGGAATCTGTATTTTTAACAAGCTCCTGGGGTCACTGTTGTGGCTTCAGCCCTAAGACTCGTCTTAACTCCAATTTGGGGGACCACTGTCCTCATCCAGTTCATGTCACTGTGGGGATACTGGGACCAAGAGAATTCAAATACTTGTTCAGGTGCCATTTTATTTGGTCCCTTGCGCTGAGGACAGGCACGTTAGCATTTGCTAGGAAGAAACAACGAAATGAGTTGAGATCAGGAATTAAAACAAAAAAGCCTTCTTTTGTGTGGCTGGAGCTCAGGACACATCCCCCACATCCACTATCCAGTGACAACTGACTTGAATTGTGCTCTCACTGTTCCTCCTGAAAACTTGGGCTGCCTTTGAGATGTTTTCTATCTTAACAGGCCCTTGTAGCATGCCGGCCCTGTGCTAAGATCCTTGTCACACCTTCCTTTGTAACCCTCACTGCAGCTCTTTGAGGTAAACGTTATCATGAATCCCTTGTCCTAATAAAGGAACGGAGGCACAGAGAGGTGAAGTAACTTGCTTAAGATCACATGGCTGTGGAGATTTTTCTTTTTATCGTGGCAGATGCCATAACGTGAAATTTACCATTTTAACCATTTCTAAGTGTACATTTCAGGGGCTAAGCACATTCACACCACTGTACAGCCATCACCACTATCCATCTCCAGAACTTTCCATCTTTCCAAACTAAAACTCTGTACCTACAGAACATTAATGCCCATTTCCCTCTCCCCTCAGCCCCGGAAACCTCCACCTAACCTTCTGTCTCTATGAATCTGACTCCTCTAGGGACCTTACATAAGTGGAATCATCGCGTTTTGGCCCGTTGTGACTGGCTTATTTCCATTAGCACGGTGCCTTCAAGGTTCGTCCGTGCTATAGCATGTGTCAGAATTTTATTTCTTTTTTTTTTTAAGATGTTATTTATTTCTTTGTCAGAGAGAGACACAGCGAGGGAGGGAACACAAGCAGGGGGAGTGGGAGAGGGAGAAGCAGGCTTCCAGCTGAGCAGAGAGCCCGATGTGGGGCTCGATCCCAGGATCCTGGGACCATGGCCTGAGCCAAAAGCAGATGCCCAATGACTGAGCCACCCAGGTGCCCCTTTTCATTTCTTTTTAAAGCTGAATGATGTTTCCTTGTATGGAGAGACCACACTGTGTCTGTCCATTCACCCATCAGTGGACACACAGGTGACTTCCACCCTTTGGCTGCTGTAGATAATGCTGCTGTGCACATGGACAGGGGACAAATAATCTGTTCAAGTCTCTGCTTTTCGTTCTTTGGGGTATATACCCAGAAGTGTAAATCTAGATTTGTCTTCCTGCAAAGCACAGGTTCCTAACCTTGTGTTTACTGTCTGGCCCAACAAATGTTGGAAATAATGTGCAATAATTGTTGATACACAGAAAAGATCTTTTGATTGGTCATCAGTAAATCGACAACTACAGGCTACTTCCTACACACACGCACACACACACGTGTGCATGTACACTAGGTATTTTGGTTAAGTGAAGGTTTGACCAAAATCTGGTTTCTCAGGACATAGCACATTTTTTCTTTAATCTTCAACTAATGACGGCAGGAAAGCATCGGAGGCTGCTGTCTCCCCAAGAGAAGAGCCTGATTAGTAATCTTGTGGTCCCTCCCCCTCTCCCTCTTCCTTCTCTGCCTCCCCGGGCCACGGAACCTCCAGGTGCCCTGTGAACCCAGCATCCACAAGTGGCTTTGCCGTGGCCTGTTGTCTTGACAGCAATCCATTTTAATCACTCCAGCCACCTTGGCAGGAGGCTCCGTAGTTCTTGCCATTAATAATGAAACTGGCTGCGGTGTGAGCCCAGGCCAGGAATCCGCGGGTGCTACAGGCTCTGCACACCTAAGGCGGGGAACTGCCTCTTTTGCGGGTGCACTTTGGCAGCCAGAACTTAGCCTTTTACAGACACCAGCCATTGCCGTGGCCCCCAGGCCACATCCTGGTGTGTTTCCAATGCAAAAGCTGCCCTTCGTGCTATTTGCATGGAGGACAGGGCAAAGCCAGCCAGCCCCTGCCTTTTCTCTGTGCTGCTTCCCCTGTGCTCCGGATACTACAGCACCACGAATGATCACATGCCATGTGGCTTCTGTTCCTGGCAGATTGTACTGCAAATTGAGGCTAGTTTAGTAAAAGATGGAAAAGAAAGAAACCAACTCTTGGTTCAGCACCCCAGGAAACACAGGCGTTTACACGTTAATAACAATGCTGCAAATGTCAACAGCCCTTGGCAATGTTACCTCTCTGTGACATCTGTTTCAGACAGCTGCAGAATTTCATACAGATGAGAAGCCCATCCCATAAATGCATGGCTTGGCCATCTTTTTCCCCCCCTGGCAAAGCTGTTCCAAATTATTCAGTCATGAAAAAAGGGCCCTCGGGGGCCACCTGGGTGGCTCAGTCGGTTAAGCGGCTGCCTTTGGCTCAGGTCCTGGCATGGAGATCTGCATGCTTCTCCCTCTGTCTGCCTCTCCCCCTGCTTGTGTGTTCTCTCTCTGACAAATAAATAAATAAAATCTTAAAACAACAAAAACAAAGGGGGCCCCAGAGCTACTGATGGCCCTTCTGTGGTATCTTTCAACCTGGGAAAAAGAATAGGCTAGTTCATCAAATTGATTCTAAGCTAGAGTAGTAAGCTCAGCAGTGCTCTGTGCTAGAAAGAACACAGGTTTGGAAACCAGGGGATTCATTCATTAGTGTTTATTGAGCACCTGCTGTTTACCAGAAACTGTATTCATCAGAATATAATAAGAAATTAGTAAGACATATTCTCTGCCCTTGAAAAATTACAGTTTAGGGATGGGGCTCAACAAACTTGTGCTGTAGAGGGCCAGGTAAATATTTTCACATAGGCCACACGGTCGCCTTGTACCTCCTTAACTCTGCCGAATCACACAAAAGCAGCCATAGGCGATATGTACATGATGGATGTGGTTGTGTTCTAATAAATTTTATTTACAAAAGCACGTGAGGGGCCAGATTTTTCCGAAGGGCTGCAGTTTGTCAACCACTGATCTAGGAGATGAGAGTTTCCACCCCAGTTCTGTCAGTAATTAGCTATATGGAGGTAGTCAGGGTCACCATTGAGTAAATATTACCAAATGTAAATGTAAGTATTTATTATTCGTCACTTACTGCCTTACAATGACGGACATTGATAGACAAAGTGAGTGGCCAGGTGTGGTAAAGAGGGTTGATCTCTGTCTGCAGAATCAAAGATAGGAGCCTCATTTGCCCCACCTGTAGAGTGAAGGCTTGTGCTCTAGGACTGTAAGAGCACGCTTCATGTTGTAAGAATGAAATCATTCCTGAGGTCTCTCCCAGCCCCCAGGATACTAGGCGAACCCTGGGTGATAACAAACCCTCTTACCTGCTAAACCTCAGCATGTCCTCTGGGTCTCTCAGAGACCACGAATTACCTGGTGTCTCTGGTTCACTCCTTCCATTTTATAGCTGGGGAAACTGAGGCATAGGAAAGTGATCTGACTTGCTCAAGGTTGCACATGGTTTTTTCGCATACAGTTGCCATTGGTTCAGGGAATGAGCACATGGCATCAGGGAGCTCGTGGTTACAGGCTTGGTCCTTGTAAGGGCCAGTTGGCTTGGCTAGGTTCTTTCTTTCTTTCTTTCTTTTTTTAAGATATATTTTTATTTACTTGAGAGATGGGGGAAGGGGCAGAGGGTTGGGAATCTTTAAGCAAATTCCCCGCTGAGCACGGAGTCTGATGTGGGGCTCAGTCCTGCAACCCTGAGAGCATGACCTGAGCCAAAACCAAGAGTTGGATGCTCAACCAGCGGAGCCACCCAGGCGTCCCTGGGCTAGGTTCTGTAGGTACAGTCAGTTCCCCTTATCCCAGCTTGGCCACCTACTTTGTCCATGTGGGTCACTGGATACCAGCTAGTGAGAAAGAGAGTGATAATTATAAATAGTTGACATTTACAATGACAGCTAGCATTGAGTGCTGAGTACAAGTGACCACTGCTCTGATGCTCCATGTGTGATCTCATTTAATCTCAACAACAGACTATTAGGGAGGTATTATCATCCCCATTTTATGGTTAGGAAGTTCGAGGCAAAGAGAGATTATGTACTCGCCCAACAGCTAATGGCTAAAGTCATAAATCTGAAGAAAAAAAAAGAAGAAGAAAAAGAAGGAAGGAAGAAAGGACGGACGGATGGAAGGGGAAAAAAAGATCCCAGAGGCCCCCCTCTTAGCTACTACATTCCTAACCTGCCTCTCCTAAGTGTGACAAATGACAGAATCATGCCATAAATCATCCCGACAAGTCTGGGATGCATGTGACCTCATTCCCCTGGAACCCTGTCGGCACTGCCTCATTATCATTGCACCATTCCATATCTAACAACTTAAAGTGCATGTCTGGTTTAAAGGACAGGATATTGGGGAGTTCAGAAGGATGATTCAGCGTTTAGATGATGTAGATAATTCAGCATCTAAATAGAGCAGCAGGATGTCATCTCAAGGAGCACTTAACTTCTGAGTGCCCAGTTCATTGTGATAGAGAGACTTACAAGCTGTGGAAAGTGTAGAAAAGGTCTGAAGACAGCCAACCCATATAACCACATGTACTTCCGTGCCTCAAACACGAGTCCCTCTGCCAGGCACACACATGAGGCTAAATACCCACCCTCTGAGTAATGGTGCTGGGCTAGAGGCAGTGCCTTGGTGGTTAACCACATAGCCTTTAGGACTTGAATTACCAGAGTTCCATGCCCGATTCCGCCCTGGATGCACCGTGTGAGTTTGTTGTCAGTTACTGTCTTGTCTGTTTCCTCATCTGTAAATTGGAGGTGGTAATACACCCGCCTCCGGGGAGGTTGGAGATTAAATGAGATGTTGCAGGCCAAGTGCCTGGCAAGGTATCTGGCACATTGTAAGCTCTCGGTCGGCATTCGCCGTGAGTCTGTTACTCAGATAGTTAACTGTTGGCTCCTACATTCAACAAGTACTAAGTATCTGCCATCTGCCGAGCCTCGGCTTGGCCCCTGATCGAGGTCAACATCATCCCTTCCCCACTGGCTTAGTCTGCAAGGAACACAGTGCCCAGATCACTTTCTCGGCCTTGGCACCGACTGCTTGAGCTGCAGGATTCTCCGCTGCTGGGGCTCTCCTGTGCATGGTGGCAGGCCCAGCAGCATCTCTGGCTTCCACCCGTTAGATCCCAGTGGTACACACGTCACCGCCACACCCGGTCGTGACAACCGAACTCCCTCCGGGCTTTTCCAGATGTCCCCTGGATGGCCAAATCAGCCCTGGTAGAAAAACCACTGCCCCAAATCCGGGGCATACGTAGTCCATGCCCACCCGGGACTGCTGTGAGAGTCAAATGGGCTAACACTCCAGGCGCTTAGAGCTGTGTCTGCAGCTCCGTTCACGCGCCAGCTCGCTAGAGTACAACAAAGAAACGCAAAACCCGGGGGTTAAACCAGTAAGCAGGTCTTCAGCACAGGAGTCCACAGGACAGCTGGAAGTTTCTTCTGGTCTCCATGGGCCTTGCTTCTGAAGTCAGCTGGCTGGTCAGCTGTGCTTGGCTTGGGTGACCCTGGCTGGGCTCCGTCACTGTCTCTTCTCAGTTTCCTGGAGCCGCTCACCCTTCCAGCAGGCTCGCCTCGCCTGTTCTCTCTGCAGAGGTGGGGTTCTGAGCAAGAGCGTGGAAGTCTGAACCTGGCCCTTTAAAGCTAGCCCGGGCTTGGCAGCTCTCACGTCTGCCACCTGCTGTTGGCCTGAGGAAGTCACAAGGCCAAGCCCCGGAGAAATGAACCCCAGTCCCCTAGGGGAATGCAGCAAAGCACGGAGAATCTCAGCCGCTGTCATCAATCTACCCTCATGGCTGTTAGCCATTATTAGGTACGCAGGTGGTCCAGAAACCTAACCTTCTCCTGCTTCCTGTCTCTCTCCAGTTTCTTGGAGTCACAGAGCTCTCAGCCTACTGTGAAGGCTACTTTCTCAAAAACATGATGGTCCTCATTGAAAATGAAGCCTTCAAGCAGCTCCTCTATGACAAAAATGGCGAAGGGACGGGCCAGGATGTGCTCCAGGACTTACAGAGGACGTTGGCCATCAGGATTCAGTCAATCCACTTGTCCTCTTCCAAAGGTTCTGTCGTATGAAACATCCAGGGCAGGGAACGGTCCCCGGGGACTTTCCAGACCCTGCTGCTGCACTGGCTTCACACAAACACATACCAAGTTCACCTGGCGTCTGTTTTTGGCTAGGCCAAGGAGCTGTCTCTACTGCCTCAGCTTCTGTCGAATAAGCAATTTCAGCTCCTGTGTGTTCCTGTTGAAAAACAAAGGACATGCCTCTGGTCTGTAGGTCAGATGGCAGCGGGGTCCGGAGCTTGAAGGTCAACATTGGGCAGCCAAGCCAAGCCCATCGGAAAGCACCCCTGGGGCAGTCAAACACGCGGGGCGGGGACCACCGTCCAGTGGTTGAATTGAGGACTCAAGGTCGTCTGGGTTACCGGTTGAGAGCTGGAGAACATGACTGGTCTGACCCTGATGAGCGAGCGTTGTGTTCCCACGAAGGACCTTCGTCTCTGCGGTTCAGGGAGAGTCAGCGTGGTAGCGAATTTGCGAGATTGTTACCAATCACGAAGAAATAAATTGGCAAATTTTTAGGGGTGGGAACTTTTTAAAATGTTCATAACAAAACAAAACAAAAAAACAGGGCAGCCTTGTAGTTTAAAATCTATTTCTAAAAGCTTAACAGTTCATTTTCAATTGAATTGTGTTTAGGGATCTGTGTTTTGAGTTTGGGTTTGTTTTTGTTTTTTTTTTTTTTAAAAGCAGTAAGTTACCGGTCTGTACTGTATAAACATATGCATCTGACAAGTTATTACTGATATTCTATACAAGGTAAAATAATAACCTTGCCTTAGTGATCATGGTTACACAAAAGAGGTGCACTGCCAATAATTAACTCGATAGTTGAAAACAATGTGCATGCTAATCGTGATTTTGGGGTGAGAATAAAACACCCCCACATAACAAAACATGCATTTGCATGGGCCCGAACCAGTGAAATATTATGTTTGTGCTTCATTTTTGCCAAGGTAAAAAAAACGTTCCATCACTTCTTGCTAAAAATCCATTTGGTGAAAACTAGAACCTATTCCTTTCCTTTAACAATGATTCTGGATGCTTTTGCAGAAACGTGTTCATAGATGATGCTGATGGGGGGCGGGGAGGGCGCACGCCAGAGGATTTACTATTAATCCCAAAGTTTCCTCTGTATTCTCAGAAGATGTTAATAGTTTGTTACTAGCCAGATATATGACTATGTTAGATTATTTTTAAAGATGAAACATGTATGATAGGAAGGATTCTTTCTGTATCCCGAGAGTGTACAGTTATAAGGTTATCTATAACGAAAGTTTATATCGACAGGGGTCCGTTTTGCTCTGCCATATATTATAAACAAAAGGGATTGGTGAAGTGCCACAATATTCCAAGTAATTTTTGAGTTGCCTTTTTTCATTTTCTTTCTTGTCCCTTAATTTGGAACCTAGCTAGAAACGAGATTGACTTTTACCCTTTGGGGTTGGCAAAGTCTCTTTGGTAAAAACCTCTTTCCTCGCATGCCTTTGGGAAGTTGTGCACGGACCCTAGACTCTGAGGAGCTGCTGTCACCCATCGAACTTGCTCCCTGAGCCACCGTCCAAGAGGACCAATGCCGAGTTACATGGGTGTGATCCGTGAGCACCCGGGCTGTGTCTGCCTACAACGCTGGCCCGTGAGTGATGTGGATCCACAAGGCCTCTCTCCTACTTGGTCATTTGCTAACCTCCCCAGGCCCTACCATCAAATGAAGAAGGGGGGAGGTACTGCCTGCAGAGGAGGCCTCATTCCAGAAGATACACAGCCCACGTGTGAGTCACCGCTGCCTCCTGCCTCCTCCGCATCCTCAGAAATGCTGTGTGATGTTCCCCTCACCACTACTGACTTCCCTGCGAATGTCTTATGCTAGTTTGGGGTCTCTGGCCTCCGATTTGTACAGTGGCAACTCCCGACGGGCTTCTGTTGCAGTTTGGTGTGTGCTTTCTCTGTCATTAAACGATTTTCCCAAGCCGCGCATCGCGTGTGTGTGGTACGATGGAGCTCTTTCCCCGCCAGGTGGGGCCTGAGAACGTCATTCATTTGAAAGATTGGAAAACTGTGGTCCCGCAGAAAAAAGTCAAGGAAAATGAAGACGCCAGGTGAAAGAGAGGGAGGGGCTCGTGTCGTTGGCAGTGGGCTGCCCCCAGTCCGCTCTGTAGAAGAGATGTCGGCCTCACAGGGTCAAGTCCCCTGGGGCCTGCGTACACCTCTGGGTGCCCCACCCCCCTTTGGAGGACTTAAAGGCGAGACCACCTCAGCTACTGGCCTCATGAGACTAATCAGCCTGCAGAGGGTTTAAGCTCTGACTGTCTCCTCCGTGCCTTGAGGAGGCCTTCTGGGGGGTGGGAAAATGGAGAAAAAGAAGTCCCCTCCCACATGGCGTGTCCCCTACCAAGGGCCAGCCTGACTTGATGTTTGTGGATGGTGGCAGCATTCTGGGGTGGGGTGGGAGGGATCCACAGAGGGTCAAGCAGCTCTCCTCTCCGGTAGCCTCATCACTGCGGTCAAACCCAGGCCCCACCTGGTCCGCTGTGGCCCAGCCCGGGTCTGGGTGGAGACTGATTCCCCCCACACCCCGCACCCATCCACATGGCCTACAGGAAGCAGGGCTAGGAAGCCTGGGCAGGGAGGCCAGGGTAAAGAGCTGACCTCACCAGCCCCGAGGCCCTGCTTAGCAGGCAAGCTCTTTCTTTAAGAAGCAACCAAAGTATCCGAGTGCGGGAGCCTGAACTCCGAGTGCTAGTCCGGCCTGGAGAACAGAAGGTCGGTTTATTTTTGACTGTGCTTCACCCCCTGCGTGGCCTCTGGGGTGAGTACACCCTTTGATTTATTCCTTCTGCAAAGATAAAGCGTACGCTGCGGCATTCGCCTTCTACTTCTCTGACAGGAGGCTTTGTCACTCGGTCCTTAGTGAAGCCCAAAGCGTCTGAAGCCCTTAGCGGCTTGCGGGGAGAAGGCTGAGCCCACCTGCCGGCCACAGAGCTCCCTACACCCCTTCCACTGCTAGGAGGGACGGGAGGAGCGTGTGCACGGCCACCCGAATTAACACGAAGGCCCTGGCTGGGCTTCTGCGGCTGCCAAAATATTTGCACGTGTGCGATTGACCTTGTATATCCTGTATTTACATGTCATCTGTGCTTCCCAAAAGGAGAACCCCCCCACTCCAAAAGGGGGATCAAGGTGAGGGAGCTCCCATCAAGGGAGGCAGAAGCTGGAAGCCTCCCCGAAGAGGCACCCTTCAGGGTCCAGATGGAGGGACGGGCTTCTAAGATCTCCTCCGCCCGTGAGGTTCTGTGATTCTGTCTCCGTGGCTCGCATTGTTTCCCCCGCCCCGGTGTAGCCCCAGGCCGGAAGTGTTGGTCCAGGTGGGCGTGGCTTGAAGCCCAGGGCGATCGTGTTAGCCCTGGTGGGCGTGGTTTCACACACACACCACCCTCCCTCCCCCGTTTTTCCAGGAGCCTAGGGCAGCACGCTTTGCAGGCGAGGTGGATAAAGGGGCAAGGATTCCACACAGCCCTTGGAGAAAATCTTTTATTTCCCCAGTCTTGGGTTCCTTGCTTGTTCACATTCCCCATTCACTTCCTCCGCCCCTCGCTTTGCCATCGCAAGCTTGAGTCACAGACAAATGGGTGCAGACCCACATCCCCCCACTCGGGTTCCCTCAAGGATGGGCCATACCCGACACCCTGCAAGACAGCTTTCTGGGCTTCTGGGCTTGGGGGTTCCGGTCTGGGAGATGCACAGCCATCCACTGCCAGACTTCAGGCTGCAAGCAGGTCTGGAAACTTGCACACATCCAAACCAACCCAGCCGCTCCCTAGCCCTGGAACACTGGACAAGTCACTCACAAAGCCTAGTTTTCATTTTTCCATCCTGAAAAATTGGTGTAAATATAACTAGTTACTAGCATCGTTGGGAGGATTAAGCAAGATATTTTGAACAGGTCCTACACAGTTAGCAATGGAAAAAGGCGAGATGGAGCAGGGGGAAGGAGAACTTGACAGTTCACACAAGGAAGGGAAGGTTAACGATTCCGCCCTTCATTTCTTTTTTTGAATTATTAGTTTCAGAGGTACAATTTCGTGATTCATCAGTTGCCTATAATACCTGGTGGCTCATTACCTCAAGTGCCCTCCTCAATGCCCATCACCTGCCCTTCATTTCTAGAACCTTCTACTGCAGCCATGCCAAGGGTGGTTTGTGAGCTCTAGGGTTGCACTACTTTTTCCAGGGAAGGTGGAGAAATTCCCCAAAAACACCTCCACTGCAGTCATAGTTCCTCGCATGGTACCTCACACAAAGTCAGTGATCAAGAAATGTTTAAGTCAATGGATCCAAGTTCAACTAGATTTTCCTACATATAAGTACTATAAATATTTCATATAGATACTAAATGTAAGTACTAAAAATACTTTCACGCTATTACTATATTTGCTAAATATTAGAGTTGCAGGGATTTGCTCTCCCAAACTCCTCATCGACTCAGGAGCATAAGACTCATATTTGTGATTCATGACATTGAGTCCAGAAGGGCCCCAGAAGTGACCAAGCAGGGACAGACCTGCCAGATCGACTCTCAGTCTAGGGCTGGGGACCATGGCTGAAGAAGAGACAGATAGCCACAGATCTCCAGGGGAAGTAAACACCAAATGTCAACTCCAGAAAATGCCAGGATTGCTGTCCTCAGCAAAGTGGCAACTAGCCCACGCCCTTTCCTGCCACTTGAGTGTGTGGACACTCACCCCCCACCCCTCCATGGAGAAATCTCCCTGGTGAAACTTCTCATCACCTGTGTCCTTCCCAAGCTGGTCAGTGCCTTGGCTAAAGCAGTATGTACCTTTGGACGGGACCACTGGGAAGCTGGTAGGATGCCTGTTTTTTTGCCCTCCTTAAAAATAACCCAGCAGATTTTAAACTTCCTGCTTGGTAGGAAAAAATAGAACTTGTACTCAGCAATCACGTTGCACATTAGTTCCCATTACTGATGAGGCAGTGGAGTAATGAGTGCCCTATGAAAGGACATGCCTCCAAGTTTAGCTCCGAATATGAAAAGACAATCTGTCGGCGTGAATAGGCAATTAAAAGAGATGCCCTGATGGCATTGATGCGTTCTCTGGATGTTGCTTTCAGAGTTAACCTCGGATGAGTTCTGAATGTTAATGCCACCTTAGAACTCTGGGATGAAGATCTGCCAGGAGAGTTGGCGGGTGACAGAATGGAGGGGTTCTGGGCTGAGCACCAGATCCCGCCTCTGGTCCTGCTGCTGCCATTGGCTATTTGGTGACCTTGATCAGGCCCCTTCTCCATTCTGAACCTACTCTAAATGAAAGCCTTTCTGAGCTGATGTTCTGTGCACCTGGACTGAACATGTCATACTCCTCTTGCTACACTCATTCATCCAGGAGGACTTAGGTAAAGGAACCTCGGTGCACAATGATATCTTTGGTAAAAGAGGCAAGAAATCCAGCAAACGCCTTCCAACGACGCTCCACACATGTTTTATGATGAGGCTGCTTCTCACCAAATCATAGCCTTGCAACCAGCATCTCCTTTTTGTTTTGTTCTTTTCTCTTTTTGCTCTTAAATAATTACAGAGGGGCGCCTGGGTGGCTCAGTGGGTTAAGCCTCTGCCTTCCGCTCAGGTCATGATCTCAGGGTCCTGGGATTGAGTCCCGCATCAGGCTCTCTGCTCGGCAGGTAGCCTGCTTCCTCCTCTCTCTCTACCTGCCTCTCTGCCTACTTGTGATCTCTGTGTGTCAAATAAATAAATAAATTCTTTTAAAAAATTAAATAATTACAGATTCATAGGAGTTGCAAAGACAGTACAGAGAGGTCCTTGTACCCTTCACCCACTTGCCCTCAGCGGTGGCATCTGAAATGTCTGTAGTATGATATTGAAACCAAGAAATTGACATCAGCACAATGCATATGTCCAGTTCGATGCCATCTCGTCATGAGTATGGATCCATTTTCCCACCACCCCAATCACTGTCCCACACCACAAAGGTGCCCCTGTGCTCCCCCTTCCTAGTCACTCCCACGCCCTTCCTCTCCTACAATCCCAGCCCTGGCAATCACAGATCTGTGTTCCAGCTCTAAAGGTTTGTCATTTTGAGAATATTCTATAAATGCAACTGTACAATGAGTGGCTTGCTTCACTCAGCACCATGTCCTTGAGAACCGTCCAAGGATGTTGCATGTACCAAGAATCCATTCCTCCTTATTGCCGAGTACCGTTCCCCTGTGTCCCATCTCCTTTTTTTTTTTAAGATTTTATTTATTTATTTGAGAGAGAGCATGAGCGAGGAGAAGGTCAGAGGAAGAAGCAGATTCCCCGTGGAGCTGGGAGCCTGATGCGGGACTCGATCCCGGGACTCCGGGATCATGACCTGAGCCAAAGGCAGTCCTCCAACCGAGCCACCCAGGCATCCCCCATCTCCTTTTAACCAAATTAAGGCACATGTTGGGAAGTACGGCAGGAAGACAACCTGACTCTGACCACTTGTTCTCTGCTTGTGGCTCCCAAAAAACAGTGATGTCTCTTGAGAACCGGACATGACTTTCTCATTTTGCAGCATCCAGGGGAGACGGTTTTGTGATGTTAGTGCAACACTTTGGTGTCGGTGATCGATCACGGAGGACCACAGCTCTGCCTTGTCCTAAATGGTCTTTGAGCTTCTATCATGGACTGACTTCTCCAAACATCTCACTGATGGCACAGGGAAGTGCTTTTCAGACTCACTCTGTGTGTACATCATTGGGGATCTCGTCGAAATGAAGGTTCTTATTAAGTAAGGCTGGATCAGGCTTGAAATTCAGCATTTCCAATAAGCATCTAGGTGAGCCTCTTGCTGCCGACCTGGGGAGCACCCAGCCAATGTCAAGTATGGCCATCAGAGATTCATCTCCAAAACTTTGTGCTGCCAGTCTAACCCGTGGCTTCTGTCCGGTTACCCACCTCTCTGGAATCTCAACCTTGTGGGTTATTATGAGCCTTTCCTTCTGTCCCAGACCATGAAGACATTTTAGCAATACATCTGGGGAAATCATTTGAAGTTAAATTTTCCTAGGAGGAGGGTCCAAAGAGTCTAAATTATGCCCAATGTATTATTCACCCAAAACCTCATTCTACCTCCAGTTTTCATAGTCTGTTTTTAGTCCAAATCAAATGTATTTATGCCCCCAGGTGTTCACTGATGCCCCAGCATGCATGTGGAACCTCACCTGCCTCTCTGTTCTAACATGAAGTACCCATCCGCACTCACTTTCGTTTTCCATTTTCCTTGGGTATTGGCAGTAGAAGGAAAGAAGAGAACTCTTGTTTATTACAAGACTATTTCATGAGACTTCTTTCCGGGCTCACAGACCCATACTGAGAATGGCAAGGACACCCAGGAGGACCAAGAAGGGAACGATCAAAGACAACTGTCCCTCCCATGTTCACTAAAACTACTTTGATAGTGGGGCAGGATGAGGGAAGCATCTGGTTCCAAATGGCTGCTGGGTGACCTTGAGACTTGTCAGCCGTTTGCTGTGGGGAATGAGTGGGTGGCAAGAAGAAAGAGTGGCAGATTTTATCCATAATTACTCATTACTTTCCTTCCTTGTCAAGTGAATGACTGGATTTTCAGCACTTCAAAGGACTCCCTCTCATATATTAAATATTGTGGTTGGGGGGTGCTCTCAGAGATTGTTTTCTGTTGAGCCAGTAATAAGAAAGTACATAAAGTCTTTTTTTTTTTTCTAGAAGTTCCTTAGACCAGGGAATGAATATCTACCCTTGATATATGAGAGTTTCAGCTGACCAGTGAGTTTAAGGAAAATCAGCAATATGGTATGGTTGCTTAGAAGAGCTCATTTAGCTGTAGGCTGCATTAATAGAAGCATAATCGTTACAATGAGGAGGGGATGATGCTCCTCTCTGCACTGAAGAGATCCCTCCTGGAGACGTGCATTAGGTTCAGGGCCTGCATGAGTCAGGGTTCCTAGCAACAAGCAACTCTGACTAATTTAAGAAGAAAGGGGATTTGCTCAAAGATATTAGATAATTCAGACATTTGTTGATGGACTGGAGAAACCACTTGAAAGGCGGAGCTTTTAGGGATGACTTACAAGCCATGACACAGGAAAGGCCTGTTGAAGTCCTTGTTGTTGCTGCTGCCACCAAACGCTATGAAGGCCAAAGTCAGTAATGGCAGCTCCATGGTGACAGAGGACTTGATTTCTATGGCCACAAGCACCAGGACAACTCGTCCCACAGGACTTCCCCTGCAAACCCAGCAAAAAGCTCAAGGCCTCTGTCTCCACTTGAACCACAAAACGAAAGCTCCCATTCCCTCCTGGTGTCCCCTTCAGAATCAGGCTTCCATTCCAGCACCACATCGGTCACGTGACTCTGCTTAGGGAGGAGGGGTGGCATGAGAGTTTCAGTTCTTACTGCTGCCTTTTGGGGACAGGACAGATCCCAGGGGATTTCTGTGGAGAAAGATGATGGGTGGCCTGGAACATGACAGATGTCCCCTGTTCTTATTGAAGGTCACAGACTTATCAGAAGAAAGTAACCAGACAGTGAAAGAGCCGCTGAAGGAATGAGGAAGTTTGGAGCATAGACAGGAAGACCTGGGTATGAATAAGAAATTTTAAAAGCCAGAGCAAAGTCTTCTAAAGACGGAATGAGCTGACACGGGTAGTGAGTTCCCCGTCACAGGAAGCATTCAAGAAAATGCTGGTCAACCACTTGATAGAGATACAAACAATAAAGGGGCAGAATTTAAAGGTCCCTTACAACTCAGAGATATTGTTATTTTCTGTTCTCTCCTTCCAATATTAATCACCTACTTGGCCTCAGAAAACCAACCCATCTTGATATATCTTGTGTAGAATTTATAATGACCTCCCTGCCTTCATTTTTGTCAGTGCTGCATTTTATTAAAGCCTGCTTCCCCATTTATCCTCATCATGTTAGTGAAGCAGCAGATCAATTCATTACTCTTACTTATCTAATATAGGAGGAAGAGAAATGGTCTCCCAACCCTCACCAGCTGGAAAGAGAAAAAGGAGCTAGCAGCAATTCCGTTACTGAAAAATGGGACTTCTTTTTATAAAGGGGGAAAAAATGGATTTCAGTAAAGCAATCAAGTTAGGGAAGGGCCATTTCTGAGAGTAGAATGAAATCCACGTCTGGGAAGTTGCACGTGTCAATATCGCATCCGTTGTGCATTTTTTTAAAAGCCAGAGTCAACAGAGAAAAACCAGGAGCATGTGTCAGTTTGGCCACAGGGGCAGGTCAGCCTCAGTCTTCCCTCCTCCCTAATGGGGATACCGCTGCACTGACACAGCAGGTGAGGGAGTGATGGCAGGCTTCAATCACTGGTAGGTAGGGCTCTGTCACAACGCAGCACACCTTGTCCGTCAAACGGGGAAGCAAGAGGGAACCTGGCTGATTGGCTCCCATGTCGCTGATTGGCTCAATCCACCACGCCCCCAGCCTCAGGTCCCCGCAGGCCAGCAGTGGCTCTCAGCATCCTGCCCACGGCCCCTGCCAGCTGCCCTCCTCCCACACTGTTGAGTTCCAGGAGTCACCCGTCGGGGTCCAGTTTAATTCATGACATTCCCTTGACAGCCTCACTCCCTAGAGCCCTCAGGGGACACCAGCCTTGTGTTCATCTCCTGCTCAGGGCTCTCAGATATGGAACCTTACTAAGTAACTGTCAGCTGGTTGTCACATTCCGTCCTAGAGGCGACGGAAACAGTGTTCAACGACCGCGCCTCTGTGTGCTGCTTCGAAGATGTTTCCATGTGGCTGGAAAGGCATTTCCAGGGCACTGGAGAGCAGTGTGTTTCTGGTCCCTCTATATCTTGGGTCCCTCTTTGACACCTCTGAGCGCAGAAATTGGCCTGGAAAGACAGGGTAGGTTTTAGGGGCACCTGGGTGGCTCAGTGGGTTAAGCTGCTGCCTTCGGCTCAGGTCATGATCTCAGGGTCCTGGGATCGAGCCCCGCATCGGGATCTCTGCTCAGTGGGGAGCCTGCTTCTCTCTCTCTCTCTGCCTGCCTCTCTGCCTACTTGTCATCTCTCTCTGTCAAATAAATAAATAAAATCTTTTAAAAAAAAAAAAAAGACAGGGTAGGTTTTAGAGAATGGCTGTCCTGACAGATGAAGGACCGCCACAGCTCAGTCCTGTGCATACTTGCCAGGGAGAGACCCTTGCAATGTGTAGAAATGCGAAAACAAGTAAAAATCCAACATGGCTCTGATTCACCACAGTGAGATCTAATGTTTATCAAGCATTTATCCTGCCGCGGACACTGGACCGAGTGCTTTATGTACGTTATCTCCATCCTCACCATGACTCCTACGTGATGGGGATTTGTACTCCCATTTTACAGATAGGGAAACTGAGGTGCAGACAGCGGGGCTAAAAGCGTGTGCAGTGCTGAAATGTAGGTGCAAACTGCGTGGGTCTGACTTCTAAGCAAGCTTTTACCCTTTGCCGCGCTCTTTGTTTAAAACGTCTCCTTTCAGGGCTCCTGGCAGGCTCAGACAGCGGAGCAAGCAACGCTTGATCTCAGGGTTGTGGGTTCGAGCCCCACATTGGGTTTTAAAATCTTAAAAAATATAAAAAATAAATTAAAAATTTTAAAAAAGGGCAACTGGGTGGCTCAGTTGGTTGGGTGGCTGCCTTCAGCTCAGGTCATGATCCCAGAGTACTGGGATCAAGTCCCGCATTGGGCTCCTGACTCCACGGGGAGTCTGCTTCTCCCTCTGACCTTCTTCCCTCTCATGCTCTCTCTCACTGTCTTTCTCTCAAATAAATAAATAAAATCTTTTAAAAAAATAAAAAATAAAATAAAATGCCTCCTTTCAATGGAGGTAGGAAAAAGATCCTTCTCTCCTATCTGCTGTTTAAAAAAAAAAAAAAATGACCATTCGGATAGCTGTTCAGAAGAGGAAGAAGAGGGGACGCCTGGGTGGCTCAGTTGGTTAAGCAGCTGCCTTCGGCTCAGGTCATGATCCCAGCGTCCTGGGATCGAGTCCCACATGGGGCTCCTTGCTCGGCGGGGAGCCTGCTTCTCCCTCTGCCTCTGCCTGCCATTCTGTCTGCCTGTGCTCACTCTCTCTCCCTTTCTCTGACAGAAGAGGAAGAAGAAACCTTCTGGGGTCAGGCGAAGATTAAGCATGTGAGTCTGTGGTGAGCTGGTTGTGCCAAGGTCAACTTCCTCTGGATGCAATTTTCTGTTTGTGAGTTTTGTTTGGGAGAGACAGGAGTGTTGAGTGGTATGAAGGGTCAGTTCATATGGACCAGTCCTCAGTGGGTATTGACGGTTACTGGGGACAAAGGCGAGGAAGCTGGGGTCCCTCAAGGTGCTTCCTGACACACAGACACAGCCTGGGGACAGAGCTGCTGCCAGGCCAACTCCTGGTGTGAAGGGACCACCACCCCGATGACCCCTGACCCCTGCACCTCTTGGGTAGATGGGCCCAAGGTCACACTGACAGTCGAGGTCATGATCTTCGAGGCCATGCATCAGACAGGCAGGAGACATGGTTGGCCCATTATGCCTCTGAGCCACACCTTCCCCATCTCAGATTTTTGGTTCTTTTTTTTTTTTTTAAAGATTTTTATTTATTTGACAGAGATACAGTGAGAGAGCAGGGGTAGTGGGAGAGAGAGAAGCAGCCCTCTTGCCAAGCAGGGAATCTGATGTGGAACTTGATCCCAGAACCTTGGGATCATGATCTGAGCTGAAGGTAGCCACTTAATGACTGAGCCACTCAGGTGCCCCAGATTTTTGGTTCTTACTAAGCCGAGGTCCCACCCACCTGGGTCCTCAGCCGTGCTCATGAGTAGAGAAAGCATCTGGAAAAGTTCTCTAATGGCTGATTTCACCCCCAAACAGTGGCTCGGTGATGGGCATCGCTGACCCAGGAATGCATACCGAAGAGGCCCCTCTTGGCCTGTAGGATTCGCCCTCTGCCGCTCAGGGGGTGTGGGGGAAGTGGGTGCGGCTTATTTCTCTTTCCAGGCCCAGGGAACAATCTGAGTTTGGGAGGTTCGGGTCTTAGTTCCTTGTTACAGCTGAGGAAGACTTCAACATCTCAACTGCCTCACAGAGCTTTGGAAGAGAGGGAAGGCCCCCCTTCTGAGGTGGGAAACAGTGGACCCCGGGCCCCCGGGCCTGCTGCCTATCCACTGGGCTGCTTCTTTTGACCTCCACATGGAGGGCAAGAGGCTCCTTGGCTTTCTGCTGCCACGGGCACTAGAAAACCAAATTTTGCTTTTAACAGTAACCTCTCAGAAGCACCAAAAAATAAGCTGCCAGAAACTCTTCCCGCTGACCTGGGCATTCTAGTTTTTTGATTGTTGGGTTTTGTTTGTTTTTTTAAGATCAGTTGATTGACTTATTTTGGAGAGTTCGTGGAGGGGATAGAGGGAGAAGGAGAACTCAAGTTGACTCCCCACTGAGCACACAGCCCCCTGCGGGGCTTGATCTTACCATACTGAGATAGAGACCTGAGCCGAAACCAGGAGTCAGATGTTCAATCCACTATGCCACCCACGCGCCCCGGGGTTGGGGTTTTTGTTTTTGTTTTTGTTTTTTTAATGGGCCAGTTTGACCTGCAACCCAGTTCTGTCTGCTCCCATTTCAGACAATACACACGGCATCTTCACCTTCAAAACATCTGTCTTCAGGGGAACAGAGCCCAGGAGCAGCCTGAGAAAGCCCAGGATATATATGGGTTTTGTTGTCTTGTTTTGCGTTGGTAAAACCAGGAGACCGGTGACTCCTGGTTGGGGTTGTCAAGGTGGCGGGCAGTCAGGACATTGAACATCGTATGGTGTGGCCATGGGCTCAGGCTGAGCTGAGAGGAGGGTCACCCGAGGGGCTTTTAGGAATGCTGGCCTTGAGGAGGGTGGTCTGGCCTCGTTTCGGGTTTGTCGTGTCCATCATCCCGTGCTTGTGTTCAAGCAGAGTGGTAGACAGTAGGTAGGACTGGCCGTGAACTGAGGAGTTTTCTGGTTGGGTAAAGTCCTCTAACTGTCCACTGAGGAGGTTACAGCCCAGCTGCTGCTCCTTCTGGGACCTCTTCTATTTCAAAGGAGAGAAACGGCACGGCAGAGACTGGAACCCCGGTTCCAGGACCAGCGCGCCAGCCCCACGCCCCCTTCAGAAACCCCACTGCTCTTGGCACCTTGCGGCAAGTCTGATGCTTCCTCTAATCCCCCACCATTCCTCCACTGCTCGGGGCTGATAGTTTTCCTAAAAGAAGTGCTCCATCTCCTTGCTTCTCAAAGTGGGGTCCACAGATAGTCACATGAGCTCATGGGGAGCCTGTTGGGAACGCCAAATCTAACCCCTTACCCCAGACCCAGTGCCCTGAAATCTGCCTCTTCCCCAGAGGCTCAGGCGAATGCTGAGCTCCTGGAGTCTGAGAAGGGCAGGCTGCTGGGAGTGCATCAGGCGCTTCTGTCTAAGGACAGAGCACACGTCGTGCCTGGAAAGGTGATCTGTATGTGGTCAGGACTTGGGGAGCTGAGCGGGGTGGGGTGTGGGAGAAGATCCTCAGGGTGTTTGATCCATTTGGCTGTAGTGAATCATTTTAAGACTGCCACACTCTCTCAGAATCCCAGAGAGTCAATTGTGCACCCTTCTTTTGCCAGTAATTTCTCCCCTGCCTAGAGGTAAGAGATGCTTTTCCAGCCTGCTGTGAATGTCTGGTAAATTACCTTACCCACTTCTTTCCTGCCTGTGGCGCACCAGGGGGGACATTGTGTCCAAAGCCTTGGAACACTGTGTACACAATCACCCTTTCCAGCCACCTGTTTCTGCTGACAACTTTAGGAATTAGCTTCTTTATTAAGCATTAGATAAAAATCATCCCACTCTGGGGAAAAATGACACGGAAAGTTAAGGGCTGTTTATAAAACTACATACACATGCATGAGGTTTGCCAAAAGCTGCCTGTGTCCCAAGTGAGGCAGACGGGCCGCTATGGGCAGGAATGGAGAAGAGGGTTGAAGGAAAGATCGAGAAGGCTTGAAAGAGGATGCATGAGCTCAGGGACCCTTTGGCAGTTGGAAACGGCTTTCTTAGAAATGTCTTTGAGAGCATAAAAGTTACAAGAAACTGTCATTTTTACAGAGAGCCCGTAACTCCTAGGATTCTAGTCCTTCAGGTTATGTCACTATATCCCTACTAATGAAACACGACTTTTTCATCCCCGGGAGACTAAGGCTTTGCCTCCAGTGCAGCATGGAGAAGGAGAATGGATCATTTATCTAGATAATTCAAGGACAACCTCCCACTTCAGCTACCCCTGTGCACAAACCATCATCTGTCCTTCACCAAGAAGCTCTGACCAGGAGCACAAACCCCATGATTGGGACTTGGTTTAGCAAACCACCTGCCTTGTAACACTATGGCATGGGGCGGCGGGGGGGGGGAGTTTCCCCCCGGGAACATTTGGCCATGTCTGGAGACATTTGTAGTTGTCCTGACTGAGGGACAGAGATGCTCCTGGCAACCAGTGGGCTAACCATCCCACAATGCACAGGGCACAATGCACAGGGCAGGCCCCACATGGCAGAATGATCTAGCCTCCCATGACAGCAGGGCCTAAGTGGAGAAGCTCTGTTCCCAGGACGTGGGCTTAGGTCTTCACTCACTGCGCAGCATGGTGGTTTGGAAGGAATTTCTTCCCCACAGGTTCCTGAATCACAGGAAAATCAACAGGAACACAGTCTCTAGCAATGAGCTCAGATTCTCTGTGCCCCCCCCCCCCGGCCAAGCAAGGCCGACCACATTCAGCCAGGTCATCATGGGCTTCCTCAGACAGCAGAGCACGCTCATTTATATTTCATCTTCCAGGGCATTTCTGGAAGAAATGTTTCCCAGTCCTGCTACTTGGCGTAGATTGGGGCCTCTGGGAGGCCAAGAGAAACCCAGGTCACATTTGTTTTGGAAGCTCTAGGTATAAAAAATGAAGAAAGACAAAAATAAGATGATAAAATTTCAGTGCAATTTAAATATTTGCAAATAAGCAATTAATACTGTCCCCAAAGAGTGGAATCAATATGCTTGTACTAGTCAGGGTATCATTGCATTATCTCTACATTTCATATATTCATTCATCGTGCCCTACAGGGAGGGTCATCCTGTGATGGAATCCAACCCTGAGAGTACACAGTGAGAGTTTTCCTTTCTTGAGTCCTACCGGTGTGTCTCTGTGAATAGGGTTTATTTGGAAAAATAGTAAAGATCTAAATGTACAGCTACTGGAGGCCATGTCATAAAGAGCAGCAAAAGTCCAAAGGCAAAAAATAGTAGTTTAAACATACAAATACTTACTGGATGTCCTAGGTAGTAATCTGAGTGTGTGTGTGTTTGTATAAATGTGTGTATATGTCTGTGTGTATATATATATATATATATATATATATATACATATATCCATGTATATATGTACCTATAGATACACACACACACACATATAATCTCAACCCTTTGTTGTTATTAATCTCATTTGACAGACAGGAAAACCAAAATAGAAATAAAAGTGATGCCCAAGGTCACATACCTTATCAGTGGGTCGGTGAGTAGAATCAGGTATGTAAGTAAAATCGAGAGAGTTTGACTCCAGAGACCACATTTGTGACCCTGTCCATTGACAGCCTCTCAAAGGGAGATAAGACGTTGTGTAGCACCATAAAAGAGCTTTAGAAAGCATCTCGAGGAGGTATAGGGCAATGCCAACAGGACAGGTGTTAGTCACACAGATCTGAATTCTAATCCTGGTTCAGACCCTTTGCTGTGAGGTTTTGGGCTCCTTCCTTAATCTAAAGCCACTTTCCTCAGCTGTAATTGACCTGGTGGTCCCCAAATAACCAGTGAGGCTGAGTTAGGGTCTGAGCATTAGCCCAGAAACACGAGGGGCACACAGCATTGTGATGCTAAAACTGAAGCTCAGAGAGAGCAAGTGTGTTCCCTAAGGCCACACAGCAAAGCACTGACAGGCCTCTGAATACATGGTCCAGTGTTCCTTACACATCAGCTGCTCTAAACCATTTCATCAATCTGGCCCTCTCCATCCCCTTACAGAATTTTTCTCAAATTGCCCATTTCAGAGCTCCAGATAGGATTCTCTCACCTGCAAGGCTATGTGGTCATACTTGGGCTGTGCCAAACTGGGTGCTGCGGGAGTAAGCAATCAGAACCTACACAGTCCAAAAAAAGGGGGGGAAAGCGTTTATATTCCAAGCATAATCCCGGAGTGTCCACTAGGTGGAGCCACGCTTCTGCATTCACGGTCCCAACGTTTTTCTAGATTAGAGCGTGAATTTGGCTCTTAAGTGAGGTACTGAAAAGATTCACTCATTCATTCACTCACTCACTCACTCATTCAATAAATAGTTACTAAGCACCTACTGTATGCATAAAACGTGATACAACAGTAAACACTGTAGTTCTTTTATTTATTTACTGTTTTATTTCAATTCAAGTTTGTTAACATATAGTGTAGGATTGGTTTCAGGAGAGCACTGTAGTTATGAACACTGTAATTAGAATCTGACAACTTCTCTGCTTCTGTAATGAACCTCACAGCCAGGCAAGAGCTTTATCCTTCCACTCACTCCAGCTTCAGCAGGAGGCCTGATTTCTTCCCAAAATATGTGTTTGGCATGTATTTCCCACCAAGCTTTGGGAACACTAAGAGGGATCAGACACAGTCAAATGGTGGAGACACGTTGCCTGCCTTGGGCAGTGACTGCTGCGTGCTACTGGCCAGAGGAACCCAGAACTCCTCTTTAGGATTTTTTATAAAATAAAGCCAAGTCCTTTGCCCTTTGGCGTCCTGAAAGGGAAGTCAAAACCTTTGCCCACCTGTACTTTCTCTGCTTCTCGTCAACAGTTGACTCCTACTTGCTGTCCCCCCAGAAATCTCTGTTAGTGCTACCAAGGTGGGGCTTGAAATGGCAAGAATTAGATTGATTTTTTAAAGATTTATTTATTGGGAAGAGAAAGAGAGAGCAGGGGGAGGGCCGGAGGGAAAGCAAAAGAGAGAATCTCAAGCAGACCCTGAACTAAGCAAGGAGCCCAACATGGGGCTCGATCCCACAATCCTGAGATCATGACCTGAGCTGAAACCAGGAGTCAAACGCTCAACCGTCTGAGCCACCCAGGCACCCCAAGACTGATTTCATTATAGGTGGAGTAGGCGAAAGTGTTCACTCTTCCCTGGGCACACATTTCTGCCTCCCCTTCCAAGAGAGGCTCTGTAGGTATAGATGGAACCTTGGAGGCTGATGTCGGGAGGCCCAGGCTCTGAGCCTAACATGATGTCTGGTCGTGGATCGTCACATTCTCTTTCAGACCTCAGTCTCCTTATCTGCGGTAGACTCCATAGGGCCACAAATTCTTTACAGACCTTCCCAGCAGGAGATGGTGTCTTTCCCCCACTGGATCCCAGAGCCAGCCACCCTCCACATCACATCATCTCCCTAGATTAGCCATAAGGCTCCTGCCAGAGGTTCTCCCACTGTCACTCTGCCCTCAACATGCATTTCACATAAGAGATCAAATGACGTAAGAACAAGTTAGATCACATCACTCATCTGCCGCACCCCCGCTGATCACAGCCGGCCTCCCTTCCATGACCTTCAAGACTGGCTACCATGTGGCTCCCCACCCACTTCTCTGCCTGTCTCCCTCTTGTTCATAGTGTGCCAGGCCCACGTCTGGGACTGTGACCCCAGGACCACACAGCTGGTCCTCTAGAAAGAGCTTGGAGCTGAAAAACTAGCAGAACTTGAGCTGGAAAGCGTATGGGATTGAAGTTTCACTTTAAGATAAACATTCCTCTATCCAGAAGCTAGGGGAGACCAGAAAACTTCTCCTTGAAGTTTATCCAGAAGCAGGGGTTTTTTCTAAGAGGAGGAGAGGGTGGTGGTATGAACAAGGCTGGGCTTCCAGAAACACAGTTTCTGGTGGACACTAAGGGGTCAGAAACCTGGGTTGACGTCCTGCGGCTGGCCAGTGGGTAGATGAGTGAGTCCCCAGTTAGGATGCTGTAACTGCATTTGATTAATTTTATTTGGTTTTCCCCTGACTTATAGCTCTGACCTCCATTAGAGTAGAAGCTCCTGGTACATATTCATATCCGTAGCTCCCTGTCTCCCAAATGGAACTCTGCACAAAGGTGGCAAGGAGAACATTTGCTAAGTTTTGTGAGCAACAGTCCTTTCTTGCCAGCCATGCCTGATAGCAGGACCCCAATTTTTTTCTAGGGCATGCTCCCTTCCCTGCTCTCACCCATGTGCTCCATGTAAGGGCTCACTCCCTCCCCGACTCCAGAGCTGGACACATGGCCAGGCCTAACCAAGGAAAACATCACTTTCTCCAGAGCACACTTACTGGTTCAGGAATGGACAAGTGATCGTTCCAGGACCGAGGAGACAAAGGAGACAGAAGCAGAAATAAAAGCAAGTGCTCTTCTGCTCAGGCAGCAAGAAGCAAGGATGCAGCAGGCTTGAACCTGCTGAAGACTTAGAATTAGCCAAAACAGTCAAAGCCGGAGAGGATGGGAGAGGTCAGATCCTGGTGACTTACTTTAAGCCCCTGAATCCAGCTGACTCAGAAGCCATTTCTGCCACTGGATTCTTGAATCGTCTGAGCAGATAGTTTCCATTTCTTTTCTAAGTCAATTAGAGTGGAGTTACCTGTCACTCACATCCAAGAGTCCTGACAGAAGAATGAATGAATGAATGAATGAATGAACGAACCAGAAAACATTGGCATAGAGGAAAGGATTCTGTGCTAGGGGCCAAGACAGTGTCATGTCATTTACTATGTGACCCTGGCCAAGTTCCCTGATGCCTCTAGACTTCAGTTTAGAACTCTGATATCTTTCATTTATTCAACATTTATGGCCATTCATTGTGCCATAAACACCATGCTAGGTGTTGGCTTTTCTATGGTAACAAACCCTCATGGTTCCTGTTCTCATGGAAATGAACTTCACTAGAATAACAAAGTAACATTTCTGCATACCTGATTTTGTCACTGGGAAATCTGTTTGTGGTACAAGTCCCCAGCACTTAACTGGTAATGATCTCGTTATTCCTTCCACTTCTCATCAGTTACTCTTGGGGTTAGCTGGAGGAGGGGCGGGAAAGAGAGCCTCTTATGATCAGGGAGGAGGGTATCCCGGCTTCACTTCCTACAAGAGCTCACGACCAATCAGAACTAATGTTTATGAACCTAATTATACACAGCCCTGAGCTAGAGTGTGTAACAACAGCCTGGGTTGGGCCTGGGTCCTCTCCTTTGGGACCTTTAACTCTAAGAATAACCAACCTGCAACCAAGTACAATTTTTCTGGCCTCTGGCAAAGAGACTTTTCAGACTCAAATACACTCATCAGCGTTCCCAAGATTCAGGCTTAGAAATGGAGCTACTTAAGCTCAATCGTTTTCAATTCTTGTTATAAAGAATAATGCCAACTGCAATTGGGTTTTCATTTTTAAAGGGAATTTACAACTTGGGTTGAAGTGGCCAAATGTCCAACATAAATAAGCTCAGCATCCAAATGAAAGCTTGGCAGGCCCCAAATAACCAGAGTTCTCTCCCACCTTCTAGGCTTTCATTTGCTCATTCACTTAACAAATAAATAGTTATCAGGGCACCTAGGCAGCTCAGCTGGTTAAGTGTTGCCTTCAGCTCGGGTCATGATCCCAGGGTCCTGGGATTGAGCCCTATGTCAGGCTCCCTGCTCAGTGGGAAGTCTGCTTCTCCCTCTCCCTCTGCCCCTCCTCCTGTTTGTGCTCTCTCTCCCTTCCTCTCTGTAAAGTAAATAAATAAAATATCTTAAAAAATAGTTATCAAGTGACCACTCTGCAGCAGGCACCATGAAAAAGCAGCAGCTCATTCCTAAAAGGGAAGCCCACGGAGGGAAGAGTTCCAGAGGCAAATACTCAAACAGAAGCCCATTTCTTGTATTTCCACCCGCACACCTGACTGAGCCCAGCCAAGTGTTATTAAATCAGCCTCTACTAATAAATCATTTCATGTGCCCTCCTCTAAATATAGCACAGGTGCTTGCTTGCCTGTTCCAATTATTATTGCTGCATTTAAAAAATGCATTTTAATGCATTTTTTAAATGCCAAACTTAGTGGTTTGGTACTTAATGCCAACAAACTGCACGTTGAAAAATGATTTAGGGGCGCCTCCATGGCTCAGTCCATTAACTGCCTTCCGCTCAGGTCATTATCCCAGGGTCCTGGGATCAAGTCCCGAATTGGGCTCCCTGCTAACTGGGGAGCCGGCTTCTCCATTTGTCTCCGCCCCTCCATTCCTCCTCCTGCTCATGCTCTCTCTCCCTCTCTCAAATAAATGAAAATTTTAAAAAAACTAATAACAATGGTTAAAATGGTAAATTTTATATGTATTTTGTCATCTTAAAAATATTATGGGAGAATTAAAAAAAAAAAAAACAAACCCGTAACGGTTTAAAACAGCCATTTAACGAAGATCACAGATTCTGGGGGATGAGTATTTGAGGCAGGGCACAGTGGCGACAATTCATTCCTGCTCCATGGTGTCTGGGCCTCAGTCAGAGAGACTCAAAGGCGGGCGTGAATCGGTGTCTGGGTGCTGGCATCATCTAGAGCCCTTACATTTACATGCCGGGGCTGACCCAAAAACTTGGGACTGCCTACTGGAGCGCCCAAGCGTGGCCTCTTCCTATGTGCCCTTCTCGCAACATAGTGGCCTCGGGGCAGTCAAACTTTCTATTTTCATAGGCTCCGTGGAGCCCAACACAGCGCTTGAACTCCCTTGAAATGACAAAGCTATATTGGAGAAAGCTTTAAAAGAAGAAAACCACAAACCGCTACCATTTGTCAGCGAAGTCTATGCAACTGCAGGCAAAATAAAGGTCTCTGACCCGTACAGTTCCAGTTTTATTTATTGCCTCCGTGAAGTCTGCAGAGACTGTCACAGGTGGGGCCGTCTGGAAAAGCCCATTCACATCAACCCACACAGCCCGGGCCACCCCAGCGTGGATTCCCGGCACAGCCGTTTTGGCTTCCAACCCTTTTCCCACCCCTTTCCCGTCGGTCGCCCTGGAATGACGTCACAAGAAGGCGCGGAGGCGCAGAAATCAGCGTCTGCGCGTGCGCCGTGTGCAAGCAGCAGCCCCAGGCTTGTCACAGAGCCTGGCGACCGCAGGGCGGCGGGGGTCTCGGTGCTGCTGCAGCCGAATCTGTAGCGTGAGGCGTCCTTGAGTTGAGAGGACCATGAACCGCAGTCGGCAGGTGACCTGCGTGGCCTGGGTCCGCTGCGGCGTGGCCAAAGAGACGCCAGACAAGGTAGGCCTGGCCGCTCGGAGGTAGGGGGAGCGGCCTCTTCGCGGCATCCTCGTCCAGGCCTGCCTAGAGAACCTGGACCCGCTCCACGCGGCCTGGGCCTGGCTGGTGTGACTGGCCGGGGTGAGGCCGGCTTTGCCCTGATTGTGGTGAGGGGCCCCCCGGCTCCGAGTCGGGGGCCGCGCCCCCTCACGGTCTCTTCCCACGAGTCCAGCCCACCCCGGAATTGGCGAGCACGTGGGCCTGGCGGGCGGGAAGGGGGCGGGGTGCTGCTCTCAGCGGGAAATCTCTCAACTTCTCACTGACAGCAGTGAGGGTTCACGCTCACTCTAGTGCGTGTTCAGGCATAGCGGGAAGAGGGAGCATGGGATAATGGGAAACCACTTTCTACTCGTGTGCTTGGCATTCTGGGCAGGATGAGAGCTGGAGGGTAGAACAACTGGTATGGAGACTATGACGTCGTGAGGCGGGCGCTGAATTGGGAATTTCTCGCAGTGATCCAAGTGAGATGTTGTGGCAGTGGGTGATGAGAGGTAAACCTGACACATTAAGAAGGAAAAAACCTGCAGAAGTTCGAAAATGAGTCAGTGGTAGAGGTGAAGATAATTTAAGTTCTTCAGCTGATATTTACTCAGTGCTTTCTGTGGGTTGGGCATTGTTCAGGGTCCAGGGGTAGGCATAAACAAAACAGAAAAATGCCTTTATGGAGTTGACATGCGCATATATGTCCGTGGGAGTAAATGCTATGAATGGAAAGGGGAGGGGGTACTGAATGTATTTGGGCCAGTGATGACAAAGGTGGGAAAAGTGATAGGAATGTAAGTGGCTGGGAGGTGAGGTTAACAGGAATGAGGGCTTGGAAGGTTTAAATTCCACCAGGGGACAGACTGTGCTTGTTTTATTCACCAGTTTCTCCCGTGCTTGGCTCCAGTAGGTGCTCATTGTGTGTATATATAGAGAGAAAGAATAAGGCCAGGAAATTATCTCAATAGAAATTATTGAAGGAGGTAATAGTTGTTATTAAAAAGGGACATGTAACCTTTTAAAGACTGTATGAGTTCCAGACTTGTCCACACACTGGAACCACTTGGAGAGCTGCAGAAGGTAGTGATGTCTGGGGCACCTCACTGGCTTCATTGGTGGAGCCTGGGCTCTTGATCACAGGGTCATGGGTTCAAGTGCCACACACCCACCTGCCCCCATTGGGCCTGCAGCTTACTTTAAAAAAAAAACACAGTGCCTGCGCCCCACTCCTGCATATTGTGATTTAATTGGTCTGGAGTGTGAGAAGATTCCCTCCCCCCACCACGTGATTTTAATTGAATACAAGTTTGGTAACCACTGCTTGAAGAGTTTGCGTTTATTCTACAAAATCAAAATAGGAAGAAGAGATTAAGTTTATTCTACAAAATCCCAGAAAAACTGAGATCAGTGAGAGTAATTAGAAAAATATCTTTTTTTTAAAGATTTTATTTATTTATTTGACAGAGATCACAAATAGGCAGAGAGAGGGGGAAGCAGGCTCCCTGCAGAGTAGAGATCCCAATGTGGGGCTCGATCCCAGGACCTTGAGATGATGACATGAACTGCAGTCAAATGCTCTACCACTGAGCTATACCCCCTGATGACATGAACTGAAGGCAGAGGCTTAACCCACTGAGCCACCCAGGTGCCCCGAAAAATAAGTATCTTTAAAAAAAAAATCTTTTAATTAATTTCAAAAGCCTTTAATTTCTGGAACAATGAATGTCTTCCCTCAGGAGGATTTCCATATTACTAGAGATGTTTAGTGCAAACTGAGTGATTGACTGAATCATCGTCTGTCATCAAGTATCCATCCCTACCAGGGGCTGAGCACTGAATTGTGTGTGTAAACACAGAACAAGAAGTTGTTTCTGTCTTCAGTGAGTTTACAGTTTCGCAATAATGGGATGTTTTAAAAGGTATTAAAGCATTGATTAGATGAAAGAATGCCAGTTTTGAAATAAAGAGAATGATTCTAATGATCCTTTTGAACAGGATTTCCCAAGTGGAGAGTCTTAAAGGCAGCTGGAAAGGTGGGGATGGGGGGGGTGGCTGGGTGGCTCAGGAGGTTACACATCTGACTCTTTTTTTTTTTTTTTTTTTTTAAGATTTTATGTATTTATTTGACAGAGAAATCACAAGTAGATGGAGAGGCAGCCAGAGAGAGAGAGGGAAGCAGGCTCCCTGCTGAGCAGAGAGCCCGATGCGGGACTCGACCCCAGGACCCTGAGATCATGACCCGAGCCAAAGGCAGCTGCATAACCCACTGAGCCACCCAGGCGCCCCTACACATCTGACTCTTGATTTTGGCTCAGGTCATGATCTCAGGGTCGTGAGATCAAGAGTCCTGTGTTGTCAGGCTCCAGGCTGCAGGGAGTCTGCAAAAAAAAAAAAAAGGAAGAAAGACAGAAAGATGCAACTGGAGTCTGGAGGCGCTAGAGAAGGATGAGTTAGGGGTAATCAGTTCCGAGGTGATAGTTTTAGTCTCCAGAATGAATGACCTTTGCAAGGAAGTGACAGCGTGTGATTCATAATGAATCACAGTGAGAACCAGGAAAAGAGGAGGGGACCAAGGCTGGGGTAATTTATTTAGGAATACTCACAGGGGAAATGAGAAGTAGCCAAGAAGAAATCAGAATAGTTGAAAGAAAATGAGCTGTACTGTCACAGAAGCCGGTTTATACAAGTTAGTCTTTTCTGAAAAGTCTGGGAAGAAGTAGACTGAGCACCGTTTTTTTGTTTTTTGTTTTTTAACAGTTTCAGGTGGGAAATGGATTTAATAATTATAAAGACCTGTGAAAATCCCATTTATGGTAGATTTAGGGAGTCTGGATTGAAGTTTGATTCTTGATATTTTTTGAAGTTATATTTTACATTAGTTCGCAGACTTCTTTTTAACTCAGAGATTTATAAAGATTTCCTTAACTGTATGGTAATGAAATGTTTGCTCTCTTATAGGTAGAACTTAGTAAAGAAGAAGTAAAACGTCTCATTGCTGAAGCTAAGGAAAAATTACAGTAAGTTTAGGATTGTTGATGTCTAAAGTCAAGTCCAGATGAAATGTAAATTTCAAACATTGATGATGAAGTTGTCTTCTTGTCAGATAGTACCATTTGGGTGATTTCTCTTTTTTGTTCCTTGGCACAGAGAAGAAGGGGGCAGTGACGAAGAGGAGACAGGCGATCCTTCGGAAGATGGCATGCAGAGTGCACGTACCCAAGCACGACCAAGGGAGCCCCTGGAAGATGGCGACCCAGAGGACGACAGGACGCTGGATGATGATGAGCTGGCTGAGTACGACTTAGATAAATACGATGAGGAAGGTGACCCAGGTTAGAGTTCACTTACTTCTGGTTTTTAATCACAGGCTCAGTGTATTAGATCATGCTTCTGCTGCTTCAGAGCTTTTGTTGTCCTTTATACCGGTTAAATAATTGGCTCAAGTCTAAGGCAGTTAACATGTTTCCTAAACTAGTTGAAGAAATAAGCTAACCTACTAAACTAAGACATAAAAAAGCATAGTATTGTATATTTTATTGGAAGTGATGGGCATGATCTGTAATTCAAGTTGGGGAATGGGCAAAGGGAAGTGGGAGATACAGGCCTCCAGTTACAGAATGAGTAAGTCTTGGGGATGAAAGCTACAGTGTAGGGAATATAGTCAGAGATGCTGTGATCGCGCTCTGTGGTGACAGATGGTTGCTACACCTGTGAGCCTGGCATGAAGCATAAGAGATCAAGGTAAATCACTGCGTTGTACACTTGAAACTAATACTGTGTTTCACCTGTACCCGAATGAAAAAAAAATTTTAATCTGTAACTTGTGTCTCTTTGCAATAATGAGAGAGGGGTTATTACCCCCATTTTACAAAGAAAACTGAGGCTTACAAAGATCAGCTGACTTTGCCAGGGCCACACAGTCATGGACAGTGGAGCTGAGGGTTGAACATTCTCTTGCTGCAAAGCCTTTACTCTTAGAGTACACTTCATCAGGTGCAGAGAATAGTATTTTCCATTGGGCTCTGAGTTGTGCACACCTAAACTTGTGACCATCCTGTTAGGACAGATACCATGGGAATACCGAGAAAGGAAGAGCTAACCCAGCCTGGAGAAATGGCATTCAGAAACAGCTTCTTGGGGCACCTGGGTGGTTCATTCAGTTAAGCATCTGACTTCAGCTCAGGTCATGAGCTCAGGGTCCTGGGATCATGCTCATGCTCTTTTTCTCCCTCTCAAATAAATAAATAAAATCTTTTTTTTTAATTGCTTCTTAATAATCTCCACACTATGTGGATTATTGGCTGTCTTTCTTGTCTGGTTGAAATTCCCATCTCTGTTGTTAATCAGATGTTTAAGACAGATTAGTCCTGCCTCCTTAAAGTAGCTTTCCCTAACAATTAGAGTATATTTCTTTCCTGAGTTTTATGTTATTTGGGGTCTACTCTAGGTCACCCTTGCAGATATGCCATAAGAGAATTCTAATTTGAGATAAGTTTAGTGAAAAAGGCATAATAGCATCTCTTTCAGAGTCATATAGTAAATTAGCATAGAAGCAGTTCCGAGAAATCTTGCAATATAATAACCAGTTTAACTTTGTGAAACCCATCATTCTTTTTTTTTTAAGATTTTATTTATTTCACAGAGAGAGAGATCACAAACTTATCTCAAATAAATAAATAAAATTTATTTATTTATTTCACAGAGAGAGAGATCATAAGAAGTTAGGCAGGCAGAAAGAGTGGGTGGGGAAGCAGGCTCCCTGCTGAGCAGAGAGCCTGATGTGGGGCTCCATCCCAGGACCCCGAGGTCATGACCTGAGCCGAAGGCAGAGGCTTAACCCACTGAGCCACCCAGGTGCCCCAGCCCATCATTCTTTTTATTTGACCAGGCAACCCTTATTCTATATCAATTCTGGTGTCTTAGGATAGTTTTATCTCTTTTTAAAAGTAAGTACACTTTTCTTTTTTCTTTTTTTTTTTTTAATAGGAGTGGGGAGGGACAGAGGGAGAAAGAATCTTAAGCAGGCTCCATGTCCAGCATGGAGCCCGACTCAGGGCTTGATCTCAACCCTGAGATCACAACCTGAGCTGAAATCAAGAGTCAGACATTTAACTGACCAAGCCATCTGAGCAGAGTGCTAGTATTTTCTAAAAGAGAGCTTTACAGTTTAATTTTATTGGAACATTGTGAAGACCAAGACTATCAGGTATGCATTCCAAAGTCAAATATAAATGTTTTTGGGGTTTTTTTAAGATTTATTCATTAGAGAGCATATGTGTTGGGGGGAGAGGGAGAGTCTTAAGCAGACCCCGCTGAGCACGGAACCCGATACAGATCCTGAGGTCATGACCTGTGCCGAAACCTAGAGTCAGACACGTAACTGACTGTGCCACCCATGCCCCCCTAAAATTGGCTTTTAAATTCCTGTTTATTATCCAGTATTTCCTTTCCCACCTGTGGATGATCCAGTTAGTTATGAAACAGATAGTTGGAACTAAGATGGAATACCTTAGGAAAATGCTTTTGTTGAAATGACTGTTCAATTTATGAATTCTTACAGATACTGAAACTCTCGGTGAATCTCTCTTGGGTCTTACAGTCTATGGAAGTAATGATCAAGATCCTTATGTTACTCTGAAAGATACGGTAAATATTTATGTAGCTTTTCGAATTATGCTTCTTAAGTGTTTGGAAAACCTTACCAAATATCTGCTTCTAGTTAATGACTTATTCTCTCCACTTAGGAGCAATATGAACGTGAAGATTTCTTGATCAAGCCCAGTGACAATCTGATAGTTTGTGGCAGAGCTGAACAAGACCAGTGCAATTTAGAGGTCCACGGTAAGTGGCGGGCAGCCCTTGGGGAAAGGTTCTCTAAGATGAAAGTAATCACTATAATAGCTACTATTGTGAATTTTCAGGCACAGTTCCTGGTGGATCTCATTTAAGTTACATGGTTAATTATATACAGTCTGTAGATACGCTGGTCATTGTGCCTGGGCAAGTGTGGTCTAGTATGTGGCTCGTACATGACTTATTTATGGAAATGGGTCTCCTGGTGTGTGTGTGTGCGCGCAGGTTTAGTATTTTTTTGAACATTTTTGTTCAGATGTTCAGTTGGAGAACATTGGAGAAAACCTAGAAGTAAAGCCATATAAAAATACAGGAAACAATTACAGTCCTGTTACCGAGAGGTAACTTGTTGCCCTGGCTTTTTACTCCAGTCTCTTTTCTGCGTACTTTTTCTTTACATGGTGAAGATTATACTCAATAGGCAGGTTTTTTTCTGCTTTTTTCCACAGTCTTTTCACATATTTCCCCTGCATTTCTTCACAAAAACTCAATGAAAGGGCTTCCATTCCTCTAGTCTCCTTTCCCACTTCAAGGAATATTTGCACCACAGCCGGAGGTGAATGCTTTGAATCTGAAGTGGGCACTGATTTGAATTTTTCTTTTTCATTTGGAATTTTAAGTCAGATGTATGTAATGTCAATATTTATTATCTCAACAAACATTAATTGAATAACTGTTTTCTAAAAAAATAGACCTTCAGGACGTCTACAGTATTCTGCCTCTAGATTTTCCCTTCTGTTTTTCTTGTCCCTTCTCCTGTGCACATCCTCAGACATGTCTGTCCTTACTCAACAATCTTCTAATCATCTGTCTTTAAAATTTGAAGCTTTAAAGATATTAAGCTAAGGCCTTTTGCTATAGAAGCACAGTTGCATAGCTTGAAAATTAAAATCTTTATGTTTAATTTTTCTTTTTTTTTTTTTTTTTACATCTTCTAGGTTACTTTGTCACTTACTCCATTTCGTAGCTGGATTTTTGGAAATCCTCACAATCCTTAAGACTGCCTTCAGGAAGTCTGTGGATTAGGCCATTTTAATCCCATGGCCCATTGTGGATCTATTTATAAAATGAAAAGGCTTTAAATAGCAGAAATCTTAGTGCAAAGTTTTTCTTCTAATGATCTTTGAACTTTTTACATATTTCAAACCATGTGGCAAAATTTTTAAAAAAACCATTCTAGGGGCACCTGGGTGGCTCAGTGGGTTAGGCTTCTGCCTTCGGCTTGGGTCATGATCTCGGGGTCCTGGGATGGAGCCCCAGGTTGGGCTCTCTGCTCCGCAGGGAGCCTGCTCCCCACCCCACCCCCCGCCTGCCTCTCTGCCTACTTGTGATTTCTCTCTCTCTATGTCAAATAAATAAAATTTTTACCAAAAAAAAAAAAAAAAAAATTCCAGGGGTGCCTGGGTGGCTCAATGAATTAAGCCTCTGCCCTTGGCTCAGGTCATGGTCTCAGGCCCCTGGGATCAAGCCCCACATCCAGCTCTCTGCTCAGCAGGGGGCCTGCTTCCTCCTGGCCACCGCACCTGCCTCTCTACCTATTTATGATCTTTCTTTCAAATAAATAAATTCTTAAAGTTCTAATTTCAAAAATCGAAACTCAGTTTGACATTGATTTTTGTACATTTTCCTTTGAGAGCTTATTGGAGTCATTCCTTTGTATTTAGTGAGTATCGGAGAGGGGTTAAGGAGTTAAAGCAGTGGTAGTCCTACTTCCTTAGTCTGATTGACATCATTAAAGAGATACTCGGATCTGGTGAATGGTGTGGATCTGGTATGGATCTCCAAATTATTTAGCATATCTCTAGGCAAGAATAAATTCAAAATTGCACTTAAAAGCTGATCTGAATGTTGATTTGACATAGATAAAAGGAGATTATTTTACAGCTTCATCATCGTATTTATCTGAAATGTTAGCTGAGTACTTGGACCACAGTTGAGGTTCTCGCAGGAACACAAGTTTTCCATTTTAAACATTCGTCATGAAGTGATAGGATGGAACGTGACTTGGAATCTGCTGATCCTTGCATCTAACCCAGATGCAGAGGTTTGAGGAATTTTTTAAAAGTTTTTATTTAAATTCCAGTTAGTGAACATACAGTGTAATACTAGTTTCGGGTGTGCATTACAGTGATTCGGCACCTCCACGCGTCACCGGGGCTCATCACAGCAAGTGCCCTCCTTCGTCCCCATCACCAGTTGCTCCCAGCACCCGCCCAGCCCCCGCCCACCTCCATCCTGCTGACCATCAGTTCTTCACAGTTAAGAGTCTGTCTCTCTCTCTCTTTATTCCTTTTGCTTGTTTTGTTTCTTAAATTCCACATGTAAGTGAAATCATATGGTATTTGTCTTTCTCTGACTTATTTCATTTAGTGTGATACTCTCTAGCTTTATCCATATCCTCGCAAATGGCAAGATTTCATTCTTCTTTATGGCTGAATAATATTCCTCCGTGTGTGTGTGTGTGTGTGTGTGTGTGTGTGTGTACACACACACCACATCTTTATCCATTCATCAGTCAGTGGACATTTGGGCTCTTTCCATAATTTGATTGTTGTAGATAATGTATAAATATAAATATCGGGGTCCATGTACCCCTTTACATTAGTACTTTTGTATTCTTTGGGTAAATACCTAGTAGTGTGATTGCTGGATTGTAGAGTAGTTCTGTTTTTAACTCTCTGAGGAACCCCTGTATTGTTTTCTACACGGGCTGCACCGGTTTACATCTCCACAAGCAGGGTTAGAGGAGGGTTCCCCTTTCTCTACATCCTTGCCAACATCTACTGTTTTTTGTGTTGTTGTTTTTAGCCATTCTGACAGGTGCAAAGTGGTCTCTCCTTGTAGTTTTGATTTATATTTCCCTGATCAATGATGTGGAGCATCGTTCCATGTGTCTGTTGGCCATCTGTAGGTCTTCTTTGTAAAAACGTCTTTTCATTCTTCTGTCCATTTTTTAATTGGATTATTTATTTTTTGGTGTTGAGTTTTATAGGTTCTTTATATATTTTGGATACTAACCCTTCATTAGATATGTCATTTGCAAATATCTGCTCCCATTCTGTAGGTTGCCATTTAGTTTTGTTGATTGTTTCGTTCTCTGTGCAGAAGATTCTAATTTTGATGTAGCTTCTACGTAGTTTATTTTTGTTTCCCTTGCCTCAGAAAACATACATAGAAAGTGGTCTGAGGAATTTCTTTAAAAATTCTTAGTCTCTTTTAACTTTGCTTCTTTCTAATAAAAAGCATATGGGGGGGCAGATTTCTGATTGTTTGGGCTCGGTTTTATCAGTGTTTCATGGCATAATTTTTGAAAGACTTCTTAGTCATTGATTTTAACAATATCTTTGCTCCTTAACATTATAACTCTGAATGATAAAGAGCCAGTTGTTTTAGTTGTCATATTCCAAAAGTGTTCTCAAGAGCTTTATTTACATTGTTGATCTTTAAATACTAAAGCAGTAATTCTTGACAAGCATTTAGATTTCTAAATGTGAGTTTTTTCTCTCCAGTTCTATTTTTTATTTATTCTTATAACCAGATAGACCTTTAAAAGATAATAATCAAATGCTCCCTATGGATCCCTTATGAACATTTGTTTTCTGTAGTGGGTGGACTGGAGTATAGGACTGTTCTAACCATTGCATATGCCGATGGGGGGGTTCAGGCAAATGTCAGTTCCTTGCCCCTGTTCCTGTTCCTTTGGAGCACACCAGGTGATGGGAATATATGAGACCTGCAGAATTTTGCTGAGCAGTAACAACTTGGGAGGCTCCTTTTGATGCCATCAGATGTGTCTTGCTTTAAGCACATGGGCTTCTGTAGGTTTAACAGGGAGAGTGTGTCCTTTTCAGTGGGATGTGATTTCTTACTCTGACACAATAAAGTCTTGTCCCAATGTTTTATATTTTCAGTTTATAATCAGGAAGAAGATTCCTTTTATGTGCATCATGATATACTGCTGTCTGCATACCCTCTAAGCGTGGAATGGCTGAATTTTGATCCCAGTCCAGATGATTCTACAGGTAATTAGAAAAGCTAAGGTGGCTCAGGCGTTCCTAGCCCTGTATGTTATTTCTAGCCATATAAGTTATGTATTCTCTATGAATGTTTTCAGAATTGTTGATTTTTAAATGAAATTGTTATTTTATGAAGTTACATTGTTAGTTCTTAAAACACAATCACGTAATTGTTTTGAGTCTGTGTGTCTTCAGACATCAGATAAAGAACTGCTATTGCTGTAGGCAGAAGAACAGGTTCACAGCATTAGGAGCTGCAAAACGGTGTGAAGTAAACCCAGTAGAAAGTAGCATGGCCCAAGAGTTTGGTGGCATGACCTTTCTTAGAAAACCTCAAGTAAACCAAACTGAAGAGAGAAGTAGGTTCTTGCGTCAGTTGCCGTAGCCCCAGCCGCACACTGCTAGTTGCCCCAACCTGCTTCTTAAGAAGGGTAAAATCTGGTCCTGCTCAACCTCACGTCTCGTTTGCCAAGCTTATTCACATTCATGGTCTGATGCAGTCCCTGTTTTCACAACACTGGTGAAGGTGGAAGATGATTTTTGTTCTTAGAACCTAAGTAGGGACCCTGGGGTCAAAAGACTGAGCCCTTTTTATTCAAATTATGGTCCCAGGGCCAGCAGCACAGTACAGTACACCTGGGAGCTGGTCAGAGTGCTTATGTAGGGGCGCACCCCAGCCCTTCTGAAACGGAATATGCATTTGAATATTCAGGTGACAACACAGGCATGTGCAAGTTTGAGAGAAAGTGCTCTAAGGCATCACTCGACCCACGGTGCAGTATTTTTCATTAGAAATGTTTCAAATCCAATACCTCACTTCCTCCTGTAGGAAATTATATTGCTGTGGGAAACATGACCCCCGTTATTGAAGTGTGGGACCTTGACATAGTGGACTCTTTAGAACCGGTCTTCACTCTTGGAAGTAAGCTATCGAAAAAGAAGAAAAAGAAAGGGAAGAAGGTAAACAAGTCAATAATTAAACTCTCATGACAGAGAAGTTTCCTGGTGGGGTGGAGGCAGGAGAACATACAGTTAGTATTTCAGTTAGACGCTTTGGCGGAACAGGACAGATATTGTCCGTAGTTGGGGTTTTAAAAGGCCCATCCAGGGAAGCATGGATCTCTGATTGCACACGTCATTGCTATGTTACTCATCCTTTCCCAAACCACTTACTCTCGGGTTTGACCCTTTTTGATATAGTAACTATTCACACTCATATGCTTCTTGGAATTTTTGAAAGAATTCTGTTTAGCCTTTAGTACGTTGAATTCTAAATATCAGTGTATTAATTCCTGCAGCTTTTAAAACTTAACTTGGGGGGGGTTATTTGTAGAACTCTACCACCTAGATTAAGAACTGCTATAGTTTGTCTTCTGTAAGGAGTATTTATCCCGGATCCTAAAGTAACAGGAAGGCAAGGTGTTTCTTTAGGTCTTCAGCTTGAAAGCAAGTTTGCTGAAGATCAAACAGTAATCTTAAGATTTAAAGAATCTTTCAAATTAAGATCAATTACAGGGGTCAGTTTAATACAAAAAGTAATGAAACAATTATTACAGAGTTCCTCAGCAGAGGGGCATACTGACGCTGTCCTGGACCTTTCCTGGAATAAGCTGATCAGGTAAAAAAGAAATAACATTTGGAGGGTTGTTAGAGACTGTAACCACCGTCATCTTACCTCATGCCTACCCCTGTCTCCACGTCGTGTGTTGGGGTCTCTGTGTCTTCCTTCCCTTTCCTGCAGTGCACGCCGCTTGAAGGCAAGGGCTCTGCCGTCTGTGTCCTTGCAGCCCCCACATCACCTGCCAGTTCCAAGGTCTGTAGGGGCTTGGGCTCGTTACAGACTTGGTGACCAAGCGCCCTCCCAGCAGCACTGGGGAAAAAACTGCTTCAATGCCAGTGGTGCCAAATTGTGTTTCTTTTCATGGGAGACATTTCCCTCATTTCGTTTAGTTTGCACAAAATCTCATCCAAATTTTTTTCAGCTGATTTAATTGTGATAAAATATATATAATATTTACCACTTGTGCTTTTTTTTTAAATATTTTTTTTATTTTATTTATTTGACAGAGAGAGATCACAAGTAGGCAGAGAGGCAGAGGGGTTGGGGGGAAGCAGGCTCCCTGCTGAACAGAGAGCCTGATGTGGGACTCAATCCCAGGACCCTGAGATCATGACCTGAGCCGAAGGCATAAGGCTTAACCCATTGAGTCACCCAGGTGCCCCTACTTGAACTATTTTTAATTGTATAGTTCAGTGGACATTGTTGTGCAATGTCCAACTCCAGAGCTTTTGTCACTTTCCAGAATTGAAAGCATGTATCCATTAAACAACAACTCTCCATCCTTGGCACCCTCAGGCCCTAGTAACCTTTGTGTCTCTGTAAAGTCAACTCTTGCAGTTACCTTATAAACGTAGAATTGTATCGGCCCTTTGCTGACTGGCTTATTTCACTTAGCACGAGGTCCTCCATGTTGTCGCATGTGGCAAGATTGCCTTTCTCTTTAGGGCTGAATGACATTGCATTGTTCGGATCACCCACATTTTGTTTTTCCATCTGTCGAGGAACACTTGGGTTGCTCCCACCTCCTGGCTGTTGTGAGCGGTGCTGCGGTTACACACATTGATGTAAATAATGTGGGTGTACAAATATCCCAGCTTTCAGTTCTTACGGGTGTCTCCCCGAAAGTGAAATTGCTGCTTCGTGTGGCAGTTCTGTGTTTACCATTTTGTGGAGCACTTTTCAGGTGCCTGTTGGCCCATTTGTGTTTATCTTCGGAGAAATGTCTTTCTAAGACCTTTGCACATTTTTGAATTGAGGTTTTTGGTTTTTCACTGAGTTTTAGATCTTTATATAGTCCAGATACAATCTCTTCTCAGATATGTGATTTGCAAATATCTCCCCCATCTGATGGATCCCCTTTAACTCTTGCGATAGTGTCCTTTGACGCACAGTTCTTAATTTTGATGTAGTCAGTTTATTTTTACTTTTGTTACCTGTGCGTTTAGTGTTCTATCCAGGAAATCTTTGCCAGATCCTTGTCATGAGGTTCTTCCCTTGAGAGTTTTATAGTCTTAGCTCCTACATTTAGGTGTTTGGATCCATTCTGAGTTAAGTGTTGCGCACAGTCGAAGGTAAGAGTTCCACTTCCTTCTTCTGCATGTGTCGTCTGCATATTCTTTATACTCCTCTTTAAACAGCAGTTACCTCAGAAGGCCATTTCCCTAATAGCATGGTTGGTTTGAGGGGCTTCTAAGGCAAGGAAGGTGAGCATCAGGTTGAGCTTACTTGAGGCGTAAGAACAAACGGGGTCACCCAAGGCCCATTTTCCCAACCTCTCTGTTACACGGGATCCTTTGTAATTGTGAGCACTGGGAGGAGGGCCCAGAGTGCTGGCTCACCCACGGAGAGCCTGTCTTCCTGTTTGCGTTCACACCTCTTCAGAGTTAGAACCATTTGGTGAGGGGCACCTGGCTGGCTCATTCGGTAGCGTATGTGACTCTTGATCTCAGGGTTCTGAGTTCAAGCCCCACATTGGGTATAGAGATTACTTAAAAATAAATCTTTTAAAAAAATAAGTAAAGGTTAAAGTCCTGGCCTCTAATCCCCTTAAGATTGAGTCACTTCTGGAGCAAGGGCCCAAGAATCTGTTGTGTTGTTTTGTTTTTTGAAACTTCCCCAGGTTTTATCTGAATTGGGCCCGTTCTTAACTAATGGGCAGACAAGAGATTGAAATGAGTGTGCCCTGCTTTTAGGAACCCAGTTGTTTATAAATCTGACCTGTCACAGTTATTATATATACTAAGTTCTTACATACAGTAGCTGTTAATTTGAATAACTGAGTTTGTTCTGGCAGAACAATCCCTCATCACTTCCGGCTGATCCAGCAGTGCCTTTGCCCAACCACAGCTCCTGAGCTCCGTGCAGACGCTGCCAGCACCAGCACCCCTGCCGCACCCTGTCTGCACTCACGCCTTCGTGACTGTAGGGCCACCCGTGTCTTTGCTCCTTAACTCCTCTACTTTCTCCATCTTATTACAGACCTTGCTTCTTCTTTCCCCTTTCTTTACTGAAAAGGTACAGAATGCTTTTAAATACTTGCCATACATACCCTGGTGCACAGAAAAGTTTGTGAAAGTCGTGAAGAATAACATGTTGACCTTGTTCTTAGTTGGGGAAGTCAAATGCTCCCGGGACCAACATGCATGTTCTCTGCTCATTCATACTCTTATTGTTGTATTCTTCTTGGGAGTACAGCATTCAGGAGTTTGGGGGGCTGGTAATTTATTTTTAAGCCTGATACACTAAGAATTTTAATATGAAAGGAATCTCGGGTGTTGGGAGAAGGACTAGGATGAAAAATTGTACCGCAAAATTTTAACTTTTTGCTGTTGGCAGGCATTGAATATAAACAAAATACTGGGAATTTAAGTAACATTAAATCTTTGACCTGCCGAGGACTTAAAACATTAATGACTTATATATGGGACTTAATGGTAGAAATTTGAAATTCATTGATTAGAATGAAATAATATACATGACCCTCTTAAGAGACCCTGCCTATGTCACTGAAATGTGAGTTATAAAACAGAAAGCAGTTTGTATAATGGAAGTATTTCTTGAGGAAATAATACTCCAGAAATGGACCCATCAACATTTTATTTTAACAGCATATCAATTTTCTGGACAAATATTATGATCACTAATGACTTAATTCTGTGTCAGAGCCATTTCAAATTAGATAGTGAAGAATGAGGTTCCAGGAATATCTATTTTTACAAAGAGGAAAGACAGGCAACTAACATTAATCAGGGACCTACTGGCCTCTAATCCCCTTAAGGGGATTACTCAGCCATGTAATTGAGTAGTAACCCTTTGAAGTTGGTTGTGGCATTCTCATCGGCAGGCAAGGAAGTGAGACTGACTTCTTAAGACTTACGATTAGTAAATGGCAGCACCAGGAATCCTTTTCAGGTTTTCTGGGCTCTGAGGCCTGTGTTCTCTTGTAGAATGACATTATTATCACTTGATCCCTAAGAGGTAGACAAATTGTTTTCTTATTAATAGCATTTAATGCCTTTTTTTTTTTTAAGATTTTATTTATTTATTTGTCAGAGAGAGCACAGGCAGACAGAGTGGCAGGCAGAGGGAGAAGCAAGCTCCCTGCCAAGCAAGGAGCCCGATGTGGGACTCGATCCCAGGACACTGGGATCGTGACCCGAGCTGAAGGCAGCCGCTTAACCAACTGAGCCACCCAGGCGTCCCATGCCCTTTTTTATTTAAAAAAAAAAAAAAAAATCGAGATATAAAATCACATATCATGAAATTCAATCTTTAATGTGTACAATTCAGCAACTTGGGGTGTATTTCCAAAATTGTACACCTATCTCCACTGTCTAATTCCAAAACATTTTCATCAGTCCAAAAAAGCAATCTGTATTATAAACGGTCATTCCTCCTCCTCCTGTGCTTCCAGCCCCTTTCTGTCTCTCTGGATTTGACTGTCGTTGGACATTCCTTCTTAGAAAAGGAATCATAAAATATGTGGCCTTCTGTGTCTGGATCCTGTCACTTTTGTATATGTTTTCAAGGTCCGTCCTGTTGGAGCATTAATTAGTACATCGATCCTTTTTAATTGCTTGAATGGATATACGACATTTCGTGTATCTGTTCACCAGTTAATAGACATTTTGTTTGTGATTATTTTTTGCCTATTATGAATAATGCTACTGTAAATATTAATGGACAGATTTTTGCACAGACCTGTTTTTATTTTCTAGGATCTATCCCTAAGGAGTGTAATTTCTAGGCCATATGGTAGTGTCTATACCATTTCCATTCCCACCAGCATGGTAGCTGATTTTTCTGTTTTACTAGCACTTACTATTGTTTGTCTTTTTCGTTATACCTGTCCTGTGAGTATGTAGTGGTATCCCATGTTTTCCTTTTCCTTTCCCTAGTGAACAACTTTTCACATGCTCATTTGCTATTTATAGATCTTCTTTAGAGAAATGTCCATTCATATTCTTTGACCATCTTCTGATTAGATTATCTTTTTATTATTTGAGAGTTCTTTATATATTCTAGAATCAAGTCCTTTATCAGATATGACTTATAAATAATTTTCTCCCATTCTGTGGTCTCTTCACTTTCTTGATGATCTCATTTACAATACAAAAGGTTTTCATGTTGGTGATGTCCTGTTCATTTATGTCTTTTGTTTCTAAGGCTTTTTGTGTCATACCTAAGACATCATTGCCTAACCCAGGGTCACAAAGATTTATACCTGTTTTCTTCTGAGAGTTTAATAGTTTTAGCTCTTACATTAGTAGGTCCATGATCTATTTTGAAGTTATATGAGATGGAGGTCTAACTTCATTCTTTTACATGAGGATATCCAGTTGTCCCTGAGCCATATGTTGATAATACTGTTCTTTTCCCCATTGAACAGTGAATAATCTTAACATCTTTGTCAGAAACAAATGACCATAAATTTGAGGATTTATTCTTCATCTGTTCTGTTAACTGGTATGTCTGTCCTTAAGCCAGTACGACATTGTTAGGATTATTGTGGCTTTTCAGTCCATTTTGAAATCCATACTGTGAACCTTTCAGCTTTGCTCTCTTTTCCAAGATTATTTTGGCTATTCTGAGTCCTTTACATTTCCATATGAACTTTTTTTTAAAGATTTGTTTATTTTAGAGAAAGTACATGCAAGTGGGTGGGACAGAGGGAGGAAAATAAATCCCAAGCAGACTCACACCAACTACAGAGTCTGATGAGGGGCTCGATCCCATAACTCATGAGATCACAACCTGAGCTAAAACCATATGTTGGATATGCAACGAGCTGAGCCACCCAGGCACCCCTCCATATGAATTTAAAACCAGCTTGTCCATTCTTTGCAAAAAAAAAAAAAAAAAAGTCTGCAGGGATTTTGAAAGAGATTGGCCAAATCCATAGATCAGTTTGTAAATAGCAGTATTTCTGTCTTAACAATATTAAATCAGGGTGCCTGGCTGGCTTAGTTGGTGGAGCATGCAACTCTTAATCCTCAGGGTCATGAGTTTGAGCCCCGCATTGGGTGTAGAGATTACTTAAATAAGTAGATAAATCTTTAAAAACAAAGTCTTCCAATCCATGAACATGGGATATCTTTCCATTCATTCCGATACTGTTTCTTCCAACAATCTTTTGTAGTTTTCAATATGTAAACCTTAAATGCTTTTGTTAAATTTATTCTCAAGTATCTTATTCCTTTGGATGTTACTGAAAATGGAATTCTTACATTTAGCGCTCTTGACTTTAAAAACAATTACCTGATTTGTCTCCTCCCTTTCTCAGAAACGTGCTGGCAAGTGCATCAGCTGACAACACTGTAATTCTGTGGGATATGTCCTTAGGGAAACCAGCAGCTAGCCTTGCTGTACACACAGACAAGGTATGGTGATTGAGTGGATAAAAGGGAGTCTAAAAAGTATGGGACAAATATTGGCTACAATAATCCCAAACATACATGACTTTCTATGAATTATAAAGTGCTTTGACATGCTGTCTTATTGGACCCTCACAGAGCCCAGTATGATAGTTAGAATTACTCATCTTAGAGATCCAACTGCGGAGACAGATGAAGTGACTGGAAACATTAGTAATTTGTAGCATGTTTACAGAGACTCATAAAGAGACAGGGCTGTCACTCACCAGATGAGGTTAAAGAATTTAACAGATCTGTTGTTGCAGAACTCAGAGGTCAGATGTGCTAGCGTATAGTCAGGGACTTCAGAATATGTCAGAATATTTAGAGTTGCCCAGTAAGTTTGACTGCTCGCTCTTTTGTTCTCAGTATATTTAATATTTGAGGGATGTAAGTATTCTGTCAAACAGAACTTGAGAAATCCTGCATTGTCTTTAAAGTATCTGCTTTTATTTGAAAATGCTTATCCTTTGGATTATGTAGTACATTTGTTTCTCTAAATACTACTAAATTTCAAAGGGAAAAATTTATAGAAACACTGCCAAATTGATTCTCTTGATTTAAGTACTCAGCAGTTTTACTAAAACCAAACAAACATAGATCTGTTTATTTATGTTTTCTCCTATTAGGTCCAGACTTTGCAGTTTCATCCATTTGAAGCACAGACTCTTATTTCTGGATCCTATGATAAGTAAGAAAACACTGCAGGAATTATTGCTGCTGTTTTTAATCTTCTAATTCAGAAAGTATGACTTGATGCTCAGACTACAATACTGAGTGTTTAAACTTGCAGTAATACTCACTTGTCCCTTTCTTTTCTTTTTTTTTTTTTTTTTAAGATTTTTAATTTATTTATTTGACAGAGATCACAAGTAGAGAGGCAGGCAGAGAGAGAGAGAGGGAAGCAGGCCCCCTGCTGAGCAGAGAGCCCGATGCGGGACTCGATCCCAGGACCCTGAGATCATGACCTGAGCCGAAGGCAGCAGCTTAACCCACTGAGCCACCCAGGCGCCCCTCACTTGTCCCTTTCAACTTTGGTCCTTTCAGTCTCTAAGGGAATGTTGTTCTGTAGTAATAATGTAGTTCCTAACTAGCAACTGCTTTGATTTTTAGAGGGCATAGGAGTTTGCCATTGCTACAAAGCAGGCTGTCCAAAATTCAGTGACTTAGAATAGACTTAACAATAGGCATGTATTTCTTGTGCCACTGCAAGATGGAGCTAATCTAGGCTAGGTTCAACTGGTAGATCTTGGCTTATTTTGGTGGGGCGATGGAGATTGGGCTCTCCTTGTTTCATATCCTCAGGGGACCAGTGGGCTAGCCCCCACATGTTCTCATGGTGAGGTCAGACGCTTCAGCAGAGATACCAATGCCTCTTTAGACCTAGGCTCAGAACTAGTATACTTCTGGCTTACTTTCTAGGCGGAAAGAGATAACATGGAGTGGGGAACAGAGTGCGTTTGTGGAAGAATTCCTATAACCCTGACAGAGAGTGTGGCTGGAGGGGGAGGGGAGGGATCAGACCCACTGCAGTCCCTCACAGGGGTTTTCCAGTCATGCATGTGCACCTTTTTGCGGATTGGGTCTGAAGGTGGGAGAGAGAGCCAGTAGAAGCAGAAACCAAGTTGCAGTCTTTATTTTGATTCCTTCTCTTTTGAAGAGTAATAGTTATATTTTTTAGTTCGGATTCATTCAGAATTATAAAGTCTGTCCACTGGCTTCCCCAGCACGGTAACCTGCTTATAGAGTAAATGTGGTTAAGACATGAATTATCTGGCTCTGAGCACTGCTGGGAACAGGAAAATTCAAAGTTGCCCTAGTCTTTTGGAAAGAGAGAGGATTCATCTTGTGAGTGGATGGCTGAGCCTGGAGACCGTCAAGTCTGCTATGATATCCAGAGCCACCAGTGCCTTCAAGTGACAGAACCAGAGTCTACCAGCTAGTGAAAATCAACTCCTCTTTTCTTCTTTATTTTAGAACCTTAAAACAGGCTTTATATAATTGGATCTTGAGTTCACAGTGTTTTGTTACCATTTCATTATAAATAAATATAAAACATATAGACGAATTGAACTCTTAAAACCCTAACTTTGCCTGTCTGTCCAGGTCAGTGGCTTTGTATGACTGCCGAAGTCCAGATGAAAGCCATCGAATGTGGCGATTCAGCGGGCAGATTGAGAGAGTGACTTGGAATCACTTTTCACCTTGTCATTTTTTGGTAAAGCTACATACTGTTTTGCTTATCTAGGTTACTAATGACTTGTTCTAATTCCACTGTAGAGAGAATCTTTCTCTGGTGGAGGTTTGTTTGTTTTTGGGGGGTGGGGGGTGGGGTTTGTTTTTGGTTTTGGGGGTTTTTTTAAGTCTCCACGCCCAGTATGGGCCTTGAACTCCCAACCCTGACATGGAGAGTCACGTGCTCTACCAACTGAGCCATCCAACCGCCCTGCTTTTTCTGTATTAATACTGTGGAATAGTTAGATTTTAGGGTTAAAAAAAACTTAACAATAATGGGGCAGCCACAAATGGTTAACATGTAAATGATTTTGCCAATTTCCAGCCATTTCAAAGTGCCACATTTTAGTTCCTGATTTTGATTGTATTATTAGTGTGTTTCTTTGAAATATTAAGCATACCTAATCTATATTTTTTAATAATTTCATCCAAGAAGATGATTTTATTTAAATTAAATGGAGCTTCAGTGATGAGAATGCTAGCCTTTTTAATATAGCAGTCTCCCAGATAGGAAAAAGTATTAAGTTCTTGGTTTAAATATCCTTAATATGTATAGGATAACAGTTTTCTGTGTAGCATCCAAAGATTCTGCAGACCTTTCAATCCATGGAGAAATAAAACCCGAGCTTTCATCCAGAAGATTAAAGAAATTGTGGTACATCCATAAATTTCCTAATTTTCCTAAAGTAAATATGTAGTACTTTATGAATGAGAGAAAGAAACGCTTTCTTAAAATCAGTGGATAGTTTTATTAAGTTTTCTGAAACATTGATTCTGAGCACATGTAGTCTCTGCTCAGAGGCACATTGCTGTTCCCAGCTGTGTCGCTTGAAGCCAGATTCCCTTTTATGGTTATCAGGAGTGAAGTGCCAGTTGTATTTGAATGTTGTGTTGTAATTTGGCTCTCAGCACTCAAGCACACATAATTTCTGAGGCATTTGCTAACAATTTTTCATTGGTACTAAAATCACAGATATTTAGGAAAATAAAAAGTGATTACAATTAAATGGTTTGCCTCCTTCACTCCAGGCTCCCACGATGAGACCTCTGTCCTCTTTTTGTCCTCTTCGTGGCCCAGCCATTAAGACTTATCACTTGTTCCTTTTTCCCCTCGTTTCCTGTCGTGGCTGATGCCCTCAGCTGGCACACAGGCGCAAGTCTCTCTCCTGTCCTTGACTAGGTCTGTCTGTTGGTTCCTTCTTTTCTCCCCTTTCTTGGAAGTGTAACAATCCACCGTAATCTGCCTTCCTTACTCATTAAGCCTCTCTGCCAAATGTTGACATTCGTTGCTTTCTTCAGAAGTGCTATTTCTTTGCTCCCCTGATGACCTATATTATACCCTCTCTCTCTGGTTCCCTCTGCCTGTACCGTAAAGGCTGTGCTTCCCAGGCCTCTGTTCCCTTGGACGTGACCTCAGCTAGCCCATCTCTCACCCTCGCCCGCAGCACCACCAAAGCTTCGTCCTCATACCCACTGCACGGTACACGCGCCAGCTACATTAGTCCATGCAGGGACAAATTCCGCTTATACCCCAGGAAATTTTTCGTGGGTTTTTGGTTTTTTTGGGTTTTTTGGTTTTTTTTTTTTTAAATAAACTCCTCAGGTAAATAGCTGGTTTCTACTATAATTTACACCCCTTACCCATTGCTAAATTTTCTTGCCATGTAGCATGACCTTGACCGTCTTTTCCTCTTTCCAGGCCAGTACGGATGACGGCTTTGTGTATAATTTGGATGCACGTTCAGATAAGCCAATTTTTACACTTAATGCACACAATGATGAAATTTCCGGTGAGCCCAAATAGTGTTTCATTTCTATTAACTTACAATGAAGTAAATCTACATTTCAGAGTCTGAGCTAATCTCTTCCTTTAGGTCTTGATCTAAGTAGTCAAATCAAGGGCTGTCTTGTGACAGCATCAGCAGACAAGTATGTGAAGATCTGGGACATATTAGGAGACAGGCCAAGTCTGGTTCACTCTAGGGACATGAAAATGGTAAGAATTTGGGCATCTTCCTTTTCTGCTTTTTTGTTTGTTTCTGACCTGTACTGTCGTCTTTCCCTAGGAATCACTGCATTAAAGAATATGGATTTGTGGGGAGGTTCATTTTAGCTTAGTCAAAACTTGGTGGGAGGTTTGTGAGTCATGGAGATCCTCTCAAATTGTCCTATCTGGTTCCTTTCCTAACAGACACAATGAACCGTTGTTTGGGAAGAAGGATGGAAAGAGATTTTCTAGGACTTAAGTAGAATGGCCATGGTTTTCTTTTTTTAACTCTAAATTGAGGCCCATCCCAGGAAAGCTTGGACATTTAGGGCACTGTAGCTGTTAGGGTCAGTTTATCTATCACTACATCTTTGCATAACTAGTTTTGACTACACCGAAATGGATTACTATGTAATAGCAAAAAATTTAGAAATAACCAGAATTCATTTAGCAAATATTTATTGAGCACCTACTGGATGTCAGGCAATGAGTTAGTATAATTGTAGATACAGAACACTGCACATCTGTTTGTATAAATATTTGTGGGTAAAGTAAGTTACAGATGCAATTGTATAGTACTATCTCCCACTTATATTTAAATGCTTAAATGTTTATGTTTTGGAATAAGATTTTAAATTTAAACAGTATTATCTTACTGATTTTTATACTTTGTGTTTGTTTTCTATAATGCATATGTATTAGTAATAAGCATAAAAAAAATTCAGAAGTTAAAAAAATGATTTAATGGTGACCTACAGTAACATCATTGCTTAAAAAGGGAAACAAAATTGAGTGTCAAATCCTGCCTGGGATGGCTTCCGGGGCCCAGTGGCGAGTTCAGGGTCTATACCTCTCCCATGAACGAGAACGGATGGCTGAGGAGTGGGTGTCCACACCCCTTCTGTGGACAAGGACGGTGTGGCTCCGAGGACACAGGCTCCCCTGCTAGTGTGGGTCGCCTGGGGCACAGGAAGGCGGTGCCAGGGCCGAGTCCACTCCAGAGCCTGCCTGGGACCCTCTTTACGTCACCAGTCTGACCACTGATCCCAGTAAAAAAAAACAAAAAAACAAAAAAAACAACAACAAAAAAAAAGGGAAACAAAAGTTTCTGGGAAAACTGAGATTAGAGACCTGGGTAGTCACAGTGCATACATCCTCACAGAATGGCCATCATGCTGAACTTACTTGGCTTTGTCTTGTAAGACTCTGCAAGAGACTTAAGACATACTGGTGAGTTGGTTCAAATTTATGTAGATAGGAGCAGGGCTTTACATTGGGGCTTTCTGGAAGGACTGACCATCTGTTTTCCTCTTCCTAGGGAGTTCTGTTCTGTTCTTCCTGTTGCCCTGATTTGCCATTTATTTATGCCTTTGGAGGTCAGAAAGAAGGGCTTCGGGTCTGGGATATAAGCACAGTCTCATCAGGTAAGAATTTTAATTCCCTTCTTCTAAACGAGAAAAATGTGTGGCTTGAATACATTAAGTAGATCTGGTGTTCATCCTGTAATGTAGTCCGCTTGGGGAAATGGACAAGATCACATGTAATGTGGAGATGTTCATGTTCACAAATCTGTCTTCACAATTTAAATGTAGATTATTTTTTAAATACTTCACAAAATTTGAATTTATGGGAAAGCTGGAAGGAAATATAACATGGTTTCTAAGAACAGCCCTCCCCCTCCCAGTGTGAATAATCCACCTTTTCTCAACTACTTCCCACAAAATCCAGCTTTCCTTAAGGGACCCCTCTTCTCCGGAGACTTCAGGGGAACCTGGTTGCTTATTTCTTACCTTGAGGTTGTCTGGCTTGTCCTGTACACACAGAAGATACAGCTCGTCTGATCCCTCAGTCTTCCATGTAGAAAAAAGGTTTTAAATCCAAAAAAGTTTTCTGCTGGTTAATGAAAGAAGATAGTCACTTTATCAAGGTAGATTAAAACCAGGACAAGGCAAAGTAAGTTAAATAGCAGACCAATTTAAAACACCGTTAACTTCATTCAGAATGTTAATCTGGACTTCTGTGTTGGGTTATTTCATTTCCCGTTGATAAAGTGTTAAATATAGTTTCATAAAACTTCCACACTAGGGCAGAGAACCATCCTTGTTCATTTCTGCATCTCTGTATTTTATAGAATAGGTTCTTAATTTTCTGACCTGGTAACTTCTTAACTGTTTATTTGTGTTTTAGTAAATGAAGCATTTGGAAGACGAGAGAGGCTTGTTCTTGGCCATACGAGAAGTTCATCTATTAGTGGTCCTTTTGGGAGCAGGAGCTCAGACACACCAATGGAATCTTAATGCGGAGCATAAAATTTCCTGGTTTTTATTACCTTAACTCAGATTTAAAAACCTGGCCGAGAAATCTCCACGTGTAGCTACAGCGATGTAGTGACTGAAACAAATTTCATTTCTTGCTCCCAAACATTCCTCTGCAGCTATGGCGGCAGCACAAACAGGGCTGGTCTTCGTGCTTTGCCTTTTCAGTGTGTGGGGTTTAGGGATCCTGCTGCATTTCTGGAAGAGGATAATAAAGAGGTTTTTAAGAAATAATTCCTAAAATAGGCCATATGTCATAAGTAACCTGTAGGTTTGTAAAATAGGTAGTAATTTATGGAATTTTAGAAGAAAATCCTCTGATCTTAAACGATGGGTAAACCCAGGCCTTGAAAGGTTGTGACTTGGCCAAGATTGCACAGTAGCCATAAACACGGGCAGGTGCCCCAGGAATTGCTCTTTCCTGACTTGACTCTTTTCCAACTAAGGTTCATGATTTTAGAAATGTCCTCAGTGCTACTTGTAAAATTCAGTGACTAAATTAAAGGTGATATTTCTCTTTTCCCCCAGCATGGTATTCACTGTTATTAAAGAAAAAGAGGTATTACATTATGATAAAGATGTCAGTCCAATAAGAGGATAGAACATTCATAAATATCATAGGAGCACCTAAACACATAAAGCAAATATTAACAGACATAAAGGGAGAAACAGCAATACAGTAATTATAGCAGACTTTAATACCCCACTTTCATCAAGAAATAGACCATTCAGAGGGGGAGGAGTCAAGATGGCGGAGAAGTAGCAGGCTGAGACTACTTCAGCTAGCAGGAGATCAGCTAGAGAGCTTATCTAAAGATTGCAAACACCTGCAAATCCATCTGCAGATCGAAGAGAAGAAGAACAGCAATTCTAGAAGCAGAAAAACAACCACTTTCTGAAAGGTAGGACTGGCGGAGAAGTGAATCCAAAGCGACGGGAAGATAGACCCCGGGGGGAGGGGCCGGCTCCCGGCAAGCGGCAGAGCAACGGAGCACAAAATCAGGACTTTTAAAAGTCTGTTCCGCTGAGGGACATCGCTCCAGAGGCTAAACCGGGGCGAAGCCCAGGCGGGGTCGGCGTGGCCTCAGGTCCCGCAGGGTGACAGAAGGATCGGGGGTGTCTGAGTGTTGCAGAGCTTGCGGATATTGGAACGGGAAAGCCGGCTGCAGAGACAGAGCCGACAGTAAGCTCACAGCTTGGTGTTGCCTTGAACCGGCCGCAGGCTCCATGAGCTCGGAGCGCGGCCGGAGGTCAGGCAGACGGGAGTTACTGGGAGCTGTTCGCTGAGGGCGCACTGGGGTGCGGGGCCCCGGGCTCTTGGCTCCTCCGGCCAGAGACCAGGAGGCCGCCATTTGTATTCCCGTCCTCCAGAACTCTACAGAAAGCGATCAGGGAACAAAAGCTCCGGGACGCCTGGGTGGCTCAGTTGGTTGAGCGACTGCCTTCGGCTCGGGTCATGATCCCAGTGTCCTGGGATTGAGTCCCGCATCGGGCTCCTTGCTTGGCGGGGAGCCTGCTTCTCCCTCTGCCTCTAGCCTGCCACTCTGTCTGCCTATGCTTGCGCTCTGTATCTCTCTCTCTCTAACAAATAAATAAAATCTTTAAAAAAAAAAAAAAAAAAAAAAGCTCCTGAAAGCAAAGCCGAGCAGATCACTCAGCCCAGCCCCTGGTAAGGGCGGTGCAATTCCGCCTGGGGCAAAGACACTTGAGAATCACTACAACAGGCCCCTCCCCCAGAAGATCAACAAGCAATCCAGGCAAGACCAAGTTCACCTACCAAGGAGTGCAGTTTCAATACCAAGGAGAGCAGCAGAATTCCAGAGGAGGAGAAAACAAACCACGGAACTCATGGTTTCTCCCTCTGATTTTTTAGTCTTGCAGTTAATTTAATTTTTTTCTTTTTCATTTTTTTTTCTCTTCTGCTGCTAAAATTTTTTTTAACTTTTACCCTTTTCTTTTTTAACGTTTTTTAACTAGTTTATCTGATATATATATTTTTTTTATACTTTTCATTATTCGTTTTTTTTTAATTCTTTTTTTTTCTTTCTTTCTTTTTGAACCTCTTTTTTTTTTTTTTTGTGATTCCTATATTTTATTTAAAGATTATACAAAATATCCCTAATCCTCGTCCTCCTCCTCCTCCTCGTCCTGGTTGAACTGGAAGTAGCGCAGCTCGTAGCTCTCCTTGCTGTTGGCCACCACGCGCAGCCAGTCGCAGAGGTTATTCTTCTTCAAGTACTTTTTGGTCAGATATTTCAAATACCTTTTGGAAAAAGGCACCTCGGAAGTTATAGTGATCTTGCTTTTGCTCCTTTCAATGGTTACCATCCCTCCACCAAGATTTCCAGCTTTTCCATTCACTTTGATTCTCTCCTGAAGAAACTGCTCGAAATTGGCCGCATCCATGATTTCATCTTCTACAGGGTGGGTGCAATCAAGGGTAAACTTCAGAACTTGCTTCTTTTTTTTGCCCCCCTTCGCCACGAGCTTTTTCATGGACACCATGGCGGCTGCGGAGGCAGAAAAGGAGGTCTTTGAACCTCTTTTTATCCCCAAATCAGAAGAGATTCCAATCTCTTCAATCTCTCTTTTAAATTCTTGATTGAATTTTTAATTCAATTTTTTTTTAATTTTTTTTTCTTTTTTTTTTTTTCTTTCTTTTTGAACCTCTTTTTATCCCCAAATCAGAAGAGATCCCAATCAGAAGAGATTGGGAGATCCCAATCAGAGGAGATCCCAATTAGAGGAGATCCATCACCCAATCGTGAGGGGGGAGAAATCCTTAGCTGGACAAAATGACAAGGTGGAAAAATTCACAACAAAAAAAAGAACAAGAGGCAGTACCGAAGGCTAGGGACCTAATCAATACAGACATTGGTAATATGGCAGATCTAGAGTTCAAAATCACAATTCTCAAGATTCTAGCCAGGCTTGAAAAAGGCATGGAAGATATTAGAGAAACCCTCTCCAGAGATATAAAAACCCTTTCTGGAGAAATAAAAGAACTAAAATCTAACCAGGTTGAAATTAAAAAAGCTATTAATGAGGTGCAACCAAAAATGGAGGCTCTCACTGCTAGGATAAATGAGGCAGAAGAAAGAATTAGCGATGTAGAAGACCAAATGACAGAGACTAAAGCTGAGCAAAAGAGGGACAAACAGCTACTGGACCATGAGGGGAGAATTCGAGAGAGAAGTGACACCATAAAACGAAACAACATTAGAATAATTGGGATTCCAGAAGAAGAAGAAAGAGAGGGGAGCAGAAGGTATACTGGGGAGAATTTCCCCAATATGGCAAAGGGAACGAGCATCAAAATTCAGGAGGTTCAGAGAACGCCCCTCAAAATCAATAAGAATAGGCCCACACCCCGTCACCTAATAGTAAAATTTACAAGTCTTAGTGACAAAGAGAAAATCCTGAAAGCAGCCCGGGAAAAGAAGTCTCTAACATACAATGGTAAAAGTATTAGATTGGCAGCTGACTTATCCACAGAGACCTGGCAGGCCAGAAAGAGCTGGCATGATATTTTCAGAGCACTAAACGAGAAAAACATGCAGCCAAGAATACTATATCCAGTTAGGCTATCATTGAAAATAGAAGGAGAGATTAAAAGCTTCCAGGACAAACAAAAACTGAAAGAATTTGCAAACACCAAACCAGCTCTACAGGAAATACTGAAAGGGGTCCTCTAAACAAAGAGAGCCTACAAGTGGTAGATCAGAGAGGAACAGAGACAATATAGAGTAACAGTCACCTTACAGGCAATACAATGGCACTAAAATCATATCTCTCAATAGTTACCCTGAATGTTAATGGGCTAAATGCCCGAATCAAAAGACACAGGGTATCAGAATGGATAAAAAAACAAAACCCATCTATATGTTGCCTCCAAGAAACTCATTTTAAACCCGAAGACACCTCCAGATTTAAAGTGAGGGGGTGGAAAAGAATTTACCATGCTAATGGACATCAGAAAAAAGCAGGAGTGGCAATCCTTATATCAGATCAATTAGATTTTAAGCCAAAGACTATAATAAGAGATGAGGAAGGACACTATATCATACTCAAAGGGTCTGTCCAACAAGATCTAACAATTTTAAATATCTATGCCCCCAACGTGGGAGCAGCCAACTATATAAACCAATTAATAACAAAATCAAAGAAACACATCAACAATAATACAATAATAGTAGGGGACTTTAACACTCCCCTCACTGAAATGGACAGATCATCCAAGCAAAAGATCAACAGGGAAATAAAGGCCTTAAATGATACACTGGGTGAGATGGACATCACAGATATATTCAGAACATTTCATCCCAAAGCAACAGAATACACATTCTTCTCTAGTGCACATGGAACATTCTCCAGAATAGATCACATCCTCGGTCCTAAATCAGGACTCAACCAGTATCAAAAGATTGGGATCATTCCCTGCATATTTTCAGACCACAATGCTCTGAAGCTAGAACTCAACCACAAGAGGAAGTTTGGAAAGAACCCAAATACATGGAGACAAAACAGCATCCTTCTAAAGAATGAATGGGTCAACAGGGAAATTAAAGAAGAATTGAAAAAAATCATGGAAACAAATGATAATGAAAATACAACAGTTCAAAATCTGTGGGACACAACAAAGGCAGTCCTAGAGGAAAATATATAGCGGTACAAGCTTTTCTCAAGAAACAAGAAAGGTCTCAGGTACACAACCTAACCCTACACCTAAAGGAGCTGGAGAAAGAACAAGAAAGAAATCCTAAGCCCAGCAGGAGAAGAGAAATCATCAAGATCAGAGCAGAAATCAATGAAATAGAAACCAAAAAAACAATAGAACAAGGCAACGAAACTAGGAGCTGGTTCTTTGAAAGAATTAATAAAATTGATAACCCCTGGCCAGACTTATCAAAAAGAAAAGAGAAAGGACCCAAATAAATAAAATCATGAATGAAAGAGGAGAGATCACAACTAACACCAAAGAAATACAAACTATTATAAGAACATACTATGAGCAACTCTACGCCAACAAATTTGACAATCTGGAAGAAATGGATGCATTCCTAGAAACATATAAACTACCAAAATTGAACCAGGAAGAAATAGAAAGCCTGAACAGACCCATAACCAGTAAGGAAATTGAAACAGTCATTAAAAATCTCCAAACAAACAAAAGCCCAGGGCCAGACGGCTTCCCGGGGGAATTCTACCAAACATTTAAAGAAGAACTAATTCCTATTCTCCTGAAACTGTTCCAAAAAATAGAAATGGAAGGAAAACTTCCAAACTCATTTTATTAGGCCAGCATCACCTTGATCCCAAAACCAGACAAGGATCCCATCAAAAAAGAGAGCTATAGACCAATATCCTTGATGAACACAGATGTGAAAATTCTCACCAAAATACTAGCCAATAGGATTCAACAGTACATTAAAAGGATTATTCACCACGACCAAGTGGGATTTATCCCAGGGCTGCAAGTTTGGTTCAACATCCGCAAATCAGTCAATGTGATACAACACATCAATAAAAGAAAGAACAAGAACCATATGATACTTTCAATAGATGCTGAAAAAGCATTTGACAAAGTACAGCATCCCTTCCTGATCAAAACTCTTCAAAGTGTAGGGATAGAGGGCACATACCTCAATATCATCAAAGCCATCTATGAAAAACCCACCGCAAATATCATTCTCAATGGAGAAAAACTGAAAGCTTTTCCGCTAAGGTCAGGAACACGGCAGGAATGTCCATTATCACCACTGCTATTCAACATAGTACTATAAGTCCTAGCCTCAGCAATCAGACAACAAAAGGAAATTAAAGGCATCCAAATCGGCAAAGAAGAAGTCAAATTATCACTCTTCACAGATGATATGATACTCTATGTGGAAAACCCAAAAGACTCCACTCCAAAACTGCTAGAACTTGTACAGGAATTCAGTAAAGTGTCAGGATATAAGATCAATGCACAGAAATCAGTTGCATTTCTCTACACCAACAACAAGACAGAAGAAAGAGAAATTAAGGAGTCAATCCCATTTACAATTGCACCCCAAACCATAAGATACCTAGGAATAAACCTAACCAAAGAGGCACAGAATCTATACTCAGAAAACTATAAAGTACTCATGAAAGAAATTGAGGAAGACACAAAGAAATGGAAAAATGTTCCATGCTTCTGGATTGGAAGAATAAATATTGTGAAAATGTCTATGCTACCTAAAGCAATCTACACATTTAATGCAATTCCTATCAAAGTACCATCCTTCTTTTTCAAATAAATGGAACAAATAATTTTAAAATTTACATGGAACCAGAAAAGACCTCGAATAGCCAAAGGGATATTGAAAAAGAAAGCCGAAGTTGGTGGCATCACAATTCCGGACTTCAAGCTCTATTACAAAGCTGTCATCAAGACAGCATGGTACTGGCACAAAAACAGACACATAGATCAATGGAACAGAATAGAGAGCCCAGAAATAGACCCTCAATGCTATGGTCAACTAATCTTTGACAAAGCAGGAAAGAATGTCCAATGGAAAAAAGACAGCCTCTTTAATAAATGGTGTTGGGAAAATTGGACAGCCACATGCAGAAAAATGAAATTGGACCATTTCCTTACACCACACACAAAAATAGACTCAAAATGGATTAAGGACCTCAATGTGAGAAAGGAATCCATCAAAATCCTTGAGGAGAACACAGGCAGCAACCTCTTCGACCTCAGCTGCAGCAACATCTTCCTAGGAACATCGCCAAAGGCAAGGGAAGCAAAGGCAAAAATGAACTATTGGGATTTCATCAAGATCAAAAGCTTTTGCACAGCAAAGGAAACAGTTAACAAAATCAAAAGACAACTGAAAGAATGGGAGAAGATATTTGCAAACGACATATCAGATAAAGGACTAGTGTCCAAAATCTATAAAGAACTTAAACTCAACACCCAAAGAACAAATAATCCAATCAAGAAATGGGCAGAGGACATGAACAGACATTTCTGCAAAGAAGACATCCAGATGGCCAACAGACACATGAAAAAGTGCTCCATATCACTCGGCATCAGGGAAATACAAATCAAAACCACAATGAGATATCACCTCAAACCAGTCAGAATGGCTAAAATCAACAAGTCAGGAAATGACAGATGCTGGCGAGGATGCGGAGAAAGGGGAACCCTCCTACACTGTTGGTGGGAATGCAAGCTGGTGCAACCACTCTGGAAAACAGCATGGAGGTTCCCTCAAAATGTTGAAAATAGAACTGCCCTATGACCCAGCAATTGCACTACTGGGTATTTACCCTAAAGATACAAACGTAGTGATCCAAAGGGGCACGTGCACCCGAATGTTTATAGCAGCAATGTCCACAATAGCCGAACTATGGAAAGAACCTAGATGTCCATCAACAGATGAATGGATAAAGAAGAGGTGGTATATATACACAATGGAATACTATGCAGCCATCAAAAGAAACGAAATCTTGCCATTTGCGACAACATGGATGGAACTAGAGCGTATCATGCTTAGCGAAATATGTCAAGCGGAGAAAGACAACTATCATATGATCTCCCTGATATGAGGAAGTGGTGATGCAACATGGGGGCTTAAGTGGGTAGGAGAAGAATCCAAGAAACAAGATGGGATAGGGAGGGAGACAAACCATAAGTGACTCTTAATCTCACGAAACAAACTGTGGGTTGCTGGGGGGAGGGGGGTTGGGAGAAGGGGGGTAGGGTTATGGACATTGGGGAAGGTATGTGCTTTTGGGTAAATTGGAATGGGAGGTGAACCATGAGAGACTATGGACTCTGAAAAACAATCTGAGGGGTTTGAAGTGGCGGGGGGATGGGAGGTTGGGGTACCAGGTGGTGGGTATTATAGAGGGCACGGCTTGCATGGAGCACTGGGTGTGGTGAAAAAAATAATGAATACTGTTTTTCTGAAAATAAATAAATTGGAAAAAATATATATGTTTATAAACAATAAAAAATTTTAAAAAAAAAGAAAGACCATTCAGACAGAAAATCAATCTTTTCTGACCACAATGGTATGAAACTAGAAAATTAGATGAAGCACACTAGAAGATTTGCAAATATATGGAGATTAAATAGCATGCTACTGAACAGCCAATGTGTCAAATAAGAAAGGAGAGAAAAGGCCTTGAGACCAGTGGAAATACAACATACCAAAACTTAAGGGATATACCAAAGGTTCACTGCATTCAGTGCTGGGATCAAGAAAGAAGAGCTCTGGGGCGCCTGGGTGGCTCAGTGGGTTAAGCCGCTGCCTTCAGCTCAGGTCATGATCTCAGAGTCCTGGGATCGAGCCCCGCATCGGGTTCTCTGCTCAGTGGGGAGCCTGCTTCCTCCCCTCTCTCTGCCTGCCTCTCTGCCTGCTTGTAATCTCTGTCTGTCACATAAATAAATAAAATCTTTAAAAAAAAAAAAAAGATAGAAAGAAACAAGAGCTCTCAACCTAATTTTACACCTCAACAAACTAGAAAAAGAAACAAAGCCCAGAGTTAGTAGAAGGATGGAAATAAAGATCAAAGTGGAATAATACATGAAATAGAAACTAAAATGAATCTGAGAGCTTTTTTTTTTTAAAGATTTTATTTATTTATTTGACAGAGAGAAATCACAAGTAAACGGAGAGGCAGGCAGAGAGAGAGAGAGAGAGAGGGAAGCAGGCTCCCTGCTGAGCAGAGAGCCCGATGCGGGACTCGATCCCAGGACCCTGAGATCATGACCTGAGCCGAAGGCAGCGGCTTAACCCACTGAGCCACCCAGGCGCCCCCCCCCTTTTTTTTTTAAAGAAAATTGACAAACCTTTAGCTAGACTGAGGACACAGGATGCAAAATCAAACATGAGAAAGAAGTTGTTACTACCAATAGACCACCAAAATACAAAGGATCCTAAGAGACTACTATGAACAGAGTACAACAAATCAGACAACCTAGAGGGCATGGAAAATTCCTAAAAATATACTACCTACGAAATCTGAATCATGAAGAAATAGAAAATCTGAAGGGACCAATTACTAGTAAGGAGATTGAATCAGTCATTAAAAACATCCCAACAGGGGCCCCTGCGTGGCTCAGTGGGTGACCTGATGGGATGGGATCATGGGATGACCTGAGCCTCTGCCTTTGGCTCAGGTCATGATCTCAGGGTCCTGGGATCGAGCCCGGCATCGGGCTCTCTGCTCAGCAGGGAATCTGCTTCCTCCTCTCTCCCTGCCTGCTTCTCTGACTACTTGTAATCTCTATCAAATAAATAAATAAAATCTTTAAAAAACTTTCTTTTTCCACCATCTTGGGGCCTGTGGAGGCCTGCTGGGAACAGGACTCCTCTAAAACGCCGAATAATGTCTGGAAGGCTGTGGTCCAAGGCCATTTTTGCTGGCTATAAGCGGGGTCTCCGCAACCGGAGGGAGCACACAGCTCTTCTTAAAATCGAAGGTGTATATGCTCGAGATGAAACGGAATTCTATCTAGGCAAGAGATGTGCTTATGTGTACAAAGCAAAGAACAACACAGTGACTCCTGGTGGCAAACCAAACAAAACCAGAGTAATCTGGGGAAAAGTAACTCGTGCTCATGGAATCAGCGGCATGGTTCGTGCCAAATTCCAAAGCAACCGTCCCGCTAAAGCGATTGGCCACAGAATCCGTGTGATGCTGTACCCCTCAAGGATTTAAATTTAATGAAAAGTAAATAAAGGTGTAGATTTGTTCTCTAAAAAAAAAAAAAAAAAAAAAATCTTAAAAAAAAAATCCCAACAAATAAAAGTTAAGGACCAAACAGCTTCACTGGTGAATTCTACAAAACATTTGAGTAATAACATCTGAATAATATCTAACTAATCCTTCTCAAACTCTTAAAAAATTGAAGAGAAAGGAATACTTCATTTCTTAAGGCCAGCATTACTCTGGTATTAAACTGGAAAAGGACACCACAAAAGAATTACAGGCCAGTATCCTAATGAACATAACTGCAAAAAGCTCTACCAAATACAAAACAAATTCAACATTAAAAGGATCATTTATCATAATCAAGTGGGATTTATTCCAGGGATACAAGGATGGCTCAATACCTGGAAATCAGTCATGATGCATCTCATTAACAGAGGACAAAAATCATAAGGTCACCTTAATATAGATGAAGAAAAAACATCTGACTGAATTGAATATCCATTCTAAAACCAGTGGGTTAGCAGGAATGTACCTCAACATAATAAAGGTCATATACCACAAGTGTACAGCCAATGTAGTGAAAAATTGAAAGCTTTTCCTCCTAAGATCAGAAACAAAACAAAGATGCCCACTCTCCTCATTTTTATGCCACCTAGCATTGGAAGCCCTAACTAGAGCAATTAGGCTTTGGGAAAGGAAAAAGCATCCAAGTCAGACTCCACCAAAATACTATTAGAAATAATAAAATTCAATAAAGTTCCAGGGTACAAAAATCAACATGCAGAAATCTGTTGTATTTCTATACATTAGCAATGAACTGTCAGAGAAATTTCTTAATCCTATTTATATTTGCATCAGAAAGAACAAATTAGGAGTTTAACCCAAGGGGAAAAACCTGTACACTGAAAACGATAAGACACTGATGAAAGAAATTGAAGGCAAATAGGTGAAAAGATATTCCATGCTCTTGAAATGGAAAAATACAGCTAGGATGTCCACACTGTCGCCCTCGGCCCGCAAGAACAACAACCAGCCTGGTATGGTGTTAATGCTTCATCCCTTTATTTCGACAACTTCCTTAGCTTATATGTGTCAGGGTGACCAATAAGGGGCCAAACAATGGGGAGAGCCAATGAGAGTCCTCTTACTATGCTGATTAAATTTGAAACAGCCAATGACTATGTCCTCCTTTAGGCGGGCTTCACCAGAAAGTTCGTTGTTCACTTGCAGCGTATTTTGCTGGCAGTGAGCCAAGCGCCATTGTGTAATGGCGGGGACTTTCCCAGCCGGAGGTGGTCCCCGACATCTCTCCCTTTTTTGTTTTATGGCAGAGATCGTGCCTGTCTTAGGTCGTCAGTAGCAGAAAACATCCTTACCCGTCATCAGACACAAGATATCGATGATCTCTGTCCTGTCTTAGGTTGGTATGTTTCTCTACTGATCTTACCTGTCTTTGACTACCGATCTAGCATGCTTAGCCATATCTGGGGAGATGTCCCAGCCTCTATTGACATAAGGGCTTGTACTATAGCTCGGCTCTGCTCTCACTGCTATGTTCTCCATTGGCGAACTTTTCTGAATAGAAGCAGAATGCCAATAAGAAGGAGGACAAGAAGACCAATTGTGCCAGCCCATTGTTTGGTAAACTGGAACATATTGCTGAATGTTTGAAATAGCTCTGGGAGGGAAGCTGGTTGCACACGCGTACTCGTGTGAAATTTTGAAAATCGTCAGACCAAGCACCCTGCAAATCCTGGGAGAGCTGTCGGGAGACATTCTGTAAGTCACTCATATTAGTATAGGCTATGGGAGTTACACAAATTGCCGGGAAGGGTGCTATACATCCCAGTCCCAATAGGGCCCCCAATATGTCCACTTGTTCTTCAACCAAATCCACTCTCTGGTTGACTATCAGGATTCCTGCTTGCAGATGTGCATTGATCTGAGTCTGTGTTTGAAGGGCAGCCGCAGTTCCTTCTGCAAGAGTGTTCACAGCTTCCGCAGTGGGTCTAGTTGCAGCAAGCGAGACTGCTGCTGCCGTGGCAGCTGCTGTAGATATAGCCAATGCTGTCACAACGGCGGCTGTGATACCAAAATCTCTCTTCTTTCTGGATAGCAGCACCGGTAACTTGTCATCTGGAATGGAAACTGGGATAGGAACATGGGTAGGGATACGCATAATCACAGCCAGCTTGAAGGCCGTGACACTCCAGCACTGGGAAAGATAGCAATTCTTAGTGCAATTCAACGTATCATTCAGCTCACTAGCATTTGTTACGAGGAAAAGGAACGGTGGCGAGACCCATATGGGAGTGGGCTCCCATAATATTATTGGGACAAGACACATTAACTGTTGTCTCAAAGGTACTAGAGTCATTTTGTTTATAAGAACAGTTGAGGGATTTGCCACCATTTAACATGGACACTGCTGAGATATCAGTACATGCTCCTAGCAAGTTACAGACCTGCCATGCATCAAAGGGAGAGGAGGGAATATGAGAGAAGAGTTAGTCACTGGTAAAGGATATAGCCATGCTTTAACCACTGCTCACAGCTCTCTGGCTTGAGTCTGCCGCAGGAGGTATAGCATCCCCAGAGTTATCATCAGCATCTTCAGCATCATGACTGGTGTTCGGAGGCAAGGCTGCACGCACCAGCCGCTCTGGGATCCAAATTGGAGCCTCTTTTTCCTATGGAAAAACACATACAGACCCCCTACTCCATACTAACACTGGATCTGGTCCATTCCACTTTCCTGTGAGGATGTCCTTCCAAAGTACTAAAGGCTTAGGGGGAGCAGCAGCAGCACTTGCATGTCTGTCTGCAGCTGATTTACCTGTTTTGTCCAACGTTAAAAAATTCAAAATAAAGAGAATGGTGTTGAACTTATCTTTAGGGGACCTGAAGGTGTCCCCTATTCCCCCTTTTTGTTTATAAAGCGCATTTTTTATTGTAAGATGTGCGCGCTCCACAGCACTCTGTCCTTGTGGGTTATAGGGTATTCCATGTATCAAGTGAATGTCAAGTTGTTGTAGGAAGGCTTTAAAGGGCTGTGAGGTGTAGGCTGGACCATTATCTGTCTTTAACTGGCGTGGCTTTCCCCATGCTGCGAAAGCCTGTAGGCAATGGGCGATAACATCTCTGGATTTTTCCCCCGTATGCACTGAGGAGAAAATTATTCCAGAGCAGGTATCTACAGAGACATGAACATATCTTAACTTTCCAAATTCTGAAACATGTGTGACATCCATTTGCCATATATGATTAGGTAACAGACCCTTAGGATTAACCCCCAAGGACGGTGCAGGTAGTAAAGTCACACAATTTCTGCAGGAGACTACTATGTCCCGTGCCTGTGCTTTTGTTATGTTAAATTTGAGGCGAAGAGTTAAAGCATTCACATGGAACAGCTTATGATAATGTCTCGCCTGTTGCACGGGGTCCTCAATGGCAAAGACAAATTCTCCTCTGGTTAAGGAGTCTGCTAACCGATTACCTTGTGTCAGGGGGCCTGCTAAGGTTGTATGAACTCGTATGTGGCCAACATAAAATGGAGCCTTCCTGTCCCAAACTAATGTTTGGATTTCTTGTAATGCCTTAGAGATGGTAGACCTGGCATTAATAGAACCCACATTTTCAATGATAGAGACAGCTTGCACCACATCTCTACTATCTGATAAAAGGTTGAAAGGTTTTTGATGAAACATTTGAAATGCTTTTATCACTGTGAGCAGCTCGGTTTGTTGGGGAGAGGAGCTTTGAAATAGGAAGGTCCAACTCTCTTCTTTGGTAACTATAGCTCCTACTCCTTGCTTAGATCCATCAGTGAATATAAGCCTTACATTACTGAGGGGTTTATGGTGAGTGATCCTAGTATATGATTGGATTGGATAAACTGAACTGTAGCCATGGATGTGATGGGTAGTGGTTATCAAATTGAGCGCACATTTTAGTTATCAAAATGGCCCAGTCATCATCACAGGCTGCTAGGCACTTTATTTGTTCCTGCGTATATGGTGTTATTATAGTATCTGGTTGTTTACCAAACGCTGCTATACTAAGTTTAATCCCTTTAAGTATAATTTGTGCAACGGCGCTTGGGTACCAAGGCAAGACCTTCCCTGGAGAGTGGGCCAAACTAACCCATGATATGGGGCCAGATTGCCAAAAAACTGCAGTGGGAGCTCGTTTTTCGGCAAGGACACAAAATAGCAAAGGTTTGGAATAGCCAATTCTGTCTATCTGAGCAGCTTCTAGCCTTTTCTGGATCAGATTGATGGCTGCTTTTGCCCCCTCAGTCAACTAACGAGGGGAGGTGAGGTTAGGGTCTCCTTTAAGTGTCTCAAATAAGGGTGACAATTCCTGATCAGTGAGTTTTAGATAGGGCCTGATCCAATTGATATCTCCTAACAATTTTTGAAAATCATTTAATGTGTTTAGGTGATCCGTGCGCAGGGTTATCTTTAAAGGTCTGACTTTAGTATTCTCTAACCTAGTTCCAAAATACTCTTTAATGGGCGTCATTTGGACCTTTTCTGGTGCTATGTGTAATCCGAATTTCTCAAAATGTTTGAAAAGAAAGGAAAGGGCCTTCTCAATATATTGTTCTTCTTTATGGCACAGCAGAATATCATCCATATAATGATACACAATGAGTGGGGGAAATTGTGTTCTAACCTCCTTCAGGGCTTGGTCCACATATAATTGGCACATTGTAGGGCTGTTGGCCATGCCCTGAGGCAATACCGCCCACTCATAGCCTTGATCCGGACTAGAATGATTAATGGTAGGTACCGTGAAAGCGAAACATTGGGTGTCCTCGGGGTGCAATGGGATGGAAAAGAAACAATCTTTAATATCGATTACCACAGAGGGCCAACCAGAGGGCAGGGCTGAGACTAAAGGCAGCCCCAGCTGTACTGCTCCCATGGCCACCATCCTTTCATTAACCGCTCGTAAGTCATGTAACAATCGCCATTTCCCCGACTTCTTCTTAATCACAAAAATAGGCATATTCCATGGTGATGTGGAGGGCCAAATATGCCTGACGGCAAGTTGCTCTTTTACCAACATGTGGGCAGCTTCACATTTTTCTTTAGGCAGGGGCCACTGAGAAACCCACACGGGTTTACTGTTTTTCCATTGAATTTTTAGAGGTTCAGTGGCCCCTAAGAAAAACCCAGCCCCGGCCCACCTATTCTTTGAGAGAAGTAATTAGTCAAGGGAATAGGTTCAGGGGTGCCCTGCAGCTCTTTCCCTAGGCCTCCCGTTCCAGGATAACCAAACTTAGTCACTAAGGCTTGAGCTTCCTCACTATAGAATAATTCTGTAGTCAACTTCAGGTTCATTTGGGCCAAGACATCCCGTCCCCACAATGAAATGGGAATCTTAAGGACATATGGCTGCACAAGTCCATGGTGGCCTTCATCATCCTTCCATGGCAGTGTAGCTGCACTGCACAGGGGGCTATGAGCAATCCCTAATCCTCGAAGTGTTTGATCAGCCTTTTGCACAGGCCAATCCTTAGGCCAATCAGCTTCATTGATGATACTGCAATCCGCTCCAGTGTCCAATAAGCCTATGAATTTCTTGCCTCTTATCCAAAGAGAGTAAAGGGGTCTATTTTCCATGCCTACCGTGACGCATGCTAGAGGAGCTCCAGATGAACCGAACCCCTTTTGTTCCCGCATAACCTCATGGCTTCCAAAAAGCTTGTGACAACTAGGCAATACCAGGATTTGAGCTATCTTATCACCTGGACTAATAGCTGTAATTCCACGTGGGGAAGATACCAGGATTTTCACCGTTCCTTTATAATCAGCATCTATAACTCCGGGGTGAACAATGAGTCCTGATAACGCCGTGGAGCTCCGTCCTAGCAAGAGGCCCACGGTGTCCTCAGGTAATGGACCCTTAAAATCTGATTCGACTACATGGATCCCCATCTCTGGAGTCAATATGAGTCTGGTGGTGGCACGGATGTCCAATCCTGCACTCCCTGTAGTGGCTCGCCTTGGCTCGTCGGCGGATAACGCGAGTGAGCCACCTGTTGGAGCACCCCATACATTTGAGGGCCCTGGGGTGTGGGGCCCCCCTTCCCATTTTTTGACCCTCTTGGAAGCAGAGTTTCCTCATATATCCCTTATTGAGCGACATTCATTTGCCCAGTGGGCACCTCTCCCACATCTTGGGCAGATACCTGGTTTTTTAGGCTCTTGATAAGACACCTTTATCTCGGGGCACTCATGCTTAAGGTGTCCTGGCTCCTTGCAGTAATAACAAACTCCAGGAATACCCCTATGTTTGTATTGTTGAGCTCCCTGTAATCCTTGTAAACCTTGAGTGATAGCTGCAGCCATAACCTGCCCTTGAATAACACTGTCATTGATTTCCCTGCAAACTTTAATATATGTACTCAAGTCTTTGCTTTTCCAAGGTCTGATGGCTTCTTTACACCACTTATTAGCTTGCTCATAAGCCAGCTATTTTACCAATGGCATGGCTGCCTCTACCTCCCCAAATATTTGACCAGCTGTTTGCATCAGCCTCGCTACAAAATCAGCATATGCTTCATTTGGTCCTTGTATTACCTTAGACAGCTGACCCTGTAAATCCCCACTGCCTTGAATTGTTTTCCATGCTTTAGTGGCCGCCGCGGCTATTTGCAGATACACCGCAGGGTTGTATTGTATTTGGGCCTGCTTTCCCATGTATGGTCCCATTCCCATTAACATTTCTAGGTCCCACTGAGGATTTCCAGCCACTGCGTTACGGCGGGCAGTGTCCTGTGAGTATTCTTGCCAGGCTGCTTTCCATACTAGATATTGCCCTCCCGACAAGGTTGCGCGGGCTAGATTACCCCAGTCTTCAGGGACTAAGTTCATTCCCGCTATGGTCTCCAACAAAGATACCGTAAAGGCTGCCTGAGGGCCATACTGCATGATGCTTCCTTTAATTGCTTAACTAGTTTAAAATCAAGAGGCTGATGATACCGCTGGTTGTTTTGATCCTCTAAAACCGGAAAGGCAGAGGCCAGGTCATGATCTCTCCAGCTCGAAACCCCGCCACTACCGCATGTGGTGCAGCAGCTACAAGCTCCTCGGCACGCCATAGGATTATACGGCGCAGGGGCACTAGGCGTCGCTGGAGTCGACAGTTTCAACTGTTCAAACTTGGAGTGTATTTTACGGTCTAACTCCTCCCCTGACATTTCTTCTTCCTCTTCACTAGAACTACCCCGCTCTGAGGCACGAGAAGACCGCTCCTCTTTCACTTCCTCCAATGCCTCTGCTCCCTCTTGTAGAGCTGATTCACATTTGGGCTTAGACCCCACCAGACATCCCCAGACTATATTGCCAGGGTCCCGGGTGGCAAAGGTGCTTTATTGTCCTGTCTCTTCAAATCCTCCCCTAAGTGGTCCCATTGAGGTATGTTTAGCCAGCCTTCATCTAGGAACCATGGAGCCGCCTTTTCCACTGTATTCAAAAAGGCCCGAGCAGTTTTTGCTTTTAGTGGAGTTCCATTGGCTTTCAGCAGGTCTTTTAAGGACTCTTTCAACCGCACTTTAGATACTTCAGATCCCATTATGAACACACAGACAACAGACGCGGACGTTAAAGACACTAACTAACACATTAACTTTTTATGCGCATATACTTCAGTCGACGTTTACTCCCCGCTTTACCACGGAAGAAAATCCCGGCTCTATGGCCGCCCCGCTTCTTGTTGCGGTCTTGTACAAGATTCCCACCACTTTAATCGTGGTCCCTTCCCCGCTTATCTGCGGTTTTTCTCCTTGCAAGGTTTACTTACTCGTTAACTATTCCCGGGACTCAGCACCATTTGTGGCCCTCGGCCCGCAAGAACGACAACCAGCCTGGTATGGTGTTAATGCTTCATCCCTTTATTTTGACAACTTCCTTAGCTTATATGTGTCAGGGTGACCAATAAGGGGCCAAACAATGGGGAGAGCCAATGAGAGTCCTCTTACTATGCTGATTAAATTTGAAACAGCCAATGACTATGTCCTCCTTTAGGCGGGCTTCACCAGAAAGTTCGTTGTTCACTTGCAGCGTATTTTGCTGGCAGTGAGCCAAGCGCCATTGTGTAATGGCGGGGACTTTCCTGGCCGGAGGCGGTCCCCGACACACACTACTACCCAAAACAATCTACAGATTCAGTATAATCCCTATCTAAATTCCAGTGGCGTTTTTTGTAGAAATAACACTAAATTTTATGTTGGACCACCAAAGAACGCCAAATAGCCAAAGCAATCTTTTTTAAGATTTTGTTTTCAAGTAATCTCCACATACCACATGGGACTCTAACCCACAATCCAGGGTTTGAGAGTCACATACTCCACCAACTAAACCAGCCAGACTCTCCTAGCCAAAGCGGTCTTGAGAAAGAACAACAAAGATGGAAGCATCACGCTTTTTTATTTCAAGCTATGTTACAAAGCTACAGTAATCAAAATAATCTGGTATTGGCATAAAAACAGACACACAGATCAATGGAACCAAATAACCCAGAAATAAACCCTTGCATACATGGTCAACCAACAACAAAGAAACCAAGAATATAATGGATAAAGGACAGTCTTTCCAATAAATAGTGTTGGTTAAGCTGCATGGCTATATGGAAAAGAATGAAACTGGACCACTGTCTCACACCATATGTAGAAACCAACTCAAAATAGATTGAGGCCTGACCATAAGACCTAAAGCCATAAAACTCCTAGAACATCAGTGATAATCTTGACATCAGTCTTGACAATAATTTTCTAGATCTGACAACAAAAGCAAAGGCAATAGCAACAAAAACTAAGTATGATAGCATCAAATTAAGCTTCTGCACAGTGGAAGAAACTGACAAAATGAAAATGCAACTTACAGGGGCTCCTGGATGGCTCAGTTAAGTGTCTGCCTTCGGTTCGGGTCATGATCCCGGTGTCCTGGGATCAAGCCCTGAATCAGGTTCCCTGCTCCGCGGGAAGCCTGCTTCTCCCACTCCCCCTGGTTGTGTTGCCTCTCTCACTGTCTCTCTGTCAAATAAATAATTAAAATCTTAAAATAAAAATGCAACTTTAAGATGAGAGAAAATATTTGCAAATCATTTGCTTTGGGGTTAACACCCAAAATACATAGAGAACTCCTACAACTCAAAAAAAAAAAAAAAAGATCTGATTAAAAATGAGCAGAACACTTATCCAAAAGAAACAAAAACAGTAACTCAAAAAGATAGCTACACTGCCATATTCATTGCAGCTTTATAACAGCCAAGATAGGGAAACAACCTACGTGTTCATCAATGGATGGAAAAGAAAGTGTGTGTGTGTATACATACACATATACACACAGTGGAATATTATTCAGCCATAAAAAGGAAGGAAATCTTGCTATATGTAAGACATGGATGGACCTTGAGGGCATAAATTATGCTAACCGAAATAAGTCAGACAATACCATATGATCTTGCTTATATGTGTAATTTTTTTCTAAAGATTTTTATTTATTTTTTTTTTAAAGATTTTATTTATTTATTTGACAGAGAGAAATCACAAGTAGATGGAGAGGCAGGCAGAGAGAGAGAGAGAGGGAAGCAGGCTCCCTGCTGAGCAGAGAGCCCGATGCGGGACTCGATCCCGGGACCCTGAGATCATGACCTGAGCCGAAGGTAGTGGCTTAACCCACTGAGCCACCCAGGCACCCTATTTATTTATTTGACAGATAGAGATCACAAGTAGGCAGAGAGGCAGGCAGAGAGGAGGAAGCAGGCTCCCTGCCAAGCAGAGCCCGATGCGGGGCTCGATCCCAGGACCCTGGGATCATAACCTGAGCCGAAGGCAGAGGCTTTAACCCACTGAGCCATCCAGGTGCCCCATGTGTAATTTTTTTTTTAATCTGAACTCAGAGGACAGATGGGTGAGTGAAATGAGTGAAGGTGATCAAAAGGTACAAACTTCTAGTTATAAGTCATGGGGATGTAATATACAGCGTGGTGACTATAGCTAACAATATTGTATTGTTTATTTGAAAGTTGCTAAGAATAAATTGTAAAAGTTCGCATTACAAGGGAATAATTTGTAAGTGTATGTGGATGGATATTAACTAGAGTTGTTCTGAGCAAAATCTAATCTTAATGTCATATAACTGAAACGAATATAATGTTATATGTCAATTATATCTCAATTTTTTAAAAAGTGAATGTGAAACACAAAGTAAAGATTGCACCCTGAAGCAAAAAACAGTGTATCTTAGCTTAATTGCTTCTGTCATGGCCAAAGTATATTACTTCTCCCAAATGTTCTACTTATCCCAACACTAACTTTTCTCTCCCCAAAAGGAGTTAAATATAACGAAAAAGAAATAATAATGATTATATCAAAAGAAATGAAACAGACACGTAAAGTCAGCTTACTGGAATTTGTTTACATTGGGAGGGACTCCCAAACAAAACCCTAAGGAAATCAGGGATGCAGAAGTGGGCAGAGGGAAAAGTTGAACCATTATGAAGTTTCAATAGATGTCCCTTTTAGATCTTTAGCTGTCAAGCTGAAATGACCCTCCACAAAAGCCTGGAATTAAGTAAGGCACTGTGGTTTGAGACATACCCCACCTCAGCATTTGGTTCAGACTCTCTGCCAGAAATAAGCAGTCTTCCCAGGCAAGGCCACTTCCATAAGCTGAGAGCTATTTCCAGAGAAAACATCTGCTTCCAGGAGAAGTCAGTAGCCTGCACCTCTGGAAAGAGCTGCTTATTCATGGACGGGATTCTAGGTGGTACACCCCAGTATCCATACAGAGTTCACCACTTAATTCTACAAATGCTGGACTAAGAAATACGGGTCATAGAAAGCCCAGAAGTCCTGAGGAATCAAATCATGAAGAAATATTGCACCAATAGCCATGAGAAAACAAACCAGAGAAAGAGCCTGGCATTTGGGACAATTTGTTCCCTAAGAATGAATATGTGTAGATTCCAGAAAGATGGCTAAGGGCCTGAGAAACTGAACATTTGATTTTTTTTTTTTAAACCATGCAGTGCTAGTGGGAAACAAAACCGTTATCAAGAAGGATCAAGTAGGTGGTGCTTGAATAACTACCCAAGGCTTTGAGTTGGCTTAGAAATAATGACTACCAGAAACTTCCACAGACTGAAGGCCAGTTTTTAAATATCTGAATTATAATTCACTAATATAATCCAGGGGTTGTTGATACCCTTAGCTGTCTACCAAACACACACATCCTCCTTAGAAGAAGATAATGTCATATTGGGCCTCACATTTTTATTATAATTTTTTAAAACTTCTAAAATTTTAATTACTTTATTTACTCATTTGACAGGGTAGAGAGCATAAGCAGGGGAATTCAGGCAGAGAGGGAGAAGCAGGCTCCCAGCTGAGCAAGGAGCCCAGAGTGGGGCTCAATCCCAGGACCCTGAGATCACCCAGGCACCCCATTTATTATAATTTTGACATGTAAAAATCAGGGCACACAAATAACCAGGTACACAAGGAAACCAAACGTAATTGAAAACTGAAAAATACAGACAATGGAAAGGAACATACAAGATCCAAATAAAGCAGCTATCAGAAACAGATTTTGTAATAACTTATCTTCAACATGGTCAAGGGAATTTAAAAATTGAGAATCTTAACCAAAAGTAGAAATTGACTTTAAGATGGAAAAGCTGGAGCGCCTGGGTGGCTCAGTCGGTTAATTGCCTGCCTTTGGCCCATCATGATCCCAGGGTCCTTGGATCAAGCCCTGCAATGGGTTCCCTGCAGGGAGCCTGCTTCTCCCTCTCCCTCTCCCCTGTTTGTGCTCTCATTCTCTCTCCCCCTGCCCCCCGACAAATAAAATCTATAAAATGGAAAAGCTGGAACTGAAAGGCATAATAAGAGATAATTACAAACTTGGTAAGTGGCTTTAACAACAGATTAGCTGTAACTGAAAAGAAGCAAAATGGCATATGTAATTCTCTTGAAGGAGAGAAGAAAAAGCCAATTGTATGTATAAAATTACGGGGTAAAAAGTTTCCAGAACTAATGACATTGAACAACAGATTTGAAAGCACCGCTAACACCATGCAGAATATGCCAGAGAAAACCACATCTAGGCACATTACGGTAAACTGCTGAAAACGAAAGCAAAGGTAAGGAGCATCCATGGCAAGACAGGGAGGAACATATTATCTTTAAAGGAGCCACAGTTCAACTTCCGGATGACTTAACAAAAATAGTGGAAGCTGGAAGAGAACATGTATATATTCCAAGTAAAAAATAGCCATATTAGAATACTGTACTTAGCAAAAGTATCCTTTAAGGAAAAAAGTGGAAGTTATTTTCAAATAAACAAAATTAGAGCACTCCCTATCAGGAGGCCCATACTAGAATAAGCGGAACAGGCAAATATTAAAATATAGGAAAGAAGAAGAATTCTGTGATAAAGAGAAAACTAACCCAAAGGATGAAAATGCCCAGAAGCATACTTGGCCATGAGGTGTATCCTGATTACTATGACATAAAACAAGGAATCACAAATTTTCCAAAAAGCAGACATTCCATTTAGTTAGCTAACTGCATCTGTCACAACACTCGGCTCTCTTGTGGCACCGAAATAGCGACAGACAATACATAAATGGACACTTGGAAGGGGAGAGAAAGAAGAGGCATACTGTTCATTCTCAAACATGGAGTGCCTCTCCTGTGCCCCGTGCTATACGGGGCATGGGAGATCCAGTGTGAATAAGGAAAGCCTTTGCTCTCTACCCAGTGGGACAACAATATAATTACAGATTGTGAATTTTAACAAGCAGTAAAAATGACCTTCTGAGATCCATTGTAACTTGGTAGAACAAAAAAGCTATCAGTCCATGAACCATTAATATCTCCTGTGTCAGTCATGAATATGACTTCAAACATTTGAGTGTGAATCCTGTGAAATGTTGTTCCAAGTCAGACACTGGTATAAAGGCACAGTAACTTGGGTTCACCAAAATCTCTTTCTAAAACAGCAGATTAGGGGCACCTGGGTGGCTCAGTGGGTTAAAGCCTCTGCCTTCGGCTCAGGTCATGATCTCAGGATCCTGGGATCAAGTTCTACATCGGGCTCTCTGCTCCGCGGGGAGCCTGCTTCCTCCTCTCTCTCTCTGCCTGCCTCTCTGCCTACTTGTGGTCTCTGTCTGTCAAGTAAATAAATAAAATCTAAAAAAAAAATAAATAAAACAGCAAATTGAAGGACAGGGTAACAATTTTGGTTTTTCTTTGTTTTGATCTGGCTTTTAATTAGATATTAAAATAAGCCCCAGACCACTAAAAATCAGTGACAGCTAGAAGGAAATCTCTGGTAGGTTTAAACTCAATGTTAATTTTATCTCAAATTTGGTGTTTTTGAATACAAAGAACAGCAAAAAAAAAAAATGCATTTTGGGGGGGTGCCTGGCTGGCTCAGTTGATAGAACATGGCAACCCTTGATCTCAGGGTCGTGATTTCAAGCCCCACTGGCTGTTAGAGCTTACTTACAAAAAAAAAAAAAAAAATTCCTAGACTTCGGTTCTCAGGAAAATAGTTATGTATAAAAAATAAAGAATTTTCACTGTTTTATGTTGACATATAGCTCTGCCTAAACATACATCTAACAATAAGAATGTGTATTTAATACAAAACAATTTTAAATAGTAAAATAGAGCTGACACTTCTGTTTCCAACATGGAAGTACAAGGCGTGACGAAGCAGGGGGTGTGCTCAGAGCCAAGATCATATGCCTGGGGAGCTCCTGGAAGGGGAGACCTGGGCACCCGGGAGCAGAACAACGCTGGGCCGGGCTTGTAGCCGCTGCTGAAAGCCAGTGCGGGCAGCAGGCGAGACAGGTGAGCAGACACGCAAACACGGGGATTCAAATCCAAGTCAGGATAAGAGATGTCAAAGGAAGCTCAACGGTGCCATATGGACGGAGAGAAGGGTCCCCTGTCCCTTCCTGCCATAGGGAGGCACCACTTTTAAGTATGAAGAGATCTGAGCCCAAAGATTTGCAGCCCAGAGAGAACGCCTGTGGCGGGGCAAGTGGGAGAACAAGATGCAGCCTTATTTCCCACACTGACTGACGGCTGGTGATCGGCGTTCTTAGCGGACAGCATGTGGGGATGCTGGGGGTTGATCCTGTCTGTCAAAGTGAAAAATTAACACTAACTTTTTTTTTAATTGCCCTAGAAATAGGTAGACTCTACATAATGAGATCCTGGAATTCAATTTCACTGAGACCAATTATTACACAAAGTAGAAGAGCAACTTATTCTGAGGGCTGGGGAGTAACGTTATACACGTGTAACAGTAGGGCCTCAAATGTTCGTGACAACCCCAGCTACACGTTACAAAAATGTTCTCAATAAAGGTGATTATTCAATATACTACACACTTTTTTTCCTGGTCTCAAATAAATTAATAAACAGAAAAAAAAATACCATCAGAGCAAACATCTAGAATTTGGGTTCAAAAATAACTTGTTCTATCCTCGTCTCTAGCTCTGCCAGGTGAGCTTGTAACACTCTGCCACTAAAAAGAAAAAAGGCTGAACAAACACAAGCTACATCGATTCGAAGTCACTAGAGAGTTTCTTAGGCAACTAACACCCATGGTGCAAAGATTCTGGGAGAAAGGACACGTAGGAAAGTGATCTAAGCTAGCTGTCTTCTCCGGTATTCACGAATTTTCATGTTGTGTCAGGTGAGAAACTAAGGGAAAAACATGCAGGCGAAGAGTGCAGCAGAGGGGTGCCTAGTGCCTTAGTGGGTTACCTGTCTGCTTTCTGCTCTCCGCCCAGCCGGGAGCCTGCTTCTCCCTCTCCCTCTGCCTGCTGCTCAAGGAAGGAAGGTGGGTACAGCGAAGCAGTCATTAGACTCACAACACTGGAAAAACAAAACCACCTAAGGACCTCAGGAGGGAGGCCTTTAAAAACTTCAGGCTCTCACTGTGATCCCTAAAAGGCTGCATCTAGAAACTGAGGTGCGCTACAGGCAGTCGACTTTATCACATCTGAAGTCCAGCCAGGAAAAATACCAGTCTTGATTGGACTGAGATGTCCCTGCTCTAGTTATTTGCCAGAGGATATGGTGAATCCTTTCTGGAAAAAGTAATTTCATCCACAGCTTCTACTGTTTTTCATATACAATCCCCAGTTTCTCATCAGAACTTACCAAACATACCAGGAAATAGAACGAAAAGAGAAACAGATCTATGGTGCTTGGATTGGTCAGTTGGTTAAGCATCTGACTCTTGATTTTGGCTCAGGTCATGATCTCAGGGTCGTGAGACTGAGCCTTGCATCAGGCTCCACACTGAGCAGAGTCTGCTTGTCCCTCTCCCTCTCCTCCTCTCTCTCTCAAATATTTTTTTAAGATCAAATATTACGGAGAAACATACCCACACAGGGAATTCACACAATGGACTGTGACTGGACATGGACTTTGAAATAACCAAGATTGATACATCCAATAAAATATGAACCAACAGTGAGTATTATCACCACAGAACTGGAATCTATAAAAAATCAAGTGGGAATTCTAGAACAGATATATAGAGAACTTTATGTATGGGATAATCACCAACCAGACGCAGGTAAAGAAAGATTAGTGAGTGTAGGTCAATAGAAACTATCCAGACTAAAGTATAAAAGAAAGGTATAGGGGGTGCCTGGGTGGCTCAGTCAGTTAAGACTCTTGTCTTCAGCTCAGGTCATGATCCCGGGGTTCTGGTATCGAGCCGTGTCGGGGCCCCTGCTGAGCAGGGAGTCTGCATCTCCCTCTCCCTCTGCCTGCAGCTCCCCCTGCTTGTGCTTTCTGTGAAATAAATAAAATCTTAAGAAAAAAAGAAAAGTACAAAAAACCTCATAAAACACACCAACAGACATGGTGCAAAAGTCTACATACACGTAACTGCAATCTGAGAACAGATGAGAAAGCAGCATTCAAAGAAACTATGGTTAAGAATGTTTCCAAAACTGATGAAAGGCACCAATAAAAGAAGCCCTTCGAGGGAAATGCTCAACATCAGGGAAGTGCAAATTAAAACCATAATAAGTTATCTCTTCACCATAATAGAAAAACCATAATGAAAGATACATAGAAACAAGTGCTGGGGAGGTTGTGCAGATGCTGGATACTAACTCTCTCACTGCGAAGCTCACACAGGGAAGACAAATCCCCTTAACATTTGGCTCTGAAAGCAACAGTGGCTGAATCCTGTGAGTTCTTACAATCAGTGGGATTTAAAGCCTGGAATTTTTAAATTGGGGGGTTCAGCTTGGAGGATGTTAGGAATCTGAGTCCCCACCCTTAAACAGCCAGCAAAGAGATACAGTGTAGAAGCAGCAATTTGAAAAATGCCAGGGGCAGATGGGAGAGTTGTTTACTCATCTCAGAGCATATCCTGGGGAGACGGAGTGCAGGGAGGCCCCAACCCCAGGAACAAAGGAGATGGCATGTACCACTTTCCTCTCCCACCCTCCAGGATAAACATATGGCCACCTGCACCAACCTGCTCTGACACTGCCTAACTTGCCTACACCAAGCCCCGCCCCCCCATCTGCCCCTCCTAGTCATGTTTGCCTCAGTCCTGGTGCTGTGGGCCACTTCCCCCAGAATGCTGGCACAAACCCCACTAAAATCTCATCTTTTGCAGGCCTTGGTTCCAGCAGCAGTGGTGGCAGCAGGTCACTTTTCGAAAGCAGATCAACATACACGTTGTTAAAACATCATGCCCCAACCACTGAGGGACCAAACACTGCCCACAATAGGCAAAGAAAGCTACTGCAGACAACTGGACTGAAAGAAAAAAAGGCCAGGACTCAACAGCAAGGGACATACAACACACACAGGAGACACTCCGTGGAGTGCCAGACCCTGGGGAACAAAAGACACTGTATGACAGGGCACTACAGGACCTCTTCATAAGCCTATTATATTCAAAAGCAAAAGACATAGCTAACTTTCCTAACACACAGAAGCAGAGTCAGACAAAATGAGGAGACAAAGGAATATGTCCCAAATGAAAGGACCACACCACAGCAAGAGACCTAAGCAAAACAGATATAAGTAATATGCCTGACAGAGAATTTAAACTAATGATCCTAAAGATACTCACTGGACTTGAGAAAAGAGGGGCAAACATCAGTGAAACCCTTAACAAAGAGATAAAACAAGAACCAACCAGAGATGAAGACAATAAGTGAAATTAAAAATACACTTGATGGGGGCGCCTGGGTGACTCAGTCAGTTATGCTTCTGCCTTTGGCTCAGGTCATGATCCCAAGGTCCTGGGATCAAGCCCCTGCAAGGTCCTGGGATCAAGCCCCGCATCCCTGCTCACCAGGGAATCTGCTTCTCCCTCTCCTGCTCTCATACTCTCTCTCTCTCTCACTCTCTCTCTCAAATAAATAAATAAAATCTTTAGAAATATATACTTGATGGAATAAATAACAGGCTAGAGGAAGCAGAGGAATTAATTTATGTCCTGGAAGACAGAGTAATGGAAAGTAACCAAGCTGAACAAATAAAAGAGAGAAAAAAAATTGTGGAAATTGAGAACAGTTTTAGGGTAATCAGTGATTGCATAAAGTATAATAACCATCACATTATAGGGATCCCAGAAGAAAAAGACAGAGAGGGACGCCTGGGTGGCGCAGTTGGTTGAACGACTGCCTCTGGCTTAGGGCGTGATCCTGGAGTCCCGGGATCGAGTCCCACATCAGGCTCCCAGCTCCATGGGGAGTCTGCTTCGCTCTCTGACCTTCTCCTCGCTCATTCTCTCTCTCACTGTCTCTCTCTCTCAAATAAATAAAATTTAAAAAAAAAAAAAGACAGAGAAAGGAGGACAGAAAATTTTTTTGAAGAAATAATAGCTGAAATCTTTCTTATCCTGGGGAAGGAAACAGATATTCAGATCCATGAGGCACAGAGATTACCCCTGAAAAAATCAACCTAAGGAAGTCCGTAACAAGACACAAAATGGCAATAAGCAGTGATAAAGAAAACTTTTTTTAAAAAGATTTTATTTATTTATTTGACCAAGAGAGAGTGAGAAGGGAACACAGCAGGGGAAGTGGGAGAGGGAGAAGCAGGTTTCCCACTGAGCAGGGAGCCTGATGTGGGGATCGATCCCAGGACCCTGAGACCCTCACCTGAGCAAAGGCAGATGCTTAATGACTGAGCCACCCAGGTGCCCTTTAAAAACTTTTTAACGCCTCAGAAGAGGGGCGCCTGGGTGGTATAGTCGACTAAGTATCTGCTATTGGCTCAGTCAGATCATGATCTCAGGGTCCTGGGATTGAGCCCCATAGCAGGCTTCTTGCTCAGTAGGGCTCCTACTTGTCCCTTACCCTCTGCTTGCTGCTCCCCATGCTTGTGCTTGCTGTCAGATAAATAAATAAAATATTTTTAAAAATAATAATAGGGGTGCCTTGGTGTCTCAGTGGGTTAAAGCCTCTGCCTTCGGCTCAGGTCATGATCCCGGGGTCCTGGGATCAAGCCCCACATTGGGCTCTCTACTCAGCAGGGAGCCTGCTTCCCTTCCTCTCTCTCTGCTGCCTCTCTGCCTACTTGTGATCTCTGTCAAATAAATAAATAGAAACTTTAAAAAAAAAAAGGAGAATACTTCTTAAAAAATAATAATAAAAAAGCAGAAGACAGTTACACACAAGAGAAACCGCATAAGGCTATAAGTGGATTTTTCAACAAAAACTTTACAGGACAGAAGGGAATGGCAGGATATATTCAAAGTGCTGAAAGGGGGGAAAAAAGTGCTGAAAGAGAAAAATCTGCAGCCAAGAATACTCTATCCAGAAAGACAATCATTCAAAACAGAAGGACAGAGAGTTTCTCAAACAAAAACTAGATGAGTTCATGACCACTAAACCAGTCCTATGAGAAATATTAAAGGGGACTTTCTGAACGGAAAGGAAAAAAAGAAAAAGCAGTAAAAATAAGTGCTTCTATAAAAATCAGTCAAAAGATTCATAGAATAAAAGGATATAAAATATGACACCAACTACCTAAAAAACATGGAAGGTGGGGGCAAAGAATAAAGAACGGGTAAACAGGGGCACCTGGAAGACTCAAGAAGTTAAGCACCTGACTCTTCAGCCCAGGTTTTGATCTCAGGGTTATGAGTTCAAACCTTGTGTTGGGCTCCGTATTGGATGTGGAGTCTACAAAAAGGAAAAAAAAAAAAAAAAAGAATGGGCTCAGGGGCACCTGGGTGGCTCAGTGGATTAAGCCTCTGCCTTCAGCTCAGTGGGTTAAGCCTCTGCCTCAGGGTCCTGGGATGGAGGCCCACATCAGACTCTCTGCTCAGCAGGGAGCCTGCTTCCCCTTCTGTCTCTGCCTTCCTCTCTACTTGTGATCTCTCTCTGTCAAATAAATGAACAAAATCTTAAAAAAAAAAAAAAAAAAGGAATGGGCTCAAACAACCATCAACTTCGTATAGACTACGACCTGCAGAAGATATAATATACAAACCTAACCACAAATCGAAAAGCAGTAATAGGTATGCAAAGAATAAAGAGAAAGAAATCCAAATAGATCACTATAGAAAGCCAACAAACCATGAAAGAGAGCAAGAGAAGGATCAGAAACAAAACAAAACAAAACAAAAACTACAAAACCACCCAAACAAGTAACAAAATGGCAATAAATACATATCAAAAATTACTTTGAGGGTGCCTGGGTGGCTCAGTGTGATAAGCCTCTGCCTTTGGCTTAGGTCATGATTTCAGGGTCCTGGGATTGAGTCCCACATCAGGCTCTCTGCTTGGCAGGGAGCCTGCTTCCTCCTCTCTCTCTGCCTGCCTCTCTGCCTACTTGTGATCTCTCTGTCAAATAAATAAATAAAATCTTTAAAAAAAGTTACTTTGAGGGTCACCCAGTTGGCTAAGTGGGTAAAACATGTGATTCTTTTTTTTTTAAAGATTTTATTTATCTTTTGACAGAGAGAAATCACAAGCAGACGGAGAGGCAGACAGAGAGAGAGAGAGAGAGAGAGAGGGAAGCAGGCTCCCTGCTGAGCAGAGAGCCCGATGCGGGGCTCGATCCCAGGACCCCGAGATCATGACCTGAGCCGAAGGCAGCGGCTTTACCCACTGAGCCACCCAGGTGCCCAAAACATGTGATTCTTAATCTTGGAGTCATGAGTTCATGCCTCATGTTGAGCATAGAGCTTACTTTAAAAAAATAGTTAAGAAATAATTATTTTGAATGTATATGTACTAAACACTCCAATCAAAGGACACAGGGTAACATAATGAATAAAAAGACAAGATCCAACCACATGTTGCCTACAAAAGACTCATTTCAGACATAAAAACACCTGCAGATTTAAATTGAGGAGATGAAGAAACATTTATCATGCAAATAGATGTCAAAAGAAAGCCAGGTTAGCAATACTTATATCAGACAAAATAGACTTTAAGTTCCATTATTTAAGTAGCCAGACTAAGAAAAAGAAGAGTGATTTAAAGCCAAAATGTACACAGAACGATTGAAGGTAGAATTTAATGTCATGGGAAACAAACATACAATAGAGAATGATCAAAGCAAAAAAAAAAATTGATTCTTTAGGATGCTAAAAAATTAATAAACCTATGAGCAATACTAATCACAAAAAACCACACACATTTATCAACACCAGGAACAAAAAAGGGAACACTACAGATGTTATAGACATTGATTAAATACAGAACTTTAAGTGACTAAATTTGAACATGTTTTTTCAAAATGACAAATTCCTAGAAAAGGACAACTTACCAGAACTGTTACAAGAAAAAAGTGGAAAACCTTAACAGTGAGGCACACTTCACATTCCTATCCAACTGCCTAATAGACATATAAGCTAGTTCAGAGAACCAGGGATTACCCATGACTGTTCTGAATAATATCTTCCCTTTTGTCGCTCTTACTGATTTACAACACAGGCTGGATTCACAGTTTCAACAGATTTCTTAAATGAGAATTATTATGGGGGTGGTGGTGGTGGTGGAGTAAAAACCTGAAAGGTAAAATGGTGATACTTGAGAGGATTCTAGTAACTTCAAGCACCCAAAACCCCAAAGATTTCCCTTGTCAACAGTAGCAGCTCCTCCTCCCCTATCTAATGAGGTTGGTTGACTTTCTTGAATACCCTCTAATGACCACAACAAAATAGAATTCCAGTTCTCATTTACCACTCCTACACCTCTTACTGCCTCTGACCCCTGCCTAAGCCAAACCTTCAAATTCTCTGTAATTCCAAAGACAAACCCTGGAAAAGAAGGCTTACATATTAACAGAGTTACAAGGATTTCATAACTCTTGAGGAATATATGTTAAAAACAAAAACAAAATCCTCTGAGAATGCTAACCCAAGGGGAGACAAACGTAATTTAGATCAAGCTGAATTTATTGATAAGGGACATTTCAATGCAATAATCAAAGGTGAAGCTCTAAACCAGGTTCCAGTATAATTCTGTGTCCCATTCTGCCCTGAAACCCAGCCAGGTCATATAACTAAACTAAGATCACGTTTCCTTGAGGATTTGTTTCCTGCAATATTTCTGATATCAATTACTTGATCAGCATTTATATTCAGACGACAGAACCTCCTTGCTCTAGTTGAAGCAAAAGGAATTTACCAGCATCGTAAACTCATGGTATCACTGAAAAAGGCCTAAATTGGATTGTAGGCTGAATTCCAGGAATGGCTTCCAAACCCATAATCACAGAAGTGAAATTGCAAGGCACAGCTGCTGTTTTTATGATCGAGAAGTTCCTGCCACATCAGAAAACCTCCATCACAGCCATTAGCTCCAAAATCACCCTTGGTAAGATCCAAGCCTGCATAATAATATAATAGATGCCTCGGGCCTTGCTGTTCCCCCAACATAACTCAGTTCTGCATCAAAATCTCGTATAAGTGCATCTGATCAGAGAACTTTGGGGGTTTTTTTGGGAATCTTAACTCTAAAGGAGTCTGGGAAGCAGGTTTTAGCTTTCCAGACTCTATAGCTCAGGAAAGTATAAAAGGGAATTGATAATCTATGGTATCTTCTTTGTACAATTCGGATTACCGTATTATGTAGATACAGGTAGTAGTCAGACAACATGCTTTTTCACTTTGTATGTTTTGGAGATAACTTCACGCTAACATACGGATTACCTCATCCTGATTGATGACAGCACTGTATTGTTTTTATGGATGTGCCATGATTTATTCAACACTGCCCTTCCGGAGGACACTTAAACTTCTTCCATCTACACTGTTAAAAACACAGATATAGTCCTTCGTCCTAACAACACAGCTGTAAGAAAGGACTAGGATGCTGTACATATCTTTTTCATTATACCCTTTTCATTCTTTTTTCCTTTTTAGAAGCTTGAAATTGGATCTCTGGGTCACAAGCCATTGCTTTTCTTTACATGTGCACCTCTCTCCCTACCACCCTTGAAGTCTAACATGTTCCTTTCCCAAAGAGAGTATATACTGAAACGCTATTTGGGTTTTTGGAATTTCAGATGTCAAATAGCCTGGCTCACATTCGTTTCACTGAAGCATATCTGGGTCAGGCATCTTGAAAAATTCCGTAATTGAATATGATGTCATCTCCCAGGCTTCTGAATAATTCATCTTTCAAAGCTGAGAGCCAGTTCTCTAAACCAATTAAGCACAATAACCCACAAAGGCGTTCTCTGTTTATAAGAATGCTTTTCCCACCCCAGGGCAAACACACAACTACTACAGGCGGCAGCGTGATGAGCCCTGAAATGAGGTGTCACATCGTCAGAGAACATGAAAGAGAACTCCGCGGGGGGCTTGAACTCACTGCCCTGAGATGATGACCTGTGCTCAGATCAGGAGACGGATGCTGAACTGAGCCACCCAGGCACCCTGAAATACGTACAGTTCAGCAAGTACTACCAGGCAGATCACTGATAGGAAATGTAGAAAAACCTTCGTTTTCACCATCTATAAAATGAGATAAAACCTACTTTCATAAGGCTCTAGAAGGACTAAACAGACATTAAACTAAAATATACTAGTCTTATTCTAGGATGTATGTGCAAGTAAATGTGTCAAAAATGCGTGAGACCATGTTATTAGCTAAGAAGGGCTGGAAGTGGTCTATTGACCAACTTTCCTACGATCACTATCTTCCTCCTTAAGTGATTTTCTCTTATTGTGGCTCTATTGTGGCTGTAAATGGACTTTGATGTTCATCCCCAAACAAGGCCCGTCTCCAGCCTGGGCCTCAGCAAGTCCGAAGCGGTACAGAAGGGCCAGGGACGTGCTGCCACAGAGCAGAGAACACAAAAACCAGAGCATAGTCATCACGAGCTCCCTAATTCATGTCTATAAATAAGATTTATCTAATGGAATAGCTTAGATTTTGTGATTTCCTTTGAAGATGTGTAATGGATATATGCCATGGTGAGATTCCAAATTTAATTGGGCTACTTGAAGAATCAATAAAGCCTGGCTAGCGAGGCACAGAGTGCACCTCAGCTAGTCAGGGAACCATCTGCCACTTAACTCTCTGCACCTCAGCCTCTTATGATGTCAAGTAGGGATAATCACAGGTCACAGGTCAACTGTGCAGCTTTAATGTTATTTATAAAGCATTTAGAAGAACAATGCCTGCCACAAGTAAACAGTATCCCTGTAATTAAAAACAACCAATGGGGCGCCTGGGTGGCTCAGTGGGTTAAGCCGCTGCCTTCGGCTCAGGTCATGATCCCAGGGTCCTGGGATCGAGTCCCTCATCGGGCTCTCCGCTGAGTGGAGAGCCTGCTTTCCTCTCTCTCTCTCTCTCTGCCTGCCTCTCTGCCTACTTGTGATCTCTCTCTGTCAAATAAATAAATAAAATCTTTAAAAAAAAATAAAAATAAAAATAAAAATAAAAACAACCAAAAAGCAGCTATTTATTTGGTAAACCAGGTATTCTAAAATTTTTAGTCCTCTATCTCGAACACATTGCCCCATCTTTATTACAACTTAGATCCAGGCAGGTCTACCCCACTTTTCTTTACTAGTCTTCTCTTAGGATTTTTCCTCTCTTGCTCCTGGATTTTAATAATACTTATACCTGCAACACTCACCACTGGCTTGCATCAGGGGTAGACGTCTGCACCCGTCTTCCGAGGCTCCCAACAGAAGACTCGTGGACGGCTCCAGGATCAGCTGGGCCTAGGGATCCCAGCCGACTTGTCAGTAGGCCTGGGGCCGATGTGGATGCCTGACATCTCTTAGCTCCTTAGGTGATCCTGCTGCACAATCAGGTCTCTGCAAGATTTTGTTTCTGGAGGGTAGGGTTAGAGTCCCAGCCCCTTTTCTCTGTTCACCTATAATGCCTTAAACTGCACCAGTACTTAGACGTTTTTTTTTTTTTTTAAGATTTTATTTACCTGACAGAGAGAGGCCACAAGCAGGCAGAGAGGCAGGCAGAGAGAGAGGAGGAAGCAGGCTCCCCGCTGAGCAGAGAGCCCGACACGGGACTCGATCCCAGGACCCCGAGACCACGACCCGAGCCAAAGGCAGCGGCTCAACCCACCAAGCCACCCAGGCGCCCCTAGACTGATTTTGAGAAGAAAGTTTTGTCCTTGTCTGAGGACTACATGGGTCTGGGGGCACTTCATGACTCTCAAGGTGTGTATACGCAAGAAAAATGAAGGAACAAAAACATTGCTGAGAGGTGATTCTATCCCTTTCAGAAGTACAGGATCTGGGACCGTACACACCATGGTGAACTGCTCCTGCCATTTACGTTGCTCACGGGGATTTGCAAAGCTGAGGTTACAGTTATCACCATGCTTCTGGAAGCTCCTCCTCATTGAGCAATCATCATAAAGATGCCACCTTCAGTTGGCCACCGTTGAGCTTGCCAGGACTGTCATAACAAAGTACCACAGACTGGCTGACTTAACCAACAGAAATTCGTTTTCTCACAGTTCTGGAGACCAGAGGTCAGGGGTCAAGGTGTCAGCAGAGTTGTTTCCTCTGAGGCCTCTTTCCTTGTTTTACAGATGAGTGATCTTCACCCGTGTCCCAGTTTCCTTACCAGACCAGTGACACGGATGAAGGAACTCATTTTTAACTCAGTCATTTCTTCGAAGACGTCATCTCCAAATATGCTCATACTTCTGAGGTACCAGCAGTCAGAACTTCCATATATGAATCTTGGGGTAACACAATTCAACCCCTAACGGACAGTAGTCACTTGTATACATGTAGATAGGCGATTCTGGAGTGTCTGACCCTACGATGCAGCTTTGGAGATCAGATACTACAAGTTCACATACCTGATGACGGGCTGAGAGCTTCTGGTACGCTCATGTTCCTCAGGACACAGCTGAAGGTGTTTACCTCCAAGCATGTATACAGGCCAACGTGCTGAAAAGGCTGAAGGAGACTCTTAACTCCTGTCGCCTCTTTGCCCTTTGATGTGCTGAGGAACTCAGCTCAGCACACACGAGAGGTTATGAACAACTCACCTTTTAAGGAAGGAAACACCGAGCCTCATGTACTAAACTACAAGAAAACTGCAAACTAGCTTCTAGGTTTGGCCTTGAAAACTCAAATCATGAGTCTTTTACTTGTATTAAAACCTGGAGCTTCTTGGGTCACCTACAGACTAGATCTCTATGCTGGGCTAATTTAAAACTGGACGATTAGCTAATACTGTTTACCGTATGTGGGGCACCATGGTAGCCCTTTACATGTATTAACATCAAACAGCATTACAAATGGGAACACTTACTATTCTCTTTTACAGTTAATAGAGGAATAAAGAGTTCACAAAACTTGGCTAAGGATACAAACCATCATGCAGCAAAGCCGAGAGTGCAGACATTCGGCGGGGCTCCGGGGCCCACAACTCACGTCCTGCCTCTCAGTGTGACCATTACCCAGCAACAGACTGACCCCAACAGCAGCAGCAGACAAGGCCACCGGCAACAGTAACAGATGGCTGAGTAAACCCTTGGCAAAAGTGCAGTTACCAATTGGTTTATTTCCTGGGAATGACTTAGAATGTGCCATAGAAGTCGAAGAGGGAAAACATGGAAAGGATAGCTGTAAATAAGCAACAGCTACATTCTCAAACCACTTCCCAGGCTTCCTGTTTTCCTATCAGGTGAACAATCGGGGACAGCCATCTCAACCGGTGCTGGGACATGAAGGCATTTAACCCAGCATGAGCTAGTGAGATGGATGCAGAGCCAGAGCTGGTAGTTCAGCACCAAGTTTCCTGGAAACAGAGGTGGCCTGCCCTCAGGATGCCTTTGGCAAAGGCTGTCTGGAGCTGCCCCAGTCCCGCCAGCGCTAACTGACAGAGGCTTCATGACCCAGTATCAAGCAGCCGGCTCTAACCACCACCACCTCGCCCAGTGCCTCAACTGTACACCCGCCCAAGTTCTCCAAGGAGGCAGTAAAGGCACTCCCTTAGGGAGGACGAGGGCCGGACATGAGAATGGGAAACAGAGAAAGCATAGTTCATTTAGCCACCGTTATGCAGAAATACAGTATTATCCCAAAGTTATGCTACTTAGAAAATACTTTCTCCACTTCCGACCGTAGAAAACAAAACCAAGCTATACCTAATTTTTCCCTAAATGACTTTCTTCTTCCACAAAATGAGATTACAAGAGAAGCCTGTATTTTAAAAAAGGTTTTTATTTTAATCCTTCCTAGAGGAATACAGATTTGAATGAAATACATTCATTCCATAAATACATTAGCAGCATAACCCTCCCACCAGAGTCCGCTCTGCTCCAGCCCAGAGGCTGCCCTTGAGAGCAGACGCTGTTCCATCCACCGTCATCTCAACGATGTGTTTGCTTCTTGCTGAAAGCAGGTTATATGTGTGAGATCAAGTGAAAGACCAGATGGATGGATTAACTACGCTGGGACCCTGAAAACACACCCATGTGGTGACCATCGAGCCTTCCACACCTTCGAAATCCGTTAACACCGACCATGCTTAACTGATGAGATCCTTCACCACAGACAACCGAGGCCTAACCTTGCAAACGCACTAATGTCTGAAATCCTTCGTCATTCTGAGTTGGCAACATTTTAATGGTGTCTTGTTCTTTCTCGAAGGATAAGCCAGATATAAAGGATCATTTCCTCCTTCTTTCCATAGTCCGAGGCACCACTTAGCCAGCTGAGTCCACACGTGCTTGTTGTCAGGAGATAATCCAACAGGTACTATTTGACTCACTACACCTCCAGCTCCCCTTTGTCTAGAGGCTAGAAGCTTTACTGGAGAGAGAGAGAGAGACATGTCTAAACCTACAAAGATCTCGAAGGAACAATAACAGGTGTCTCAAACTGGCTTCCATCAAAGCTAGTTTTTTTGGACAGTGGCCCAGATGTCTCTCCTTTTCTTTTCTCCACCATTGCCTGTTGCCTGACTGGTTCTTTTTTATTTGCCCTTGAGGCATCTGCTGAAATTCTGAGAAGATCGACCCTAAACTCCCAAGCAGCCAAGAGAAACTAAGGCAGGTGGTACCTTAAACTTGTCAGCTTAAGTCAAATAAGCTTACACTGCTGTGTTCCAATTCATTCTGGGATGACTTAAGTCACAACAGTCTACATAAAACACAACACCAGAACCACAATCAGCAATCGGGATGACAGTGAGGCAGGGACCAAGGTTAGAGCGCTACTACACCACAGGGCCGGGAAGAAAAAGGAACAATGGGAAGAATTTCAAATAAATCTGATTTGTCTGGGCGGAGGACAGCTTTGACTCAGGTATAAATGCATCACCTAGTTTATCAGGAAAATAAGGAACGGACGCCAGAAGCTGACACTTTCTTCCCCATATATCACTTAAAAATAGTTTACCCTGCTCTCTTTTCCCAATCTGTTCTAAAGTGTTTTCATTAGGATACTCTTCTGTAAGTGCTTTACCCATTCCCATTCAGTCTGCTTTGACTGTTTGGCTGGAAGAAAATCAGAAACCATTTTATATAAAAACCACTGTAGTGGATAACGGGTCGCATGTTTTTCCCTTTTGCATTTTCCATCCAAAACTGTTGGCTTTTTACTTATGTGCCGCGAGAGAGTCATCTGCTGAATACACGGCCCTGCCGATCCGACAGTCTTCTGTCCCCACCGAGTCCGCTAGCTCTTCCTCCTCGGAGTCATCATCTTCCTCCTCCTCTTGGGCTGATGAACTGGAGGTGGGACCTTTGCAGGTTTTCAGGTGGCGGGTGAGATGATATTTGGTAAGATAAGCCTTTGTACATTTTTCACAGACATAATCCCGTTTTCCCTCGTGAGAATTGAGATGTTTCTTCAAGTGATTTGTTCTCAAGAACAGCTTATCACACTTAGGACACTTGATCTGGCGTTCCCTACGAGGAACACGAGAGAAAACATTTGTTTTGGGGTTACAAATGACAAGTAAGGCACACATTTATTCTTCATAACCTTCTCAGGTCTTTGTCAGAAGAGCATTCTATCAGATCATGCCCCCGCTCCCTTTTTTTAAAGTAGGCTCCAAGCCCAGCATGGAGCCCAACACCAGAGCCTGAACTCATGACCCTAAGATTAAGACCTGAGTCTAATATTTGACTTTGCCTGTTTGGGATCACACTGTATTTATCTCCTTTGTGTCTGATGTGATGAAATCCATTCAAGTTGCTCCAAGTACCAGCAGTTTGTTCCCTTCCAGTGCTGTATATACGACTTACAAATACACCACAACTTATCTGTGGTACCGGTTTGTCTTTTGTTTATGGATGTTTTGGTGCTTTCCAATTATTTATCATCACAGGAAAGACCACTATGAATATTTCTATATTTGTATATTGGTGTGCATATGCATGAGTTTCTTTAGGGCATATACTCAGGGATGGTATAATTAGATCAAAAGATATGCACATCTTCAACTTTACTGGGTAATATTAAACTGTTTTCCAATATGGCAGTATTTCTTCTGAAGATTTTATTTTGAAGTGGCACCTGGGTGGCTCAGTGGGTTAAAGCTTCTGCCTTTGGGCTCTCTGCTCAGTGGGGAGACTGCTTCCCCCTCTCTCTCTGCCTGCCTCTCTACTTGTGATCTCTGTCAAATAAATAAATAAAATCTAAAAAAAAAAAAATAGTAATAATTATTTTGAAGTAATCTCTACCCCTAACATGGGGCTTGAACTTATAACCCCAAGATGAAGAGCTGCATGCTCTACCAACTGAACCTGCCAGGTGCCCCTCCAATGAGGTAGTATTAATACATTCATGCCCATCAACAGCCACTTGGGAGTTCCTGCTGCCCCACGTTCTCGACTGGAAGATTCAAATTTGAGCATTTCTGACAACTGCCCAATACATAATGGGATCTCACTATGGTGCTAATGGTATCCCATTTAACAAAAAATTACCCAGCTCAAAATGCCAGCTGTGTCAAGGCTTGAGTAACCCTGGCTAAGACATCTTAGAGCTGGAAAAAAAAAACCTAAGACATCATGTAGACCAGGAATTCTGTAACTCTTTTTTTGAGCAGCTGAACCTTACATCCTTTTTTTTTTTTTAATTTTTTTTTTAAAGATTATATTTATTTATTTGACAGACAGAGATCACAAGTAGGTAGAGCGGCAGGCAGAGAGAGAGGAAGGGAAGCAGGCTCCCTGCTGAGCAGAGAGCCCAATTCGGGGCTCAATCCCAGGACCCTAGGATCATGACCTAAGCTGAAGGCAGAAGCTTTAACCCACTGAGCCACCCAGGCACCCCTGAACCCTACATCTTACAGGCTCAATATGCAAAACAGATAAAAAGGTCAAAATCCTTGAAGAAGTGGTAGGGCGCAGTGAGAAGTTCTTAAGTCTGGCTTCCTTACCATTTCTACCACGTTCTCCCAGCAGAAGAGGGCACAGAGGAATTCTGCAGAGTTGTGGGATGTGGAAAACTAAGCCCCTGCTTTCTCGGAGAGTATGTTCTAATGGAGGAGTTACACCATAAACAAAAAAATACGTAACATCGTATCAAACAGTAAAAACTACTATGGGGGAGAAAAACAACAACAAAGCCCAGGTAAGAGTGATGGAGTTCTATTTTAGATAAGATAGTCAAGGAAGAGGGAAGGAAAAAATGAAACAAGATGGGATCGAGAGGGAGACAAACCGTAAGAGACTCTTAATTTCACAAAACAAACTGAGGGTTGCTGCGGGGTGAGGAAGTAGGGAAAGGGTATGTGCTATCGTGAGTGCTATGAAATGTTTAAGCCTGATGATTCACAGACCTGTACCTCTGGGGCAAGTAATACATTATATGTTAATAAAAATAGTTAAAAAAAAAAAAAAAAAGACAGTCAAGGAAGGCCATTCTGAGATGACAACATTTTTGAGCAATAATCTGAATGAAGTGGGGTAGGCAGACAAGCTCCTGAGACTGAAGTGTGTTTACTGTGCCAGAGTCTCATCAAGGGTTGGCAGGGGCAGGGGAGCAATGTGACTACAGCAGAACATGAGTAGAAAAGTAAGTAAAGATGAAGTGGGAGCGGCAGTCTCACACCACTACATCATGAAGGGACTTTCACACTTTCTAACCTAAGTATGATGGGAAGCCGTGGGGGAATTATGAGCAGAGATAACACAGTCTGGGTTATGTTTTAAATGGATCACTCCAGTTATTATGACAGAATACAGCGCCTGTATATGCATGTCTGGGTAGAACAGAAGCAGAAAGACCAGGAGCAGAGAGGCTGGCTGGAAGACTACTGAGCTGATCCAAACAAGATGCTGGTGGTGTTGACTAGATAGAGCCGAATGGAGAATGGAAGACTGAGTTAAAGACAGCTCTGAGGTGTTTGGCTTAAGCCACTGGGATGAACGGGGCACCATTTCCTGAGCTGATGATCAATGGGGGAAAACCAAGTTTGTGGGGGTAATATTAAGAGCTGAGTTTTAGACATACCAGGTTTGAGTTGCCTTAGTGGACATCCAAAACTGAGAGATGCTGAGTGGATGGTTAGATATATAAGGCTGGAGATATAAATTGTAAAGATGCGGGGCACCTGGGTGGCTCAGCGGGTTAAAGCCTCTGTCTTCGGCTCAGGTCATGATCCAGGGTCCTGGGATCGAGCCCCGCATCGGGCTCTCTGTTCAGCAGGGAGCCTGTTTTCCCCTCTTTCTGCCTGCCTTTCTGCCTACTTGTGATCTCTGTCTGTCAAATAAATAAATGAATCTTTAAAAATAATAATAAATAAATAAATTATAAAGATGGTATCTAAAAAGCCATGGGACCACGGAGATGACCAGTAGTAAGCATCCCTGCTTGGGCTCTCAAGTTGCTCTTTCTGAGGGGAAGGGCCAAGTCAGTCTCTGCCACATGCCTCGCACTCCCCTCAAACTGTGGGAAAGGAACTCCTCCTGCACTTGCTTTAGGGCTGTAGCTAAGTTTTTTCCTAAGCAGATAAACAAAATGAATTTCAATACTGCTATATCCATTTTGAAATGTCTAAAGGTAAAAAATGCAAACATCTGAAAGTTTTACCAGTGATCTCCACAGGAAAATTTATAGTCTGATTCAAAAACATTTTGAGTGGGGGCACCTGGGTGGCTCAGTTGCTTAAGCATCCGACTCTTGATTTTGGCTCAGCTCTCATGGTCATGGGATCAAGCCCTGCATGAGGCTCCACGTCCAGCAGGGAGTCTGCCTGAGAGTCTCTCCTCTCTCTCTCTGTCCCTCCCCTATCATGTGCGCACACACGCGCGCGCTCTCTCTCTGCTTTTCTAAAATAAATAAATCTTTAAAAAAATATTTTGAGTAGTGCTTCTTAATTATGAATGACTTACATACTAGGTTAAAGCTGTGATGACCTAAAAACTTTGTATCTCATGGGAGTTTGGCAAAGAGGGTTATTATGTCTTGCCATTGTGACAAAGAGTGAGGATCCACACTTAAAGAAAATTGTTTTCATTGGTGAATACCTGATTAAGCCAATTCTCAAACCCAATGGAGAAATAGTTACATCACTAACCTCAAAATAATTTATATTGCATTATGCTGTGAAATGGCTATAGAAAAAGCAAGTGCAAATTTAGGCATCACCTAAAAGAAGAGAAAGTCAAAATCAAGGAAGAAAATAATTCCATTTATTAATAAGCACAGATCATATCCAGGATATTGTCTTTACTTCTGGGTACCAAATCTGAAACCAGGTGATAAGAGGGAAAGCTGTAGAAATTAGGACTTTAAGCCTGATGAAAAGAGGGTTTAAAGGGAATATGACAGCAATCATTAAATACTAAAGTCTGTGAGTTTAAAGAGATACTAAACCTACATGCATCATTCCAGAGACATGTGTAGAGTGAATGGATAGAGGCTGACATAAGCTGATTCAAGCAAAACTTTTGCTCAGAACTAAATAAATCAGTTGTGTGGTATTCTAGAAGAAACCACAGTACCACTTGCCAGAGACACTGTGGAAACAAGCCTTTCATCTGGATGAACTCAGCAGCTCTCAACACTGGCTGGACATCAGAGTCACTTGGGGAGGCTTTAAAAATTACCACAGCCAGGGCTCTATCCCCAACCAACTAAATTAGAATCCCTGGAGGCAGGGCCCTGGCACCAACTGTTTTTCACATCTTCCAAGTGATTATTACGAGCAGCACTATGGGATGAACGCTTGTGTGCCCCATCCCCCAGTAAATTCTTATGCTGCAGACCTAAACCACAATGTTATGGTATCTGGAGGTGGAAACTATGGGAGGTAATTAGATTTAGATGAGGTCATGAAGACTGGACCCCCCATGTTGGGGTAAGTGTCAGAAGAAAAGGCAGACAGAACAAAGCTCATCTGCTGTCTCCCATGTGGGGACCCAGCAGGAAGGTAGCTATCTAAGCCACCCCAGCTAAAAGCCAGGAAGAAGGCTATCATGAGAATCCAACCATACTAGCACCCTGATTATGGATTTCCAGTCTCCAGAAGGTATTCTGTTATGGGAGCTCAAGCTGACTAACATAAGCAGCTGGACTAAATGATCCCAGAGAACCCTCTTTCAGCTCTAATGATGTATAATTCTATATAGTATTTAATAATTCGTGTGTCTAATTTCTAAAATTTCACACTATTAATGGAGCTCCCTCATGAACACTGTTTTTATTTTATTTTATTTATTTTATTTATTTTTAAAGATTTTATTTATTTGACAGGTAGAGATCACAAGTAGGCAGAGAGGCAGGCAGAGAGAGAGAGGGAAGCAGGCTCCCCACTGATCAGAGAGCCCGATGTGGGGCTCGATCCCAGGACCCTGAGATCATGACCTGAGCCGAAGGCAGCGGCTTAACCCACTGAGCCACCCAGGCGCCCCTGAACACTGTTTTTAAAAAGTCATTTTGAGAATTATGAATGTAGATCCAAACTTAATTGATATTTTAGTATCTCAGGTTGCATTTTTAAAAAGATTTATTTATTTATTTGGGAGAAAAAGAGTGAGAAAGAGAGGCGCATATGTGAGCAGGGGGAGGGGCAGAGGGAGAGCAAGAAGGAGTGAAGCAGACTCCCTGCTGAGTGCAGAATCCCACGTATGGCTTGATCCCACGATCCATGAGAATATCATCTGAGTCAAAACCAAGAGTCGAATGCCCTTCAGATTGCATGACTAGGAATCAGACAAAAGAGGCGCCTGGCTGGCTCAGTGGGTTAAGCCTCTGCCTTCAGCTCAGGTCATGATCTCAGAGTCCTGGGATCGAGCCCCACATCTGGCTCTCTGCTCAGACTGCTTCCCCCCTCTCTCTCTGCCTACTTGTGATCTTTCTCTCTCTCTGCCTGCCTCTCTGCCTACTTGTGATCTTTCTCTCTCTCTGTCAAATAAATGAATAAAATCTTAAAAAAAAAAAAAAAGGAATCAGACAAAAGAGCAAATATGAAAGCAAAGTAGCTAACTAAACCTCAGAATAATATCAAGTCTTGGGATGCCTGCGTGGCTCAGTCGGTTAAGCATCTTTTGGCTCAAGTCGTGATCTCAGGGTCCTGGGTTCAAGCCCCATGTCAGGCTCTCTGCTCAGTGGGGACCTTCTTCTCCCTCTCCCTTTGCTGCTCCCACTGCTTATGTGCTCTCTCTCAAATACATGTTTAAAAATCTTTGAAAAAAAAAAAGAATATCACAATGGGTCCAGCAATATTTGACCTTCTCCTTCAATCATCCTGTCCTGTTGCCAGAGTATTCTTTACAAACGGACATCTCACTATGACATCCTTTTCTTAAAGTCCTTCAACGTTTATACAGGAGTGTGAACACACTTAACATTACTGAACAGTATACTTAAAAATGGTTAAGACGGTGAGGCTCCTGGGTGGCTCTGTCATTTTAAGCATCCGACTCTTGATTTCATCTTAGGTCATGATCCTAGAGTTGTGAGATGGAGCCCTGTGTTGCTCATGGGGCCTGCTTGAGAATCTCTCTTTGCCCCTCCCCCATCGAACCCTGCACCCCTGGCTAAAATAAATAAATAAATAAAATTTTAAAATGGTTAAGACGGGGGCGCCTGGGTGGCTCAGTGGCTTAAGCTGCTGCCTTCGGCTCAGGTCATGATCTCAGGGTCCTGGGATCGAGTCCCGCATCGGGCTCTCTGCTCAGCAGGGAGCCTGCTTCCCTCTCTCTCTCTCTCTCTGCCTGCCTCTCTGTCTACTTGCGATTTCTCTCTGTCAAATAAATAAATAAAATCTTTAAAAAAAAAAAAAAATAAAAAAAAAAAATAAAATGGTTAAGACGGTAACTTTTATATTACGTGGGTTTTTTTTTTAACTATAATTAAAACACACACCCAGCACAGTGCCTGTTACATGGGGAGGTAAAACCCTTCAGTGCCTCCCCATTATTTCCAGAAAGAAATTTAATTTTCCTAGTTGGATAAAAGGTTCATGACTTCACTGCTGCTTCTCTATCATTCTCATATGTACAATACGCTCCCAACTGTAAAGAACCACTTGCATTCCACAGTCCTTCTTGTATCTGTGTTTCTAAATATGTCTAGATATTCCCACCCTTTTACCCTTCTTTGCCTCTGTGAATAATTTTAACTTATCTTAATACTTAGCTCAGACTACCAGGAAGCTTTTCCAGGACACCCTGGCTGGGTCTGTGACCCTCTTTTACAGCCTCTCAGGATCTGATGCTTACTTAACGTGGTACAGTAGTGTTTTACTGTTCTGGCTCTCTTAGTGGACTCTGAGCTCTTTAAGACAAAGTCTGTGTCTTTCATCTCTGTATTTTTACCACTTGGCATAATGGTGGCCATCGAGAAGGTACCTAAAAAATATTTGTTAAATGAGATTATGTGTTGAAAAAAGTAAATAGAGGAGAAAATAAGAAAAATAAAGCAAACAAGTGAAATCTTCCAGGTTAAAGCCCAAAACTTAGATTTCCAACCTTCGTTTGGCTATGTGAACACAGGAAGCAGCTACCAAGGTAGGAGACAATGAGTCAGCACTTGCAAGAACTCAAATGCACCACCTAAGGAGTATGTGTGCTGTGGGGTAACTTACTGCGTGTGGATGAGCACATGCTGTTTGAGGTCCTGTCTCCGCATAAACAACTTGTCACAGTAATCACACTTGAGATTCTTCTCACCCGTGTGGATAACCATGTGGGACTCTAGGTGAGCCTTCTGGGTGAAAGACTTGTCACACAAAGTACATCTGTAGTTCTTCTGACCTGCACATTAACCCAAATTGTCACGCTGTGAATAAAACAATCACTAGCATTCTCCAGACAGACAGACACAAGTATGGGTATGTGGCAAAGGCAGGAATGAAACAGAATTGATAACTGGAACATCACTCTCTAGGGCTATCTACCTAGAACCAGTCAGAGAAAATGAATTTATATTCTGCAAAAGGCCAGAGAAGCTAATAAATCTGACCTCCTTCTAGGACCACTTACCTGATTATTATATGTATTTTTTTTTTTTACTATTTATAGCTGACACATATGAAATCTGGAAAGAAATTACTTATAATCCTAGCAACTAACCTAACCCAGTGATGTTTAAAAAAACAAAAAAAAAAAAACAACAAAAAACCCCTCATGAATTGTAATACCTGTGAATAGACAAACATACTTTTGCAACTTACAGTTTTCTTTATTAAAACATATGACCTCATAAACTAGAGGTGAAATAAAATCCTTCTAAGAATGCAGAAATAAGGGGCGCTTGGGTGGCTCAATGGGTTAAAGCCTCTGCCTTTGCTCGGGTCAAGGTCCGAGGGTCCTGGGATCGAGCCCTGCATCGGGCTCTCTGCTCAGCAGGGAGACTGTTTCCTCCTCTCTCTCTCTCTCTCTCTGCCTGCCTCTCTGCCTATGTGTGATCTCTGTCAAATAAATAAAATCTTAAAAAAAAAAAAAAAGAATGCAGAAATAAGATTACTATAAGTCAGGGATTGGCCAACCTTTTGTAAAGTCTAGTCTGTATCTGGAGCTTTGTGGGTCATATAGTCTCCACCATGACCACACAGTCTTAAATGCAAAAGGACAAGGCAGAATTTTACTTTCAAAGATTTGGGGAACCAATGACCCAGCCAAGAAAACCAAGATGTCATCGGTTATTTTGTTGTATTTAAAAAATCTGTGCTAAAAGAAAGGGGTTGGTTTACATGGAGTTTAGTGAATGGAAACTCAAAATACAAAATTTGGCAGTGCTGACTAGACAATATTCACAGGAAAAAAAACTGGCTCTGGCCACTGGCAAGGCTCAGAGTGTTTCTACAGAATTCCCTTTGCTTTCAGTCCAAACATGCATCAACTTCCTGATGAAGTCCATTTTCCCAGTCACCTTCAAACTATGGTGGGGGCACTTGGAAGGTGAAATATCGTAACAATGGGAGCTAACACTGAGGAAGCACAATTACCCAACCAAGATCTATCACCCAATGAAGTCCTGCTGTCCGCCACACTCTTCCGTGTTAACTGCACCTACGAGACTAGCTGCTGCAATTTACTACCCCAGTTTCTAATTGTTGTGAAACTCCATTTTGATGGTCTAATATAACTTACCTGTATGTATCTTGAGGTGAGTCCGCAGGTTGCTGGGATCACTAAAAGCCTTGCTACAGAAATCACACTTGTGGGGCTTCATACCCATGTGACCCATAAAGTGGACATGAAGTTTGGAAGGAGAGATAAAAGCCTGGGGGCACATTGAGCACTTCCACTTCCTTTCTTTGCTGTGGCTTGGCCCATGGCTGCTGCTGTGGCCCTGGCTATGAAGATGGTTATGGATGTGGCTGGTAAGGTGAGCTTTGAACTCTGTATAGGAATTGCACTCCTTGCCACAGTTACAGAGGTGCACATCTGGGTGTTCGGGAACACCTTCAAAAAAAAAATTACTCAATGTCTCCTCGTACTTAAATTTCAAAACTCATTCTTGATATTAATAATGTTGCTTACAATTCTCCATTCTACCAAAATTTCCATCTTGCCCACTACTTGTAAAACCGGAATGCCTTGTTTAATACTCTATTCCCAGCATCTCATATAGCGTGCTGGGCACAAAGGAAGCACTTGTACATAAGGGATTATAATACATCTTTCCTAGGCAAAAAAACTTTCATTAAAAATTTTTGTAGTATAAACTCTAATAAAATTGCTTGTCATCATGACACAGTGCAAAGAAAGAGACTATGAAGGTTAAATCAGTTAAAGGACCTTCTTTTCTTTATGAACTTAAGTTACAATGGTACTGGCCTCAAAAAAGCAGCCTCAGGAACTTCAAATACCCCAAATCAAAATCTTAACACAGAAGTTCCTTTCATACAAATACTGCTGGATTGATAACATTCAGCTTGTGAAGAACCTCACAGATTTTAACACTTCTAACATAGGGGTAATACCCTGCTTTTATATATACAAATGTATGTGATTTGCTTCAGCTAACATATAAATCATTACCAAAACTACTTCTGGTCCTTGGTGTTTTTACTATGCTAAATTCAGGAGAAACAAGTCTTCTAGTAACTTACCCATCTGCTGAGCATAATCCCGGCTATAGTAAAAAAGCAGTTCATTTTCAGGAGGGATATCTTGTGAGGTGCAGAAATAGATTTTTCCGTCATGGGGATAAGCCACCAAATTCTGCTCTTCCCGGTTCCTAAGTTATCACATTTAATAGATCAAGCATACTAATTTTGGAATGTATAATAAACATATCATATCCCTAAGCAAAATTCTTTATGAAAACTTGGAACTATTTTCTTTGGGTCATTTTTCTAATTCCCTATTCTATCAGGAGGGACACAGAAAACAGAATTCTTACTTCTGTCCATCAACTGATTGCCCTTTATAGTCAGAAACCCCTGCAGTGTTTCTGCAGCAAAAAAATTAAATAAAATTAAGTTTTAAAAGAGCAACAGCACAAGGACACAGAGAGAGCCAGCTGAACGAGAGTTCACAGCAACAACAGCCTGAGGGCTGACTAACGGCACATACAAAGAGCAGGTACCCACTTGCAAATTGAGTGATGACTGTATTATTCCTTACTGTGCTGGCAAGTTGAATAAAGTATTTAATTTAAAAAAAGGATAGCTTCTTCTGTTTGGGTTGATTATATAATCACTATTAGTTAACAACTACTGAAGTGAAGAAGGTAAAAAGCCTTAGTCCGGAACATATGTTTAGATATCAGTATAATCTGGAATTTGGGGCTCTTCCCTGTTCTATGCAAAGCTTCCCACTGAAAAACATCCAAATCTCAACCATCTCTTCATCCCAGACTACTCTTACCTGGCTTTGCGCACAAACATCATCCAATTACATTCATTTTCGTCAGTTGTAATGATGCAGAATTCTAGGACACCATTGTGGTATATCTGCCAACAGAAGGCAAACATACATGTCAAAGGAACTGACAAGCAACAAAGTGCTACTGAATTTCGGCTACAACAATCCCATTCACTCTGCAGTAGGCCTCTGCTTTCCTCATCAGTGTGGAACTCCACGGCTACCTTCTGAAAGGTGTTCTCTCATTTTTTTTTTTTTTTAAAGATTTTATTTATTTATTTGACAGACAGAGATCACAAGTAGGCAGAGAGGCAGGCAGAGAGAGGAGGAAGCAGGCTCCCTGCTGAGCAGAGAGCCCGATGTGGGACTCGATCCCAGGACCCTGAGATCATGACCTGAGCCGAAGGCAGCGGCTTAACCCACTGAGCCACCCAGGCGCCCTGAAAGGTGTTCTCTCTTCATTTCACCTGGCCCCCCCATCTCCATCAAGGTAATAAAGACCATTGGAGACCAATAGTTAGTGCTCAAGGTATAGATACAATGAGCTTGCTGTTCATTATTCACACTTTGGCGGGACTGGAAAAAACAAACAAAAACAGCCTATTTGACTTCATCACCTACCGCATGGTGACAAGGAGTTGACTAAACAGACATTAAGGTCATAGAACCATCTCTTCTCAGTCTTTTTCCAATGGACCTAGTGTTCTTCTGTATTCTTTTTCGATACCAAAATTAATGTCCCCAATGCTGGCAGCACCTTACCTTTCCAATGTTCGCAAGACCCACTTTCCTCTCATTTCACTTTTGCAGGTATCATTCCCAATCTATTGACTACAAGTGAATCTATAACTATGTTAAAGGAGTATGTGTTTACATCAAAACCCTGCATTTCCAGGATTCCAGTAGAAAATGAAAGAAATGATCCGGGGCTCCTAGGTGGCTCAGTCAGTCAAGCATCCGCTTTCAGCTCAGGTCATGATCCCAAGGACCTGGGATATAGCCCCACATCTGGCTCCCCGCTCAGCCGGGAATCTGGTTCTCCCTCTCCCTGACTGCAATCGCTTGCTCTCTCAAAAATAAATGAAATCATTAAAAGAAAAGAAAACTAGAGAAATGCTCTTAGCTTCCAATTCTAGAACTGTTTCCCAAGCTAACTAATTGAGGGATGTTTTAGTTGATTACAAAAGAAGGCTTTCATCATATAAACAAATTCCATGCCCTCAGCTGCCTCAAGTAATTAAAATGAAGAATCACTGGATTATCTAACAACGGGAGGACTATAAACAGTTTATTTTCTAAATTCCATAGCTGGTGTTTTGAGAAATATTATAATTTGGCTACAAAGAACAGAAAGGATGGAACATTAAATAAGCGCCTGACAGGTGAATTGCGGCACCATACTTGTCTTGGCAAATTTTGCTTTTACATCACTTTTAACTACCTCACTATAGTAAAAACATCCAAAAGTCACAGAAAAGCTTCATGAACACTGACCTTCCAGATATGGTTGACTGCCTTGTCTGTCCATTCCGCTACTTCCATGGAGTGGCTCTGTTGGCCAATGAGAGGCCCAAAGCAAGTCCGCACAGGAATGGTTTCTCCAGTCCACACACCTATCAGTGAAAAGATACCAACTGCCCAATCAATGATTTCAGCATCTAACAAGATACATAAGAGAGAGTGGCTTAGCTCATGTAAAGAATGTTATCTTTCGGGAACAACTCCAGATATTCCAGCACTCCTGTAAGGTAGCTAAGTCTTATGGGTTCTAACCTATAAATATGGAAAATGTAATGAGCAGATTAAATGTGGCTCAGAAGAAATATACAGAGTAAGAAGCAGTATCAGAAATCCCTAAACCCAGTGTTATACACAAGGAACCAAACCAAGTCCCTCCAAGTGTTACTTTGGAATTAATACATAAAAAAAGACTAGAGGACATTACTCAATTATAAAAACATAAAGCAATTGCTACAAAATGAATCAAACTTATAAAATGATCTGTGCTTAAAGCACTGCTCGATATTATCTAAGCTGTTTTAACATTTTCAACTGGCTCATGCCCAAACTACAGCTAAAAAAATGAACCTAGCTTGATACTTTCGAAGAAATGGACAGTAATTCAAAAACCATTTTTTAATTTATTTTTATTTGACAGAGAGAGAGACAGGCAGAGAGATAATACAAGGAGGGGGAACGAGAGATGGAGACGGGAGCCCGATGCAGGGCTCAATCCCAGGACCCAAGGGCCATGACCCAAGCCAAAGGCAGATGCCTAACAACTGAGCCACCCAGGCACCCCTCAAAAACCATTTTAAATTCAAATATGGGTAACGAAACTCTGGCAGTCTGTATTTCTTATTCCTTTTCCCTAAGGAATATTAGACAATTTATGAACATTCAATCTGACAAAAAGTTATCAGTGATGAATTTACCATGTTTTATAAAAGAAACTTAAGTATTAAGGAATGTTTTGTCACAATTGTTAAAGAATGATACAGCCAAGAATAAAAGTCTTCAGACTCAGGCCACAATTCTTTCCTGTATTCAAGTCTGATTCTAAGAAAGAGGAACTTTCTCAAGAAACTTTCAACTTGATTTACTGTTACCACTGGACAAACATTCCTAGAAAGGAAAATCTTAAGAAGTCAAGTAAATTGACTTCCAAATCAACCAAATAATGACTAAATTATACATATCCGCTTTTACAACCCTATCCTACAAAGGAAGAGAACTGACAGGCTTTTAGGGTTCCCAGATTCTTACCAACTTCTGCTCCCACAACTGATTGGCGGAGAACAAGCTGCTTGGGGAGAGAAAGCCTTGCTCTGCTCTCTATTGGAGTGTCAGGAACAAAAGTCACTGGTCCGTGATCAGGGCAGTCTGAGGGATAAGCTCGGTCACAGAGAGTGCACCCTATGGATAGGAAATTTGAGAGACAAAAATGGGGTTATTTCAAGCAGACTGGTACCACCTACTTTCTTATTTAAATGCTAATTACTAAACTATAACCAGTAAAAAGCAAAGGTCTAGTAAAAATACTCTGATCCGGGGCATCTGGGTAGCTCAGTTGGTTAAGAATCTGCATTCAGCTCAGGTCATGATCCTGCGGTCCCCACATGAGGCTCCATACTCAGCCGGGAGTCTGCCTCTCCCTCTGCTCCTCCTCCTCCTCATTCTCTCTAATAAATAAATGAAATCTTAAAAAAATACTCTGATCAAACAATCACTTTCTTACACTAAGCTACATATCCCACTCTTATATCTCTCTCCAGTAAGATCTGATTTTTTTTTAAATCTCATAGGACAATTTTACTATTTAGTCCATAGAGACTGATTAAAAGGAAACACTGTATTAATTTAAGAAAAAAGTACATTGTTTCTTACCTAAAGTAGACACATTAGATACATAATACCTTTAGATCTGATATCTAAAGTCCCAGGATTCCAATTCTACCAAACTATGTGAGGAAACTGGAGTTGAAACACCATCATGCAAAGCCACAACAGAGATGATAACATAGGTCAACAGAGGCAGAGACACTGTTTGCTTCACTATAAACAAACTGGTCACCCAGGTTTTGAGGAGATTCTTGGGACCAAAAAAAAAAAAAAAAAAACCCCAACCAAAAAAATGCTCTTAGGGACAGTAGGTAGAATCACATTCTTGCGACATGTTTGCTTAAATTTCTTAATTTCTTACTGTTTGTATATTCTTTTTGCACTGTCAGAAAGAGTGCTGCTCTCTACGGTTACTGTTAACTTCACTTTTCCAAGCTCATGAGTGTCTTTCTCCATAAATCTTGTGCTCTATCACTGCTAAGGAACAGTACACGTGACCTATCAGTCACTGGTTATGTACAGACTTTCCAAATTCGTCCACAAAATAGTTGCGAGTACATCAACTGCAGAACCACAGCCATCTAAGTATTTTTTCCCTAAGCAACTGTTAAACATTTCTCCTTAACTGACATAAAATAGCAGTTAAGTTTTCATATTTAGACAAAGCAGAAATAATACCTTACTTCAACTATTACTTGACTAAAAATTCTTTGAAGATCAGATTAGAGATCACCTACACTTGGTGAGAGCTGATTCTCCAGTGCTCTTAACAAGAAACCAGGCTAAATCTCCAAAGGAGATTCAGGTTTCATAGTGCAAAAAAAATACTTGGAGGTTTCTCTGAAAATACACAAATGGTCAATGAGAATATGTAGAGGTTTGACATCATTGTCACTAGGGAAATGCTAACACCATGAGATGCTACTTCCCACCCACTCCACGGCCAGTAAGACAGCTATAACAGAAAGTGTTCAGAAGATGTGGAGAAACTGGAAAACACACACACTGATGCTGGGAATTCAAAATGGTACAACTACTTCAGAAAACAGTCTGGCAGTTCCTCAAAAAGTTAAACACGGAGCAATTCCACTGCTAAATATACATCTAAGAGACTTAAAAACATTCTCATACAAAAACTTGTAAACTTGTAAATGAACGTTCATGGCAGCATTATTCCTGACAGGCACCAGGAGAAACAACCAAACGTTCATGAATGAAAGGTGGATAAACAAATGTGGTCCAGTCACATGACAGACTATTATTCAGCCCGAAAGAGGAGCGAAGGACTGATACCTGCCAGGACATGAATGATTATGCTAAGGGAAGGAAGACACCCAAAGCCACACGTCGTATGCTTCCATTATATGAAGTGTCCAGAACAGGTGAATCTATATAAAGTCGATTAGTGCTTACTGAGGACGGCTGTGGGGAGGGAGGGGGTTAGAAGGGTGGGAATGATGAACGGCTCCTAGCGGAGCATACCTACCAGGTGATGCAAACATTTTGGAGTTAGATAGTGGTGCTGCTCGCACAATCTTGTCAATATACTAAAAACCACTAAGTTGTATAATTTAAAATGCATATGGGAATTATATTTCATTTCCTTGTTTTTAAGATTTATGTATTTGAGAGAGACAGGGAGCGAGCATGAGCAGAGAGAGGGAGAAGCAGACTCCCTGCTGAGGAGGAAGCGCAATGCGGGGCTCGATCCCGGAACCCCAAGATCATGACCTGAGCTGAAGGCAGATGCTTAACTGACTGAGCCACCAGGCATACCAGCACAGCTCATTTTTAAAGAAACACACAAAGGAGCAAGAGGTTCCACATGCCCACTTAAAAAAGAATCAATAGGGCGCCTGGGTGGCTCAGCAGGTTAAAGCCTCTGCCTTCGGCTCAGGTCATGATCCCAGGGTCCTGGGATCGAGCCCCGCATCGGGCTCTCTGCTCGGCAGGGAGCCTGCTTCCTCCTCTCTCTCTCCTGCCTCTCTGCCTACTTGTGATCTCTCTCTGTCAAATAAATAAATAAAATCTTTAAAAAAAAAAATCAGGGCGCCTGGGTGGCTCAGTGGGTTAAGCCGCTGCCTTTGGCTCAGGTCGTGATCTCAGGGTCCTGGGATCGAGTCCCGCATCGGGCTCTCTGCTCTGCAGGGAGCCTGCTTCCTCCTCTCTCTCTGCCTGCCTCTCTGCCTACTTGTGATCTCTCTCTGTCAAATAAATAAATAAAATCTTTAAAAAAAAAAAATCAATACTTATTTAGGACACCTCGTCTGCTAAGTGGAAGAGCCTACATTAATCACATTCCCAAATTAAGATATTTTAAAATTATAATTTCCAGATTTCAAAAGATTAGCACAGTTTTCCTCATTGCTTGGCTCCTGAGGCACCAGAAGCTTTGTCCTACTCCTCTGACCCTCCTGTTCAGTCTACTTCGGAAGTTCTTCCTCCACCACTGTCTTGGCATCCCCAGCCTTCCTCCATTCCACTCACTAGGAGATCATTCCACCCCACATCCATGGCTGTAAGTAGTGTTTTATTTATTAACATTTATTTGTTTGAGAGAGAGAGTGTGAGAAAGAGCGTGAGAAGGGAGAAGGTCAGAGGGAGAAGCAGACTCCCCATGGAGCTGGGAGCCCCATGCAGGACTCAATCTCAGGACTCCAGGATCATGACCTGAGCCAAAGGCAGTTGCTTAACCAACTGAGCCACCCGGGAGCCCATAAATAATGTTTTGATACTCAGGATCCCTGAATATTTGCAGACAGATCTCTGTGCTCCATATTAAAATCTCAATAAACATCTCTCCTGGGTATTTTATACACTGAAATCAGTATGTCAGAAACCAGAGTCAATATCACTCCTCAAAAACAAACGAAAAGGCAGTCCTCCTCCACCATTATCCTAAGGAGTGGTACCACTACCCACCTAGTTTCCCATGCCAGAAACCAGGGTTATCTCCTCAACCAATCTCTCCCCCAACTTCAACCCATCGGCAAGCTCTACAAAGTTCTTTGTAAATATTCCCCACTTTTCTCATCATCATTACCTCTACTCTAGGTTAGAAAATCACCTTTCACTGAAATTACGGCATCCTATTCCTTACCTGTCCACTCGCCTCACGCTGCAGAGAGCCCCCATCCCAAACCTCACTCCTTAAGACCCTTGACTGGTCTTAGAAGACCCTTGTATTCTGGCTCCTACTTCTTTCTCATTACCCCCATATTATACTTCAGCAATTTTGAACCACACAAAATTCTTTTAGTTCTAGGCACTTACGGGTGCCAGCTCCTGTCTGGGACACTGTTCTTCTTGATACTCAGCTGCCAACATCTTTCCTGCCCTTCAGGTCTGTGCTAACACATGCAGAGCCTCCCCTAGTAAGTCTTCTCTATTCCCTCCATGGCCTGGTTAGATGCCCCCCCCAGGCTCTTTGAGACCTCCACTTAATCCCATCTTCCCACTTACCATACTATATTGTAATAGCTTGTTTACTAGCCTATGCTTCCCATCAGACTATAATCTCTTTAAAGGCATGTGTTGTCTCTTTTTTTTTTTTTTTTAAGATTTTATTTATTTGACACAGAGAGAGAAGTCACAAGTAGGCAGAGAGAGAGAGGGGAGGAAGAAGGCTCCCTGCAGAGCAGAGAGCCCGACGTGGGGCTCAATCCCAGGACCCTGAGATCATGACCTGAGCCGAAGGCAGAGGCTTTAACCCACTGAGCCACCCAGGCGCCCCCCATGTATTGTCTCTTACACACTGTTTTCTACCCTGCATCTAGCATAGAGGCTGGCACAGAGTAAGCCCTCCACACATTTCCTGCACCAATGAAGCATGCAGTGACAACAACAAATGAACAGTTTTTACACTGCTTTCTGTTATTGTTGTCCCACGTAGAAAAACTTCTACGTGCCCAACTACAGTAATTTATATGCATTCTGAACAAAAATAAAAATTGCATTTGTATCTTCCTACATTTTTCCATGGGAATAAAAAAGTACACATGATCTAACAAATTTGTCTTACATTGGAAAAAACACATAGCATGACACAGACAATATCTCACTGAAGTTTACTTCTATAATAACTAAAGTTATTATATCTACTTCTGAAACCCAGGGAAATATCTTGAATACTATTGGGCTGACCTTATCTGTAAAATACAGAAGGAAACGACTATGGTTTCCTTACTTCAGAATACTGTAGAACCAACAAAATGCTTATATGTCATTTGGCTTATCTGAGGAAAAGGCACATTAATATAAAGAACAATACACAAAGAAAAATTCCAATATCTAGTCACTTTCTATACTCCCTTAATGTCTGACTTTGTGATTAAATCTGTTAGAGACGTTGGCCCTATCTACCAATATTTCCAAAAGAAAAAGGCTAAACACACTCACAAATTGTAAACAAGGTTGCCATATTTTCCTTGTTTGAATTGGAGTCTTCCATTTGCAGTGAAGGTGGTACAAAAGAAAGACTGTCTGAAGATACATCTACATGACCTGTCCCCATAGCAACCTCCTGGGTGATGGAGGAGACAGCCACAGGTTCTAGGCTTAGGCCAACTTCGTGAAGGGAAACAGATTCTAGGGAGGCGAGGTTGTGTGAGGTAGAGAGTGCCACGCTTACAGAGTTGGTGCTCATGGCCACGGTGTGGATGGAGTCACTGAGGGCACTGTCAGACATCCCGTTGACCCGACTTGCAATATGGTCTGTCTCCATGACCACAGGGAGCTCTAGGCCATTCCCATGAATGGGTATCACACCACCATGTCCTACAGTGTCTGCTGCAAGGTTGTTGCTCACAGAATCTACAGACAGAGGTTCGTGACTTCTGGAGCCATTTGGGATTTGGGAATGCTCGCCTGCGACACCATCCATTGTAAGTTCTTCTGCCATTCCATCTGTAGAGATTGGGCTGGTAACCCTAGAGACGTTCTCCATAGTGATTGTTGTGTCCAAGGCCACCTCATGGCCATCACTGGGGTGAAGACTTTGGGCACCATGTGTGTTCACCGAGCGAGAGTCAATTGAAACAATCCCTGGTTCTAATCCAACATTTCCATTGGACTGATAGGGATCTAGAGCTGAAGCGTTATTGGCAATAGATAATGCTGTATTACCATCAACATTTATAGAGTTAGGGTGGATATACTGAGGAGGTGGTCTGTCAGCTAAATAAGATAAAATGCCTGAGAAAAGGAAAAGATGAGATACCACTTGTTAGGACATCGTTAAATATAAGGAATTCCAAATGCCAGAAACCATATTCCTTACAAATTTAACTAAATCTCTTAACTACTTTGTTGGTTTAACTGATATACTTTATAAAAATAGCAACATAAGTAGACCATAAAATAATCTTCTAGCTCCTTATTTGGTTAAACTGATATATATATACTTTATAAACAGCAACATACATATATCATAATTCAGTTTTCCCTGTGAAACTGAGAAACTGTAAAAGATTAACTATGTTCCTTTGAAGTCACTGGAAATTAAGCATTTAAATGATGCCTTTAAAATATACATAGTTGGAATTCCTGAGAGCCAAGGAGCTGAAATTTGTTCTATCAAAGTTAAAAAGTAAAATGATTTAAAAGCAGGTCTTCCACATGAAAAATTTAATTAAGAAAATTTAAATATAACCTAGTTTTAAGTTATTAAACTATCATAGCACATTAGATTCTATTCAAAACAAAAGTCACAACTGAATCTGCTTTATTAAAACCAAAAGAAACAGTTGAACACATGGGCTTATCAGGATGTGGTGAAATGGTACTTGCTGCATTGCCAGTAGGAGTGTAAGTTACTAAAACCTCTTTGGAAGGCTTACGTATAAAGAATTCCAAAAATATTCATATGCTCTTGTACAAGAAATTCCACTTAGGATAATCCTGCCTAAATGCATTTTATAGATATTATACACAAAGTCATTCCTACAATAGTAACAAGAACCTAGAAAAACCAAAGTGTCCAACAAGAAAGATTGATATATAAATAAACCATGGAATATCCATTCAGTAGACTGTAATGCAGCAGTAAAAAGAGTAATTATGGAAACCATGCAGCAGTTATGGAAAATAACTACATAAAAATATGAAGTGGAGAAAGGTAAAGATATACAATCATATAGATAGTATAGTCTTAATTATGAAAAACAGTAAAAATTCTATACACCAAGATAAAAGGCAGGAAGGAAGTACACCAAAAAGATGGATGAAGGGACTATGAGTGGTTCTCTATTTGCTAAATTTTGTAAAATAAATATACACTTAGAATAAAAAGTCAGTAAACTTAAAAAAAAACAAACTTTAATTTATAATAAACAATGACACTAGCAGGACATGTGGTTGACAAGAATTACAACTGCAGAATTATAAAAATTGAACCTAGGAAATACTGGAGGAAAAAGGAGAAAAAAAATTTCTTTATGTGCCATTAAGAAATTAAGTCTAGTCAAACTGCTATATTAATAATGTGTTATCTGTACATTCTAAGAGGAAAGGTACAAAAATCTATGTATTTTTACCCACCTAGAGATTAATATCCAATACTGACAAACAGAAAAAAGTGTTATTCAAGTCTTCAAGTAGGAAGGTTAAGAGGAGGCTCTATTCTTTCTTCTAATGGCCCAAATAACCAGAATACTTACCAGGTAGAATAGTTCGGAAGTAACTGCTCTCCAGGTGGGGGTAAGGTGGCGGAGGTAGGGTGTAGTTTCTTTCAGGCAACCCGCACATCACCCCTCGATCCCCGATACCCATTGGGAGCATCAGAGATAAAGCAGAAGGTAAAGAGCTCAGGGAGGGACCCAGGTTTGGAATTGCCACTGGCAGACCTACAAAATATTTTTTTCTCAATTAAAACAAGGTAAGTACTTAAAAACTCTCTCTATAATCACTACTCTTAGGAAGGTTTCTGCATATGGGGGGGGGGAAATCTCTCTTAATAGCCCTTTATATCCCCAGACAGTATTATGCAGACATCCACAAATGTGTCTTTTTTTTTTTTTAAAGACTTTATTGATTTATTTGACAGACAGAGATCACAAGCAGGCAGAGAGGCAGGCAGAGAGAGAGAGGGAAGCAGGCTTCCTGCTGAGCAGAGAGCCCAATGCAGGGCTCAATCCCAGGACCCTGGGATCATGACCTGAGCTGAAGGCAGAGGCCTTAATCCACTGAGCCACCCAGGAGCCCTGATATTGTGAATTTTTTTTACTTTTTTACATTTACCATTTTATATGGTGAGAATGTTTTACTTTTTAAAAATTCATAGATATGTTTATACTTAGAAGTTAAATCCAAAACTGTATAAATATACTTTTATACAGTCTTTTGTACATGTGTATTTTGTGATAAAAAAATTTAAACTTTAGATTACATCTACCTTGGATTATACGTGCAAGGTGTAGAAGTGACTCTTACCATGCCTAAGAATAATGATGAAGACTCATTAACTTGAGCAGTGTTGATTTGCATTATTTTTGCCTGTGGCATTATTTTTTAATATGCTTTTCCTCCATAATAAGAGTGTTCACTAAAACGAATGCCTAAGATTCCTTTTGATTAATGCCTCATTAATCGAATAAGTTAAATACTAATAAAAATTTTTTTAATTTATTTTATGGACACTGAAAGGAATGTGGAGACCTAGTTTAGATGAATTTATTTAGCACTGCAATTAGCAATTAAGCAGGTAGTTCCCTACAGAGAACTATTTAAACAACTTAAAGATTTAAAATACACTTAAACATTTTTATTTTATTCTTAAGTAATCTCTACAAACTTACAACTCTGAAATCAAGAGTCACATGTTCCACCGACTGAACCAGCCAGATGTCTGCATTAACTCTAATTTTGATTTTAAAAAGCCCAATACAAGGGCACCAGGGCGGCTCAGTTGTTAAGCGTCTGCCTTCTGTTCAGGTCATGGTCCCAGGGTCCTGGGATCGAGCCCTACCTCGGGCTCCCTGCTCAGTGGAAAGCCTGCTTCTCCTTCTCACACACCTCCTGCTTGTGCCTCTCTGTCAAATAAATAAATAAAATCTTCAAAAGAATAAAAGCCCAATACATTACGACATCACAGATCATTAAGAATAGCTTGTTTCTTCTCTGTTTCAAAAGAAAAAGAAAAGAAAACAAATAAAAAGGCTTTACAAGTATAGCGATGGGGGAAAATGAGCTTTTTCTACAGTATTCCTCTGAGTACTGAGGCTCATGGGAGTTTCATGTAGGAGCTCCATCTCTGAGCTCCTCTGTGAATTCTAAGCCTGGGGCATTTGCAGTTGTTGCAATATAATAAAAAAATAAAGCTCAATTTCTCTTAATTTCTGGGAACAGTTAGTAGAGTAACTTTCATTCCCTTCTATTAACCCGGGGACAGGGTACCAAGGGTGTGAACCAGATGAACTGATAAACCTAGATAAAATATGAAGTCAACTACATCTCTAGATAAAGGCCACCAACCCCACAAGAGAACTAATCAGAAAGAACTGCTACTCCTCTCCACTAGAACTCCAGAAACATTTCCTCCATGATGGTGCCACATGTGGAACTGATGTTCAGACCTGCTTGGCTTCTCCTTTACACTCTTAAAGGGGCTCTCTCCCCCTTCGGGATCCACTGAGAACAATTATGCAATTAAGTGTGGAAATTCAGTCGCTCTCCCTTACCGCTCACCTGGAGCAGGGATGGCATTGTGAGTGGGGGAAGCAGCCAACCCTAGATGACTCCCTGAGACGGGCAAGGCATTGCTCACAGAGGATGAAGTCAGCTGCTCCATCCCCACTGGGCTCAGGTTCATTTCATTCATCCTAAGGAAGAGCACACACAACCAGTTAGGCAAAATCTTACCTCAGTGATTCCATTTAAGTTACGGAAGAACCTGAAATGATGGGGGTAAGGAAATGAGAGCTGACCAACTACTACTTCATTTTTATGCTTACAGTTCTCTGAGATGGAGGGTCTTATTCTTTCTACTGATAAGGAAACTGGGATTCAGAGTCATTAACTCAATGTCACAAAGCAGAAACAGGATTTAACTCAAACCCTATGCACACTGACTGAAGCAGACTCCAATCCTTAGAGCACACGGCAGTAAGAGTTTGGTTTTTTATTCAAACACTAAGTTTTTTCTTTCACAATATTTTCTTCAGATGGCCTATTTGTTACTTCAAACGAGACTTTTGTAGAGTTTAACTCACTCACAAGGTAATTTTTTTTTTTACTAAGAGTTACAGTGATACAGAATCTGAATTAGATTATTAACTGTGTGAAGAAGCACCGTATTTCCACCATGGATTAGATTTTATTAAAATTCCATATAAAAATCTTAATAATATCTGCCATATAGCGAGGTTCGTTATGTAAGCTTTGCTATGCTACATATTTTATAAAAATTTACTTCATATTCTTTCACCAATTCGTCAAAATAAATGAGGAAACCAGTCTCAAAGAGGACATGTCATATGCACCAAATCCTAGCAATTAAGCAGAAGAGCACAGATGCTGCAAAACATTGCCAAAAAATTTCTCAATACAGCAAACCTTTTTTTTTTTTTTTTCAAATCTACAGACCATTTTTGTCAAGCCAAAAAATCTGAGAATCACCTTTTCTTTGCAACCTATCTTACATTATCTTTAACAGTATTATCAGAATACACTGGTTTGGGGCGCCTGGGTGGCTCAATGGGTTAAAGCCTCTGCCTTCGGCTCAGGTCATGATCTCAGGGTCCTGGGATCAAGCCCCACATCAGGCTCTCTGCTCAGCGGGGAGCCTGCTTTCTTTTCTCTCTCTGCCTACTTGTGATCTCTCTCTGTCAAATAAATAAAATCTTAAAAAAAAAATACACTTGTTTGAGCAAGTTGCCTGCTCTTGGAGGCTATCAAGAACTATTAGTTCCGGGGCGCCTGGGTGGCTCAGTGGGTTAAGCCGCTGCCTTCGGCTCAGGTCATGATCTCAGGGTCCTGGGATCGAGTCCCGCATCGGGCTCTCTGCTCGGGGGGGAGCCTGCTTCCCTCTCTCTCTCTCTGCCTGCCTCTCCATCTACTTGTGATTTCTCTCTGTCAAATAAATAAATAAAATCTTTTAAAAAAAAGAACTATTAGTTGCTATGTCAGAATTGGAGACTGCCATATTATAAACATTATAATTTCAATAAGCTAGCCAACAGGTTATCCGAAGGTTACCAAAGTCCTCCAATCCCAGACCACCTGGGTGGCTCAGTCAGTTAAGTGTCTGCCTTTGGCTCAGGTAATGATCTCAGGGTCCTGGGATAGAGCCCTACAGTGCTGAGTCAGGCTCCCTGCTCAGTGGGGAGTCTGCTTCTCCTTCTACCCTTCCCCCCTGCTTATAATCTCTAACTCTCAAATAAAATCTTTACCAAAAAAAAAAGAAAAATCTCCAATTCTATATTGAGAGTAAGCATAGGGCACAGTAATGCAAGCTCTTCTGTGGCTATCCCATGGGAGGAGTAAAGAAGGAAAGGAGGAATCAAATGGATCTACATATTCCTTAGCAGTGAAAGCAAACCTAAATAGATTTTAATCTGAAAAATGGCAGTATCAGCTATCAATAAACCTGAAAATAATAGCTCACACTTACTACTCCCTTACTGACCTAAGTGATTTACATGTAATTTACATGTAATTATTTCACCTAATCCTTATAACTGCTGTGAGGTAGGTATTATTCTTGATCCCATTTTAGAGATGAGAAAACGGACTCAGAGAGGCTAAGAAACTTAACCCAAGATTATATAACAAGTGACAGTTGGAATTTAAATCCAGGTCTCCCAATTTAAGAAATCTAAGCCAAATCAGTATGTTGTGCACGTAAGACCAATATAACATTGTATGTCAACACCTGAAATTAATACAACATTGTATGTCAACTACAATAAAAAAAATTTTTTTTAAGACTTTATTATTTATTTATTTGAGGGGGCGGGGGACACCACTCAGAGGGGGAGGGCGAAGCAGGTTCTCGGCTGAGCAGGGAGCCTGATGCAGGGCTGGATCCCAGGACCCTGAGTTCATGACCTGAGCCGAAGCAGATGCTTAACCGACTGAGCCACCCAGGGGACCCTAAAATAAAAAAAAGTTTTAAAAAGAAACTCCAGAAACTCAAGCTGTTAACTACAATTAGACAATTACACTAAAAGAACCATTTGCCTTTTACACAGTTCCAATAATTAGGATCTGTGTATTTATATTACGGGTTGTGTTTAAAGTCCCATGTAGACCTGTTCCTGCATTATTCTACATCCAGAGGCTTTAATCTTACCCCAGGCCACGTAGCTCATTAAACTAAACTCTCAGACATTAATAAAATGAACATGGCTCACAGTGGAGAACAGGCACTCTGAAATATTTGAGATGGATGGAGCAATGCATTTTCATCGCCACTAGAAAGGCAACTAGAAGTACATGACAAATGAGGTACACCTTACAAAGGAGAGCACATTAATAACAGTATTTAATTACGCTATAAAGAGTGCAAAAAAACCTTTATAGCCTAAAGAAACAATAGCTACCTTAATTTTCCAAGTTTCTAGGCGTGGGTTGGTTTAAAACGGACTTTTCCCGTAACTTTTTATAGCTACAAATATAACTAAAACTCTACAACCACTGGAGCAGGGGGTTACAACAAATGGGTTACAATAATTTTTTAAAGTACACTTAAAAGTCTACAGCTTCAAATCCCATTCTAAAAATTCCCGAATATTAATCTGTGTACCTACTCTCCAGATAAAAATCAAAATGGTGTTTCTAGGTTGACTCCTAGGCCTTCTCTTAAACCAGTTCAAACCAGAGTTTAATGTGAGAACCTCAGCAGATTTCTGCTTCGTTGTGAGTCACTAAAACCTGATGACCTCAGCAGCCATAAACCAAAGGTAACTAGTATCTCGCAGAGGGAAAGCAGATGAAGGGAGGAATTTACAATATGATCCTCAAAAGACTCTCTCTGAAGTGCAATTCTATTCTACCTACCTTTCTCACAGGAGTTTCTGGGAAGCAATCTGGGAAGAAGGGCCAAAATCATACCAACCTCTCTCTTCTTCCTACTCACTCCTGGTAAAATCATTTCTTTCACACTTCTACACTTTATGTGTGTGTTTCTAACTGACCCAGGAATAAATCATTTGCCAGTTGCTAATGACTTTTTCTTAGAATCTTATGCCGTTTTCTTAGAATGACATATAAGAAGGTAAATGAGGGGCGCCTGGGTGGCTCAGTTGTTAAGCGTCTGCCTTTGGCTCAGGTCATGATCCGGGGGTCCTGGGATAGAGCCCCACATGGGGCTCCCTCCTGGGCAGGGAGGCTGCTTCTCTCTCCCCCATTCCCACTGCTGTGCTCTCTCTCACTGTCTCTCTCCCTGTTAAATAAATAAAATCTAAAAAAAAAAAATTAGTCATGTTTAAAAAAAAAAAGAAGCTAACTGAAATGCAGGCACTTTGCAAAATGCAAGGGGCAGTTTCAGCAACTTCAGTGAATTTGTTTTATATTCCTCCATCCTAAACATACATCCTATGAAAGGGTCCCAAAAGAATAGCCAGACATAACTATATCCAGCATATTTCTGTACTGACATGGTATGATTAAATACTTCAAACATTAGCATGAAATCTGCAAAACTAATCATTTCTACCTGCAAAATTAAGAACTTAATTTCTCCACATTACCGTCCAAGTCAAAGGATAACCAGCAAAAATCAAGGGGAAGGATGGTGAAAAGCTAAAAACACACTCTGGAATTCAAATCAAGATATTAAGGGCGCCTGGGTGGCTTGGTGGGTTAAGCCGCTGCCTTTGGCTCAGGTCATGATCTCAGGGTCCTGGGATCGAGTCCCGCATCGGGTTCTCTGCTCAGCAGGGAGCCTGCTTCCTTCTCTCTCTCTGCCTGCCTTTCTGCCTACTTGTGATCTCTGTCAAATAAATAAATAAAATCTTAAAAAAAAAAAAAGATATTAAAAGCTCAAGTAACTCAACGGCATAGGGAAAATGTCAATGAGCCAACAATCCATGTGTGGCTATCTGGAACTATTCACATTTGGAGTAAATCTGGTTGAATCAGAGTATATTCAACCCAATTCTGGCTTCTGGATTTCTCGATCCTTTTGGGACATATATCCATCTGCAAATCGCACCTGTAACCCTCCCCCACGGCATCGAAAACCCAAGAAAGGCACTCTAAACTCTCCTTTGCCAAATGTTTTCCACAGACGTCACCAGCGCGGAGCCCACCAAGCTACTCACCTGTGATGCATCTGCTTGGGGCCAAGTGTCAGAGAAAAGAACACACGGGTGGCGGGGAACCGGCATCAGGGACTGCGTTCCAGGGTCACGTGCTACCGCATCTTGCTTACAACCGCTGCACAAACGCGGCCACTCGGCCCCGCGGCCGCCCAGGGCCGCCCAACTTCTCCCGAGGGCCGGCGGCCGCGCTCCCCGCCGCGAGATGGGGCATGCCGGGGGACACCCGGGGCTTTTCCTCCAGAAGCTTCGGGAGGGAGGCTGCCCAACCTGGGGAAGGGGAGGACAAGGGCGGTCACCAGAACGGGAGAGGGGGATGCAGGCCCCGTCCCCACGCCACCGGAGAGCCCAGGCGCTGCGGACGCCGCCTCCCAGGGGCGGACGGCTGACTCGCCCGCTCGCCGGCGTGGGGCCCGCAGGCCCCGCCGCCCTCGCCCCGCCCCGGCCGGGCCCGTGCGCAGCCCACCTGCCGGTCGCGCGGGGGGCGCGCGCGCCTGCCCCACCGCTTTGTTCCTCATCCGGGCAGACCTCGCCTCGGGCCCTCCCCGCCCGCTCGACCCCCGCGCCCCGGGGGCCGCCGGCCTAACGTTTCCCGCCCGGCCCGGCCCGGCCCAGCCCAGCCTAGCCCGCCGTCTCCTCGGGGCCGCACCCTCCGAAGCGCGTTTCCGGCTCCTCAACCACTCGGGGCGCCTGCCGCTCCGCCCCTCGTGCGTGCGCCCCTCCCCGCCTTGGCCCGCTAGCGGCGCCGGCGTTCCGGCGTCCCTCCCCCAACCCAGCCCCTTCTGCGCGTGCGCACTGCGGGGACCCAGGCCCGAGGGTGCCTGGCTGCGAGAGGCTCCGCCGAGAGCGCCGCGTCTCCGGCTGGCTGGATTGCATCGAGCGCCGAGCTATCGACCCACAGTTGCTAGGCAACCAGAGCTACTGCGCAAGTAGCAAAGGTGTTCTGAGTCCCCTAAATCCTCAGATTCAAGGTTTCAGTCTTCTTGTCATTCTCCTCCTGGGGAAGCGTGGGTCCACGCAAGCCCCAAAGATTCGAAGTAAGGGACTTAAGCCCAAAGATGTTGGCGCTGTTGCCCAGGAGGAACTGGGAATCCGTCTGGAATAGCTTTCACCTTAGGTTACACCTGAAGATGCCCAGTTTCCCTGCTTCAAGTCATAAATGGGGGAGTGGGATTTGTACAGATTTTCTTCCCCTCATCTCTTTGCCCTTCTCTCCTGTACGCCAAGCACCGTGCTAAGCTCTAGGAATACCGAGATGGGATCATTTTTCTCTAATGTCAAGTTTGTGAGGACTGGACATTAAAACTACAACAAACTGCCTAGTACCTTCCAGACACCAGCAAAACAGCGGAGACCCAGGAATTCCTCCTTTCCTTCACAAATCAATTACTGAATGACATCTCAAACATAGAAATAACAAAACAAGATACAGGTCTTGACCTTGAATAGCTCGTTGTCTAGTTAAGACTGGTGACTTTTGCAAATTCAGTCCCAGGTAAAGGGGCAAAGAAGCACGCACAATGTTTTGAATGAGAGGTGAGCGTGGTGTTTCCCTTCCCTTCTCATGAAAAGAAAGCACAGCTCCAGATGGGGGAACTAATCACTGAACCCTGACAGGTCACATTGGTTTGCTCTCTTGTTGACAACAAATAGAAGTCTAAGTCAGGAAAGTAAATGAGACACAGTATTCCCCAAAATACCAAATTCAAACCTGGGGTCTAGAGAATAATGGTGCATTTTATAAAAGGCTGGTTAATTTTACTCCAGTTTTCCACGCCTATTCTTTTCAAACGTTATTAATTTCAGAGATGTAAAAATCATGTAAAAAAATCATGATTATGTAGAATCACGTAAGACCTAAAACTAATAGTTACAGAAAATAGAGGAGAAAATCTTTGTAACTGTAATGGGACATGAAAGTCAAGAACCACTAAAAAAATGAAAAATTGAACTTCATCAAAATTAAAACTTTTTTTAAAGGTTTTATTTATTTATTTGACAGAGAGAGAGATCACAAGTAGGCAGAGAGCCTGATGCGGGGCTCGATCCCAGGACCAAGGGATCATGACCTGAGCTGAAGGCAGAGGCTTAACCCACTGAGCCTCCCAGGCGCCCCCCCCAAATTAAAATTTTTTGTCTTGAAAAGACACTGTTGGCAAAATGAAGTCAAGCCAGAAGTGGGTATAAAATATTTGCAAAACCGGGCACCTGGGAGGCTCAGTCTGTTAAGCATCTGCCTTCATCTCCCTGCCCAGCAGGAAGTCTGCTCCTCCTTCTCCTTCTCCCTCTCTCTCTTCCTCTACCCTTGCCCCAGGTTGTGCACTCTCTCTCTCTCTCTTTCAAATAAATAAATAAATAAATAAAATCTTTTAAAAAATATTTGCAAAACAAATATCTGACAAAGAACTTTTATCTGGAATATATAAAGAAGCCCTTAAATTCAATAATAAGGAGGTAAACAAACCAACTATTTTTAATGGGCAAAATATCTGAACTGCCACTTTACCAAATAAGATCTATGGATGGCAATTAAACACACACAAAAAAATGAACAACATAAATAGTTATTAGTGAAATGCAAATCAAAACACAATAAGGTAACATTACACACCTACTAGGCGGGGCAAAGTTTATTTGTTTTTAAGATTTTATTAACTTATTTGACAAACAGAGATCACAAGTAGGCAGAGAGGAAGGCAGAAAGAGAGAGGGGAAAGTAGGCTCCCGGCCGAGCAGAGAGCCCAATGCAGGGCTCAATCCCAGGACCCCAGGATCATGACCTGAGCCAAAGCCAGAGGCTTAACCCACTGAGCTATGCAGGCAACTCAGGGGCAAAGTTTAAAAGGCCAACTATAACAAGTGTTGGTACAGATACAAAACAACTAGGACCCTCACACTTTGCTGGTGGGAATGAAAAACGCTACAGCCACTTTAGAAAACAACTTAGTAATTTTTTTAAAGAGATTATTTATTTATTTGACAGAGAGAGAGATCACAAGTAGGTAGAGAAGCAGGCAGAGGGAAGCAGGCTCCCCGCTGAACAGAGAGCTCGATGTGGGGCTCAATCCCAGGACCCTGAGATCATGACCCGAGCCTAAGGCAGTGGCTTAACCCACTGAACCACCCAGGCACCCCTAACTTAGTAATTTCTTATACCATACGATTCAGTAATTACATTCATAGGTATCTACCCAAGAGAAAATAAAAACATATATACAAAAACTTGTACAAAATGCTCATAGAAACTTTATTTGTAATAGTGCTAAACTATAAACAGCCCAACTGTGTGAGTGCATAAGCAAATGAGAGTATATCTACATAGTGGAATACTATTCAGCAACAAAAAAGAGGAAGATATTGATATGTGGATGAAGTGCATCTTTCATACACAAAAGACTATACATATTATGTGTACCCGCTTATATAAAATGCTAAAAAGGCAAAATTATAGTCATAGGAAGCAGATAAATGATTGTCAGGAGTTGGGGATGAATGGGAGGGATGAGATTGCCTATAAAGGGGCACGAGGAAGCTTTCAAGGGTGATGAAAATTATCTTGATTGTTGTAGTGGTTACACAATTGTATATATTTGTCAAAATTCATCAGGCAGTACGCTGAAATTGGTGAATTTTATTGTATGTAAAAATCATCAGAAAGTCTATTTAGAGTAGGTCACCGTATGCTTTCATCATTCTTCTTTTTTTTTAAAGATTTTATTCATTTATTTGGCAGAGAGAGAGAGACAGCGAGAGCAGGAACATAGGCAGGGGGAGTGAGAGAGGGAAAGCAGGCTTCCCGCCAAGCAGGGAACTTGATGCAGGACTCAATCCCAAGACCTCAGGATCATGATCTGAGCTGAAGGCAGACCTCCAATGACTGAGCCACCCAGGCACCCCTCTCTCATCATTCTTAATTTTATTATAATTAATTGTTTAATTTTCTGTCTTGCCAAGTAGATTTTAAGTTTTGGGAACAAGATCCATGTCTATCTGATTTAATGCTATATGAGATAGCACAATACCTGACATATACTGGGAGCTCAATAAATATTTGATTAATAAATGAAAATTAGGGGCGCCTGGGTGGCTCCGTCGGTGAAGTGCCTGCCTTCGGCTCAGGTCAAGATCCCAGAGTCCCAGGATCAAGCCCCACATCGGGCTCCCTGCTCAGCAAGGAGTCCACTTCTTCCTTTGACCCTTCTCATCTCGTGCTCTCTCTCTCTCTCTCTCTCAAATAAATAAATAAATCTTTACAAATAAATACATACATTAAATTTAAACTGGCATAACTGTACACTATGCTTATTAACTCACATATCGCTTTCCTTGGAGACTTACAGAAAAATGAATGCTTCAAAGGTTTCCTACGGAGCTGATTTAGGATGACTTGCCACTTTAGGGAGACACCAAGGGGCCAGTAAAACAATCAAAATAATGGGAGAACTACTGACCAATCAGACAAATAGAAACAAAGAGTGTAACCATTCTTTTAGAACCTAAGTATTTAAGCGACTGAAACAGAGATGCTGGTTTGCACCCAAAGGTTGAAACTTAGAGATAAGTGTATATGAGACCAACCAGATCACAGCCATTCACGTTTTTGCTGGATAGAAAATTATCTTCCAGCATTAAAGACGTGGGAAGAATGGGTAAATGGAGGCTTAGTTCGGGCTGCTCAGGATATCCCTTTTTTTATTTGACTCTAATTAAGGTATAAAATCCTGCTTTTGATCTCTCATGTTAGGAAGAGTCTGGAAATATCACTTTTTGTGGATAAACCTGTTCTTCAGCATTCTTGAGATTCTCTCCCTAAGCCTGAAACAATTACAACTTATTACATCAGATTCTGACACTTTTCTTTATATAATATTTGCAGAAAGTCATGGGAAAGCTAGAATTGATCCAACAAATATTTGTTGAGTAGCTACTGTATGCCAGGCATTGCCCTGGGTACTGGGGATACGGCAGTGAATTAAATGGGCAAAAAAAATGCCAGTCCTTATGGAGCTTACATTATAGTGAAGGAATACAGATAATAAACAAGTAACTAATTAAAATATATAACATTCCAGATGGCAATAAATACCACGAAAAATTATGGGAGGGAAGAAAATGCTCGGAGGTAGGGGCTGCAATTTTTAAAATAGGATAGACAAATCATCACTGAAAGGTGAAATCTGTACCAAAGGAGGTGAGAGAGTGATTCATATGCACATCTGAAGAAGAGAGTTTCGGTCAGAGGTAAGGGAAAGTGCAAAGGCCCTGAGGCAGAAGAATATCTGGCAGGTTTGAAGAATTGCAAGAAGGACAATGAGAGTAGAATTGTACACTCCAACATGGTGGCCATTAACTACACGTGGTTATTGTGAACCTCTAAAATGTACCTACTTCAAATTGTGACTTTTCAGCTCATTCCAGTATCACCTAAAGCCCTTTTCTTCTGCCCCTTGATTCTGAGTTGGCCATACTAGACTCTACTAGAACTCAGTCTCAATCATTGCCCTTCAGGCTCAAGAACTAAATAAATACTTCTTGCCTTAAGTGACTGAGTCTTGGGGTAATGTCCTTGGTGCCCACTCTGAAGGAGGCTGCCTTCATTTTCTTGGATACTACTGATTTTCTGCTCAGAGCTTTGGAAATGTTACATGCGTATGAAAGATTAAGCACTAGTATTTGCAACAGTTTTTCTTTAGAGTTAATGTCCAAGAACAGGCATACCTCGTTTTATGGCACTTTGCTGATAGCACATTTTTTACAGATTGAAGGTGTGTGGCAACCGTGTGTCAATCAGTCACTTGGTGCCATTTTTTCCAACAGCATTTGCTCACTTTATGTCTCTGTGTCACATTTTGGTAAAACTCCCAATATTTCAAAAGTTTTCATTATTGGTGCACCTGGGTGGCTCAGTCAATTGAGCATCTGATTCTTGATTTCCACTTGGGTCATGATCTCAGGGTTGTGAGATGGAGCCCGTGTTACACTCTGTGCTGGGCTTGGAGCCTGCTTAAGACTCTCCCTCTCATTCTGCTCCTCCCCACCCCCTGGGCTCGCTTGCTCTCTCTCTCAAAACAAGAAACCAATAATAATACAAATTTATAAGTTTTCAGTATTATTATATTTGTTATGGTGATCTGTGATTTTTTTTTTTTTTAAGTAGGCTACAGGGGCACCTGAGTGGCTCAGTCATTAAGCGTCTGCCTTCAGCTCAGATCATGATCCCAGGGTCCTGGGATGGAGCCCTGCATCAGGCTCCTTGCTCAGCAGGGAGCTTTCTTCTCCCACTCCCTCTGCTTGTGTTCCCTCTCTTGCTGTCTCTCTCTCTCTCTGCCAAATAAGTAAGTAAATAAAATACTTTAAAAAATAAATAAATAAAGTAGGCTGTATGCCCAGCGTGGAGCCCAGCATGGGACCTGAACTCACAACTCTGAGATCAAGACCTGGGCGGAAATCTTAAGAGTCAGACACTTAGCTGACCGAGCCACCCGTGCGCCCTGATCGGAGATCTTTGATGTTACTATTGTAGGTTTTCTTGGTGCCACAAACCTCACCCATATACAACAGTGAACTTCCTCAATAAATGTTGTGTGTGTTCTCACTGCTCCACCACCGGGCTGTTCCGCCTTCTCTCTCCCTGTCCTTGGGCCTCCTTATTCCCCGAGACACAACAATGTTGAAATTAGGCCAATTAATAACCTGTAAGTGTTCAGTGAAAGGTTGAGTTGCACGTTCTCTCACTTTAAATCCAAAACTAGAAATGACGAAGCTTAGTGAGGAAGCATGTCAAAAGCTGAGACAGGCTGAAAGCCAGGCCTCTTGAGCCAAAGAGTTAGCGAGGCTGTGAAGGGGGAGGGAAAGTTTTTGAAGGAAAGTGAAAGTGCAATGCGAATAAACACACGAAGGATAAGAAAGTGGAACAGCTTTATTGCTGATCTGGAGAACGACTGAGTGGTCTGGATTGAAGATCAAACCAGCCACAACGTTCCCTTAAGACAAAGATGAACCCAGAGCAAGGCCCTAACTCTCTTCAATTCTTCGAAGGCTCAGAGAGGGAAGGAAGCTGCAGAAGAAAAGTTTGAGGCTAGAAGGGGTTCATTGATGAAGTTCAAGGAGAGAACCCAGCTCCATAACATACAAGTGCAAGGTGAACCAGCAAGTGCTGATGGAGAAGCTGCAGCGAGTGACCCAGAAGCTGGAGCTGAGATCATTAAGGTGGCTGCACTAAGCAACAGATTTCAGTGTAGATAAAACAGCTTTCTGTGGGAAGAAGATGTCATCTAAGACTTTCAGAGCTGGAGGGGAGGAGTCAGCACCGGGCCTCAAAGCTTCAAAGGGCACATTGACTGTCTTGCTAGGGGTTAAAGCTGCTGATGACTTTAAGTTGACTTTAAATAATGCTCATCTGTTATTCCAAAAATCCTAGGGCCCTTAAGAATTATGCTAAATCTGAGCACCTGGATGGCTCAGTGGGCTAAAGCCTCTGCCTTCAGCTCAGGTCATGATTTCAGGGTCCTGAGATTGAGCCCCTCATCGGGCTCTCTGCTCAGCAGGGAGCCTGCTTCCCCCTCTCTCTCTGCCTGCCTCTCTGCGTATGTGTGATCTCTGTCTGTCAAATAAATAAATAAAATCTTTTAAAAATATATTTAAAAAAGAATTATGCTAAATCCACTCTGCCTGTGTTCTACAAAGGGAGCAACAAAGCTCAATGACAACACATCTGTTATATCTGTTTATGGAATATATTAAGCCCACTGTTGAGAACTACTGCTCAGGAAAAAAGACTCCTTTCAAAATACTACTTGTTGACAACACACCTTATTACCCAGGAGCTCCGATGGAGATGGACAAGCAGATAATGTGTTTTCGTGCCTGCCAACACAATATCCATTCTCTAGCCAGTGGGTCAGGGAGTAATTTCAATGTTCAAGTCTTACTATTTAAGAAGTACATTTTGGGAATGCCTTGGTGGCTCAGTTGGTTATGCGTCTTGATTCTTTTTTTTTTTTTTTTAAGATTTTGTTTCTTTATTTGACAGAGAGAGACACAGCAAGAGAGGGAGCACAAGCAGGGGGAGAGGGAGAGGGAGAAGCAGGCTTCCCACTGAGCAGAGAGCCTGATGCGGGGCTCGATCCCAGGACCCTGGGATCATGACCGGAACTGAAAGCAGACGCTTAATGACTGAACCACCCAGGTACCCCAAGCATCTGATTCTTGATCTCACCCCAGGTGTTGATTTCAGGGTCATGAATTCAAGCCCCTTCCCCTGCGGAGCCTATTAAAAACTTAAAAAAGAATGTATTTCCTAAGGCAATAGCTACCATGAGCAGTCATTCCTCTGACGGATCTGGAAAAAGTCAACTGAAACCTTCTGGAAGGGTTCCACCATTCTAGATGCCATTCAGAACATTCATGATTAATTAGAAGACGTCGAAATATCAATATGAACAGGGGTTTGGAAGAAGTTGATTCCAACCCTCACAGGTGACTTGGCGAGGTTCAAGACTTAAGAAATTGCCGCAGCCGCCCCACCCTTCAGCAATCACTGCCGGAGCAGTCAGCAGCCAACAACATGAAGACAAGACGGTCGACCAGCAAAAAGGTGATAACGCGCCAAAAGCTCAGGTGATGGTAAGCATTTTTTAGCAATCACATATATTTTTTAAAGATTTTGTTTATTTTAGAGAGAGAGCACAAGCAGGGGGCAGGGGAGAGGGAGAGAAAGAATCTCAAGCAGGATTCACACTGAATGTGGAGCCCGACACCGGGCTCGATCTCACGACCCTGAGATCATGCCTGGAGCTGAAATCAAGAGTCAGACACTCAACCAACTGCTAAGTCACCCGGGTGCCCTGGAAATAATGTATTTTTAAATTAAAAAAAATATATTTTATTTATTGGGGCGCCTGGGTGGCTCAGTGGGTTAAAGCCTCTGCCTTCAGCTCAGGTCATGATCCCAGGGTCCTGGGATGGAGCTCCACATTGGGCTCTCTGCTTGGCAGGGAGCCTGCTTCCTCCTCTCTCTCTTCCTGCCTCTCTGCCTACTTGTGATCTCCGTGTGTCAAATAAATAAATAAAATCTTTTAAAAAAATTAGAAAACAGAGAAAATAATTTTAAAAAAATATTTTATTTATTTATTTGAGAGAGTCACTGAGAGCATGAGCTGGGAGAGGGCCAGAGGGACAGAGAGAAGCAGACTCCCCACTGGCCAGACAGCCTGATGTGGGGCTTGATCCCAGGACTCTGGGATCATGACCTGAGTTGAGGGCAGATGCTTAACTGACTGAGCCACCCAGGTGTCCCAATAACATATGTAGGTTGTTTTTTGTTTTGTTTTGTTTTTTGTTTTTGTTTTTCTTAGACACAATGCTATTTACTGCACGCATAAGAGACTGTAGTGTAGGATAAATGTAACATTTATATGCACTGGGGAAAAAAATCATTTGACTCGCTTCATTGTGATGTTTACTTTATTGTGGTGGCCTGGAACTCCACCTGCAAAATATCTCACGGGTGTGCCTGGACTTGGTCCCACTCCTGTAAGCAGTGTGGAAGGGCTTATTTTCTAAATGTTGGGGATGTGGGACTGGAGCTGGCATAATCCTGTGTGTTCTGTTCACTCTTGAACCTCAGAAGCAGAACACATGCATCACTGAACGAGTTCAAAGTCTAAGACTTGACAGAGCTATGCTAATTTCAGGAGCCCCCAGGCTGTGACTGCGAAGGAATCCCACCTCTGCTCAGGCTTTGGACCAAGAGCCTCCTGGTTCAGCCTGAGTGGAATAAGAAACTGGGAGGAATGATCAGTGGAGTTTAACCAAAGGCATTTTCAGGTTACCTTCAAATGGGAACTTCTAAGCTAAGGTTTTTTAAACTTTGGATTTTAACTAACACAACTCGATATGGGAGGCATATTTTAAAATTTGCAATATTCTTTCTTGATGATTATTTGATTACATAACCTCCAGTCAACTATAATGGAATGGTCTTCCTTAGAGAAAGGAAAAGAATCAGGAAGGAGTTTTTAACCCTAGCCCACCACATTCTGGGGTTCATTTAACTAAAGTATTGTTCTGACCCATTTTAGAGATTTTTATGGGGCAAAAAATAGACTGTGATTCTAGGATGTTACACAAAGGAGGAGGAGTTGCCGTTGAAGGCGGGTGGAAATGGGGGGAAGGTGTTAGAACATTATTAATGGTCCCCAAAAATTCCAACAGGAAAGATAAAATAAGTTTTAAAAGTAACTAAAATTTAGGGGCACCTGGGTGGCTCAGTGAGTAAAAGCCTCTGCCTTCAGCTCGGGTCATGATGTCAGGGTCCTGGGATCGAGTCCAGCATAGGGCTCTCTGCTTGGCAGGAAGCCTGCTTTCCCCTCTCTCTCTCTGCCTGCCTCTCTGCCTACTTGTGATCTCTGTCAAATAAATAAATAAAATCTTTAAAAAATAAATAAAGTAACTGAAAATTTAGCTCTAAAGTTCCATGTGGTTTTTAAGATGGGTTTTTACCAAGTCTTCAAGGAATAGGTAATTTCTACCTTCTACAAATGGTTCCAGAGCCTAGAAAGAGACGGATAGCTACTGAGCTTATTTTTAAGAGTTTGAAATAATCCTAATACCAGAAAAGAAGAGTACAAGAAAATAAAACTAGGAACCAATGCAAATTGGAAATCTAGAAAGAAAATTTCTAAATGAAATGTTAACAAATTGAACCCAGCAGTGTACTAAAAGAAACATGACTCAGTAAGGTTCACTCCCAGGAATGCAAGACAGCTCAACTGTAGGAGATCTATTATCACAATTCACTGCAATGCTTAATTAAAGAAGAAAATATGCATGATTATTTTCATAGATGCATCTGATAAAATTTAATAGCCACTAAATACTATTAATACTCTTAGCAAGCTAAGAGTGGAAGAAAATGTCCTTAATTTGATAAAAAATATCGCCTACATGGTAGAACATTAGAAATTTTCCCATATAGGAATGCCTGGGTGGCTCAGTTGGCTGAGCCGCTGCTTTCGGCTCAGGTCATGATCCCAGGATCCTGGGATCGAGTTCTGCATCAGGCTCCTTGCTCGGAGGGGAGCCTGCTTCTCTCTCCGCCTCTGCCTGCCACTCTGCCTGCTTGTGCACGCACTCTCTCTCTCTCTCTCCCTGACAAATAAATAAAAAAATAAATAAAATCTTAAAAAAAAAAAAGAAGTTTTTCCATATAAAAATGCGAAGATGCTAGCTACTACTACCACAATTAGCATCGGACTGGGTATCTTAGGCAGTGAAATTTAATAAGAAAAATAAATGAGTTACATTGAAAGGAAGAAACAAAACTATCATTGTTAGTAGACAATATGATTGTAGTTTAAAAAATCCTAGAAAATTGGGGTGTCTTGGTGATCAGGCGGTTAAGTGTCTGCCTTTGACTCGGGTCATGATCCTAGGGTCCTGGAATCAAGTCCCCATTGGGCTCCTTGCTCAGCAGGGAGTCTGCTTCTCTCTCTCCCTGTCAAATAGATGAATTAAATCTTAAAAAAAATTCTAGAAAATAATTTTTAGAAAATAACTATTCGAATTATCTTGAGTGGGGCATTATTTTACAAGTGTGCACATTTATCAGCATTCACTGAATTGTATGGTTTTTTTTAGAAGATTTTATTTATTTATTTGACAGAGATCAGAAGTAGGCAGAGAGGCAGGCAGAGAGAGAGGAAGGGAAGCAGGCCTCCTGCTGAGCAGAGAGCTTGATGCTGGGCTCAATTCCAGGACCCTGAGATCACGACATGAGCCTAAGGCAGAGGCTTAACCACTGAGCCACCCAGGTGCCTCAAGTTGTATGTTTAATATATGTACATTTCACTGAATGTAGATTTTCTGTCAGTTAAAAGCTGATAGAACTAGCCAGTGAAATGAGTGGATTAAAGATTAACATGTGCTAAATCATTAGCTTCAAAAACTAGAATAAAATTCTATTCACAATAGCAACCAGACCTATGAGACACCTTGAGATAAATGTAATAAGAAACACATAAGACTGATACTAAGAAATCTGTGAAACTTCCTTACAGGGCAAAAAAAGAAGACCTGGATGAATGAATTCTACTGTGTTCATACAGGAGAGATTCAGTGTTTCAAAAAGTCAACCTCTCAGCAAATCCATCCATATATTTAACACAATCCCAATTAGAATCCCAAATTTTGTTTGTATCTTTACAGAAATTAAAAGTGCATGTTACCTTCCCAGCAGTTCTCCAGATCTACATGTCCTTGTTCGAGAACTGTCCCTCCAAATGACTTGTGCAGTCAGCCATCCAATCTCCAAGACTTGGGTTTGGTTTCTTTCTCTAGCTCACACCGAGGTGCCAGACACCGGCAAGGAAAAGGCCATGCAAAATTTGTGGCAGGAAAAGACAGCCTTAAAGAAGAGAGAAAAGACAAAAAGCCATAAGGAAAGGATGAATATATTTAACTACAGCAAAATTTTACATTGTTGTATGATAAAAGACTGCAGAGAAAAGCCTAGCATGCAAATACTGTTGGAGAAGGACAGAAAAGCTAGTAATAAATTGTACCTAAATATTTGCGGGTCTTTAAATCTTGCTGTAAATTATCTTTAAAATAGAACGGAATGATGCAGGTGAAGGATTCATGAAGGTTTCACCCTTCTGTGTGACAATCTGACCTTCAGGTAACTTTCTCTTTTCTGGTCCTCTGAAACCTGATAAAGATAGAATGTCAAGGGGCACCTGGGTGGCTCAGTGGGTTAAGCCGCTGCCTTCGGCTCAGGTCATGATCTCAGAGTCCTGGGATCGAGCCCCGCATCGGGCTCTCTGCTCAGCAGGGAGCCTGCTTCTCTCTCTCTCTCTGCCTGCCTCTCTGCCTACTTGTGATTTCTCTCTGTCAAATAAATAAATAAAATCTTTAAAAAAAAAAAAAAAAGATAGAATGTCAACTATGTCATTAGGCAACCTTACTTGTATGAAAACAAACTGTAGGTTTTAGAGGGGAGGGGTGGGGATGGGGGAGCCTGGTGACGGGTATTAAGGAGGGCATGGATTGCATGGAGCCCTGGGTGTTATATGCAAACAATGAATCATGGAACTCTACGTCAAAAACTAATGGTGTCCTGGATGGTGACTAACATAAGACAATAAAAATTGAAAAAAAGGGTGCCTGGGTGGCTCAGTGGGTTAAGCTGCTGCCTTCGGCTCGGGTCATGATCTCAGGGTCCTGGGATCGAGTCCTGCATCGGGCTCTCTGCTCAGCAGGGAGCCTGCTTCTCCATCTCTCTCTGCCAGCCTCGCTGCCTACTTGTGATCTGTCTCTGTCAAATAAATAAATAAAATATTTAAAAAAAATTTGAAAAAAAAAAACCACTAAAAAAAATCAGTATTCAAAGTTAAAAAATAAATTAATTAAGCAATAGCGTCCTAAGGGGTCTGAGGGGCATGAAACTGGCTCATGAGGGGAAGGAGACCTCTAAGCTGGGAGAGCTACCACATGGGGCTGATGTGAGTGTTGCTTCTACACACCTGAGCTGTCACTTGGCTACAGGGGACTTGGGAGACGCACCTGTGCGGATTGCCATGCAGTCTTCCAAGGACTCCCAGGGAGGTCGAATGCCGAGCTCAGCCCTGCTGCACGCATTGTTTTGTTTTGTTTTTTAAGATTTTATTTATTTATTTGACAGACAGAGATCACAAGTAGCAGAGAGGCAGGCAGAGAGAGAGAGGAGGAAGCAGGCTCCCTGCCGAGCAGAGAGCCCGATGTGGGGCTCGATCCCAGGACCCTGGGATCATGACCTGAGCCGAAGGCAGGGACTTAACCCACTGAGCCACCCAGGCGCCCCACCACACATTGTTCTTGATCTATATCCTTGCCACTGAATCTGACACCAAATGTGGCCCTGGAGAGTCTTACTGAGTCTCAGTATTTAGTTGTACCCCAAGGACCCCCGGGAGATGTTGCACATGAAAATATAGAGAGTTTACTCCCGAGCTAGGTAGAAAAGGACTAACTGAATAGAACAGAATCGTGTGATCTATTCAGCTTGAGATTTAGTTAGCTACACCTGTGAGAAATCTTCTTTCCACCATGAGGTCGTAACATGGGTCTTCCTGTTTCCCCTTGTGGCAGCTGATGCAAACAGCAAGTATGGGGACAGCCAGGTATGTACCCCTCTGTGCCACCAGCCTAGGAAACCAAAATCTACGTGACATCAATCATTCTGGAAGAAGAGCCAATCTAAAGTCTTCATTTATTTAAAGCAGCTGACAAGGGACCTGTCTGAGTTTTAGAGATGGAAATCCTCTGTAGCCTCCGAGAGATCTTTGAAACTACTGGGCCCAGTCTTTAGTGAATCCCCATGTCCCCTTTTTACAAGCAGATCCTGAAAAGAACAACTAAACCTAGTCCGAAGCGTCCTTGGAGGTTTAGCGTATCTGTCACATATTCTAGATGTATCTGCAACATATGTAGACCTGATCCAGACGGGAGACACCTTTAAAGTTGGCGAGAAAATCTGTTTGGATCAAAACGGACTGGAGAGATCAGGAGTCAGAACCTCCTCTTTTGATTTCTTATGTGACAATAACGGCCCCTCCCCACTTCACATTATGTAACAAAACAATGCTTCTCCTACTCAAGAGGCTACTTATTTCTAATGCCCTTGCACCTTCAGAAAGCATAAGACTAACAATATCCTTTGTGACCATGTAGATATCTCATAACATTACTTGGACTCAATAAAAAGATAACTAGAGAATCAGGATCCAACCATTTCTGATGCGGTTTTAGTATAAACAAAAGTCTTATAGATATTTATTCCTCAGAGACAGAATTTATAAGAAGCCAGAAAACTTGGCACAAGATGTTTACATTATAATGATAAATCTGTTGGTTTGGGTCCGATCAGGTTATCATTTGAGTTTTCTGCATATTTTGTCTTATTTATTATAAGACATTTATCTATTTTTACTTTTATTTATTATAATAATGCATTATTATAATAAATAATGTCTTAAAAATTATTTATCTTATTACTTTAAAAAGATTTTTTTAAAGATTTTATTCATTTATTTGACAGACAGAGATCACGAGGAGACAGAGAGGCAGGCAGAGAGAGAGAGAGAGAGGAGGAAGCAGGCTCCCGGCTGAGCAGAGAACCCGTTGCAGGGCTGGATCCTAGAACCCCGGGATCATGACCTGAGCCTAAGGCAGAGGCTTTAATCCGCTGAGCCACCCAGGTGCCCTTGTCTTATTATTTTAAAAAGTATTTAAACTAGATTAAAAAAATACAAAAGTAATACATGCCTTTTGTAACAAATTAAGCAATAGAGAGGTCTATAAAGAAAAGGAACAACACCTCTTCTCCCCAGAGCCACCTTTTTAAGGCAACCAATGATAGAAATTTACTGTGTGTCTTTCTCCTTCCTTCCCTGTGCTCACATTAACACATATACTTATGTATCATGTAGAAGAGTTTATTATAAATTCACACTGCAGGGGCGCCTGGGTGGCTCAGTGGGTTAAGCTGCTGGCTTCAGCTCGGGTCATGATCTCAGGATCTGGGATCGAGTCCCGCATTGGGCTCTCTGCTCAGCAGGGAGCCTGCTTCCTCCTCTCTCTCTCTGCCTGCCTCTCTGCCTACTTGTGATCTCTCTCTGTCAAATAAATAAATAAAATATTTAAAAAAAAATAAATTCACACTGCATATAATCCTCGTTAGTTTGTTTTTTTCACTTACCACTTTATGTACAGTTCTGCAAGTTCTTACATGTAGCTCTAAATCATTATTTTTAGTAATAATATAATATTCTCAAAGTATTAGCCCTCCCTCTCTTGAGGGACATTCAGACTGTCCCCTTTTTCTCCTTTTAAAAATCATTATGGGGCGCCTGGGTCAGTGGGTTAAGCCTCTGCCTTTGACTTGGGTCATGATCTCGGGGTCCTGGGATCGAGCCCCACATCGGGTTCTCTGCTCAGCGGGAAGCCTACTTCCTCCTCCTCTCTCTCTGCCTGCCTCTCTGCCTACTCATGATCTCTCTGTCAAATAAATAAATAAAATAAATCTTTAAAAATAATAAAAATCATTTACAAACAATGCTGCAGTAGATAACATTGTACATATAAATTTCCGCTGATGCATTTATCTATGTAGGACCTCTGGGTCAGAGGACATGTGATGTACACTATTAATTTTAAGTCACTTTCCCAAAAGCTTATAACAATTTATGCTTCTGCCCTTTCCCCAAATTCTTGCCTGCCCTGGGTATTAGCCATTTTTAGATTTTCCAGCCTGAGGATGAAATATGGTGCCTCTTATCCGTTCTCCCTTTCCCGCCTCTCCAGTGTACTCACCAGTCTGCAGACAGAGTAATGTTCTTGACAAACAAAATCTCACTATGTCACCTTTCTGCTTAAAGCACCTCATTTACTTCCCATCACTCTTAGAACAAAGGTCAAAATCCTTAACATGGCCCAAAGCACCTTGTGGTCCAGTAGTCTCTCTACCTCTCTGGGAGGTTTGTCTCCCAACCGGAAGAGCTTTCTCTGGATTGTTCTCAACTCTACTGAGAAATCAAGGTGACACATTAGGTTGTTTGCTGGTACATGCCTCATAGGGAGTTTTTAAAATGTGACCTAACTTATGCCTAAAAGGAATAATTATTTCTATTTTATTTGCCTTGATGGAGGTGTTTTTCCAGTTGCTTCAGGCAAAAATCATTTAGGATAAACAGGTAAGCATAGCACTTGTCAAAAAACATGTCAGGGCTACACCCTGGCTCCTGAGGAATAGGCAGAAAGTCTGATCATAAATGTTGGGGGGTTTTGCTTCTCGTTTTTAAGTTGGACTTTTAAAAGTAGAAGCTGCCTTTAATGTGCTGGGTTTGCAGAACAAGAAATCTGATTTTCAGTGTGATAACACACTTTTTGACATTAACCAGCACTGTTGGGTTTTTAATGACACTTTCATCTTCAAAGCCTTTCACCAACATGGATGGATTAATTATTCTTTTTTTTTTTTTTTTTGGTGGTATGTTAAAAAGACAAGTCTTCAAAGCCATCATCCTTTATCCCTGGAACTGGGGCTCGTCACCTGCCCCCAAGGGAGAAAATAAATTGCATCTTTGTTTTTAAGACAAAAAGAAGAATACAATAGAAATACACTTTTTGCACTATGGAAAAATGGTCTTATATCCTGGGTGGGATTAGAAGAGGTCGGGAAGCAGGGTTGAACCTGTGTTTACAGTAAGCACCGTGAGAATAACTGACTAAAAGTGTTTGTTACTGTTCAACCTTTTGATGTGCTCTTAAAAAGTAACACAACACGGAAAAAAAAAGGAAAAAAAGTCCTGCGTTCCACACAAGCAGGATCGTAATACTCGGACACTTACCTTCCTCGCTAAGGTATATTCCCTCCCTCCTCTCTTCGAAAAATGTCAAGCTGGGATTTTTAAAAGATTGGGTTTTGGAGAAGAAACCCTCAAGCATCCCCCGAGGTCCCCCTTTGCTTGACACATCTTTTAACCACAAGGGAGCAGTCTTTCCTTTGATGAGGTCTTCCCTCCACCTCCACAGAAATGGAAGAACAAGGGCAAGTTTGCAAACAGTCTGAAAGCTCTTTCCATTAGCCCTGGACGCCGGAAACCGCAAAGGGCAGTCAAGTTTTGATTTTCAAGGAGAAAGCTTCTGGGAGACTTTCGCTCAGCCGCCACCTCTGTGGGTTCCTGGGAGGGGCTTTTTTTTTTTGAAACCGGGAAGATTCCTATGCTCTTGAAGACCCAGAGCGGGTGGATTACAGTAATTGAAAAGCTTGGGTGATTTTTGGAAGATTACTCTGTTTGGTCTACGCTCCCATTCCCAGACGAGGGGACCGAGCAGAAGCATCCCTTTTGTTATCTGTTGAAATAAGAAGATCAGAGGGGAAGACAGGGTTTGAAGTGTGCATTAGGGGGGTCCTAAATCTTTGCCTGTCCCCTCCGTCTGGATCTTTATAAATGATCGAGGAGTGCGATGAATTTAGGAAAGCTTCCTGTCCTGGAACCAGAAACTTCTTTAAAGGCAGATCGGCCGTGCCGGGCTGTCTGAATGGACCAGCATCTTCGCCTCGAAGATTTATTTGAGTCTCAGCTTGTCAGAGATTAGTCCCTCGGGAGATCTGTTGGCTTTTCGGCGAGGGATGGAGAAGCGTAAGCCGACCGGACTGCCGCGCTTGCCCTACCACCTCCGCACGGTGCCCTCGGACCTGCCGGGGACCCCGCCCCGCCTCCCTCTCAGGGACCCCCCCAGGGTCTCCCGTCCCGACGCCGCGTGCTGGGCGCGGGGGCCGGGGGGCTGCGCCGCGAGGCCGCCCTGCCGGCCGCTGCCGCTGGAGTGCGCCTTCGAGCCCGCCTTCCTCCTGCGGCGCAACGAGCGCGAGCGGCAGCGGGTGCGCTGCGTCAACGAGGGCTACGCGCGCCTGCGAGCCCACCTGCCCCGCGAGCTGGCGGAGCGGCGGCTCAGCAAGGTGGAGACGCTCCGCGCCGCCATCGGCTACATCAGGCACCTCCAGGAGCTGCTGGAGCGCCACGCCCGGGGGCCGGAGGGTCCCGCGGGCGCCCGCGCCCCGCGTCCGGCCGAGTGCAACAGCGACGGCGAGTCCAAGGCCTCGTCGGCGCCTTCGCCCTGCAGCGAGCCCGAGGAGGCGGGCAGCTAGCGAGCGCCGGGCCCCGGCCCGGTCCCCCCGCGCGCCCCCCCGCGGCCCGGGAGTCTGGCCGGAGAGTCTCGCCCGGGACGGTTTGCATTTCTAATGCGGTTTTTCCCTCCACGACGAAATCTTAGGAACGAGAAATGCGTGTTTTGCGGAGGAAAGTGTATTTTGACATTCTGGTTGCTCTCCTCCCCTCCCCTCCCCCCCCCCCCCCTTACTGGTCATGCGCTTGCAAACTTAAAGGTGCTCACGACGGAAACTCTTCCACGGTACTTCTCAAAGGCACACGGAGCCGGATTCTGAGCACCGGACTAAAAACGAGTATTCTAAAAACTCAGAGGGCGGCGACAATGGGAAATATGTCCCACAGCCCGCGGGGTGGGTACGTTAGGTACACGAATATCGAATCAAATTCAACCCAACCAAAGAACTTTCCAAATAAATAAATCACAGCCCTTAGGGCAAGAGGAACGTTTTCCTGCATGCTTTCCTTTGGGAATTGTATTTGAAATTTAACTGACACCGTCCGTTTGGGTGAAGGTGCCTCTACGTTGACGCTTGAGCAAACACGCACTTGCAAGGGCTTGTTGCTAGGCCCGCGCCCGCTCTCCGCTGAGTCCGTGCACGGTGGTGCTGGAGAAGACCGGGGCCATCGTTTGATACTACCAGCTTTATCTTATCCAGAAGTGGCCATCTGGAAACGTCATTAACATTCAGGAAGTAACATGTTACTGTACATGATCTCGTTGAAAGAGAACTCAGATTTGTATGAAAACTTCTCAGTTGTTTCTACCCACTGGTTTTCCTTTTTCTTTCCATCCCCCTCTGTAGTTCTCACTTCATCTAACCTTTGGTTAAACTAAAGTGACACCCCTGATTAAAAAAAAAAAGAAAGAAAGAAAGAAAGAAAGGAACTGCGTAGATGGTTGAACAAGGTGGACTGAAATTGGTATGTTCTCAAAATCTCATCACCATGAGGGCCTCGGGGTATATTGAAATTATCTAGTGACTTTGGCTTTGTTCCTGGTCTTTGAAAAACATTTAATTTGGGTCCATTTTGTCTTAAGGACAATTATGAAATTCAGCAGATAAGTAAAATGCTTGCTGACCTATGAAGATAAACTTCCTCTCTCTAAAGTTGTTTTCTAGTATCTTGAGTTGACCTTTCCACAGAGGCAGGCCTGATATGGGGGTGGGTAGCCAGGCCAGGACATGGGCAAGGAGAGAAAGCTACTCCTAGTGAGCCCTTACAGGGCATGGTTTAATCCCCACAGGGGCCTCATGAGCTAGGTTTTTTAGTACCTTCACTTTACAGCTGTGTCAACTGAGGGAAGCCAATATGCAATGAGTATCTTTTATCAGCCAGAAATTCTGTCATGTGCCTTTTACATGTTGTCCTAGTTCATTCTCATTCGTCTGCGAAGTGAGTATTACACATACGATGTGGTTAAAAAATGGGGCCTTGCCCAGGTTTGTGTTGCTATGGTTAGTTGAGCTGAGATTCCATCCAGAGTTTGACCCTAAAGCCCAGACTTGCTGGGTCTGGTTCCCTGTCCTCCCTTGAAACCTTTGTTTGCTAGTGGAGTGATACAGCAAACATTTCTTAATCGTTCAGCAGCTCCGTTTCCTCATCTGTACTGTTTCACAGGAGAAATGTAGATGAAAGACCATGGTAATCTGCAAGGTACTATCCAAAGGTAAATTAGTCGTGTTATCAGCCTTTGGAGAAATCGCTCTTACTGGTACTCGTACCAAATACTATTACCTATACTTTGGGAAGGAGAGCCTGATTGAAAATGATCTCTAGGTGGGGTTAGTGTGATTTCTTCAGTGTGTTAGAAGGAAGACGGAGTAACCCCATGGTATTAGGGTTTTGCCTTCTATTGTAAATTTCCAGGGGACATGACTTGACCTGTGGAAGCTGCATCCCTGTTAAGCCGTATAATTACTAATATTTGTAACAATGAGTTCTAATGGATTCTGTGTTTCTGGAGGCACAGATAAATGCTTTGCAGTGATTCACAACAAATCTTTACATTTTCTTAAGAACGGGGCAGAGATGTTGGGTTTGAAGGAGTAAGATGGAAGCTTGCCCTTGCCCATTCCTTGGTTACAGCCTTACGGACATCTGTCATGAATCCATTTTGGTCTTCAGGCAGGTGGTTATTCCTTGTAGAGGTTTCAGTGAAGCAAGCCTCCCTGAGATGTATTTATTGTTGGGGGCGGGGTGGAAAGGAAAACACCCATCTTACCTCCCTGGCTGAGCTGGAGGAGAGGGTAATGCACCAAGTTGTTCAGAACCTTGAGAAACTTTTTAAGGGTCTTCCATAAGGGCCAATGATGCTCTCTGTTCCTTCATTCTGCTTCAGCCATGGCCGGCACCTGGATGTTCTCTTTTCTACAGTAGGAATAATAACAGTGAAAGAGTACATTTTGTTTATATACTGTGGTTGCTTTTAAATACAGGAAAATGAAATAAAGATTTTTTTTCTTTATTTACTTCTCTAAAATAAATGCATTAAATGGGTGAATAAACAATATACCTTGTGGAGATGAGTGGTTTATAAAGAAAAGCCAATTTTATTTTAAAAGGCAATTTTATTTATTTATTTTTTAAAAGATTTTATTTATTTGACAGGAAGAGAGGCAGGCAGAGAGAGAGAGGAGGAAGCAGGCTCCACATGGAGCAGAGAGCCCGATGTGGGGCTCGATCCCAGGAGACTGGGATCATGACCCGAGCTGAAGGCAGTGGCTTTAACCCACTGAGCCACCCAGCTACCCCGATAAAGGCAATTTTAAAGAGAATTTTATTCCAGGGGCGCCTGGGCAGCTCAGTCGGTTAAGCGTCCGACTCTTTATTTTGGCTCCGGACATGATCTCAGGGTCATGAGATCAAGCCGAGACTTGGGCTCCATGCTCAGCATGGAGTCTGCTGAGGATTCTCTCTCTCCTTCTTCCTCCACCCCTCCCCCCAAAATAAATAAATAGAATTTAAAAAAAAAAGAATTTTACTCTAGGTAAAAATGCCTTGAGAGATTTTTTAAAAAGATTTTATTTATTTGGGGCGCCTGGGTGGCTCAGTGGGTTAAGCCTCTGCCTTTGGCTCAGGTCATGATCCCAGGGTCCTGGGATCCAGCCCCGCATCGGGCTCTCTGCTCAGCGGGGAGCTTGCTTCCTCCTCTCTCTCTGCCTGCCTCTCTGCCTACTTGTGATCTCTCTCTCTCTGTCAAATAAATAAATAAAATCTTTTTTTTTTTTTTAAAGATTTTATTTATTTGACAGAGAGAGACACAGCAAGAGTGGGAACACAAGCAGGGCGAGTGGGAGAGGGAGAAGCAAGCTTCCCGCTAAGCAGGGAGCCCCATGTGGGGCTCAATCCTAGGATCCCAGGATCATGACCTGAGCTGAAGGCAGACGCTTAATGCCTGGGCCACCCAGGCACCCCGCCTTGAGAGATTTTTCATGTGGTTTTGTTTGAAGCCCTCCTGAGACTAAGGCAATGATTTTGAGAAGCCTTTTGGAAAAAAAATCAGGCAGTTTTTCTGGAATCTTCCAGATGGCTTACAGGAGGAGCACTGATTCAGGAATGAGACCTTTTAAAATGTTCAATCTTCCTTTTATCCTGTGGATGGATGGTATTAATTAACCATTAGACAATTTGACTCTTGGAAAGAACAAAATAAATGACCAAAATTTATGTAGAAACAATGCGGTGAGCCAAGTTTTATGGAAAAGGTGCATTCATGACAGGAGAAGTATTTACCTGTCCTTTAAAATCTTCCCTGTGTTTTTTTGTTTGTTTGGTTTTGGTTTTGGTTTTGGCCACTCAGCTCAGACAGATCCAATGATTATCATATATATTGCCTTTTGGAATATTTCCTGTGGTTCACAACTCTAAGGGCTGCTCACCCTGTGGCACGAAACCCCGAGGGTGCAAAGGAGGAGGGGCTGTGACGGCACAAGCCCTGGATAGGGCTTGGTTCAGCACTGCCTTTCACAAGCCTGGTGACCTTGGGTAGGCTCCTGATTTCTGTGGTCTCGGTCCTCTATGGTAGGACACTTCAAGCTGAGATTGCATGATCTTTTAGGCTTTTCCAGCTCTAGAAAGTCATTCACCTAACATGTGCCCCGTCCTGGACTCGAGGAAACCAGTGTCAACAAGACATGCCTGCTTCCGGCCATGTAGCACAGCAGCTCTGTTTATCATCTTTTTTTTTTTTTTTTTTTTTTTGAGTTCTAGTTGCTGTTACAATGTCTCATTTAAAAAAAAAAATGCAGATGGGGTGCCTGGGTGAATCAGTCAGTGAAGCATCTGCCTTTGGCTCAGGTCATGATCTTGGGGTTCTGAGATGGAGCCCTGTATTGGGCTCCCTGCCCAACAGGGAGTCTGCTTCTCCTCTCTCTCTGCTGCTCCCCCTGCTTGTGCTCTCTCTCTGTCTCTCACTCTGTGTCAAATAAATAAATAAAATCTTTTAAAAAGTAGTTTAAAAAATGCAAGCTACATCATTTTTTTTTGTTGAATGGAATTTGAAGAACCTTCCAGTATGGAGGGAAAATTAACCTATTTCACCTCCGTATGATGAAAAAAGGTATACGTGTTGTAACCGAGGTCCAAAATGAAAAATGGTATCAGGATACAGAGAAAGGAGGGAGTTATGCCAGCTTTAAGTTGGTAGAAAACTAGGAGGAAAGGCTTTTGGAGGTGCAGCATTTGGAAGGCAAAATGGGATGAGTACGGCTTGCAGAAGATCCAGAGGCGGGGAGAAGGTGCCCAGAAGGCAGGAACTGTGTTTGGAGAATAGAAGCTGAGGAACAGACTTAGAAACAGGCTGAGACAAGATTCTAGAAGGCACTGAAAGCCAGGCTGAAAAACTTTAACTATTGATTTTCTTTTTTTTTTTTTTTTAAAGATTTTATTTATTATTTATTTGACAGAGAGAGATCACAAGCAGGCAGAGAGGCAGGCAGAGAGAGAGGAGGAAGCAGGCTCCCTGCTGAGCAGAGAGCCTGATGCGGGACTCGATCCCAGGACCCTGAGATCATGACCTGAGCCAAAGGCAGAGGCTTAACCCACTGAGCCACCCAGGCGCCCCTTGATTTTCTTTATTATTATTATTATTTTTTTTTTATGTATGTATGTATTATGTATGTATGTATTTGGTTTAGAGAAAGAGTGAACTGTTCCGTGCTGTGGTTGAGGATCAGTCTGGTGGCAGGAAGCTGCCGACCTAAAGGGCATTGCAGCAATGAAGAGAGTCGCAGGGAGGGCCTCAGCCAAGGCAGTGGCCCCCTGAAATGGGAAGGAGGGCGGGGCTGGGAGGCGATGTGGATGTGTCACTGATAGGTGTGGCCACTCAGAGCCTGGGGGTGGGGGAAGAGGTAGAGGGAGATGTCGAAGACCACTCCAGTGAGTTCCCATCAACTGAAACTGGGAACACGGAATGAGGAGCAGATTTCAAAGGTTAAAAATCATATGTTAGAGATGCTGGATTGCAGATAAGCTACTTCTGTCCACAAGCAGTTGGAAATGCCAGTGTTGAGGTAGGGGGGTGTGGGGAGAGACAAAGAACTGTAGAGTGGAGAGTCATGTACCTTCGGGCAGTGAAAGGAGAGGCGGAGATCTTCTAGGGAAAATACTGAGAGAACAGGAGAAAGCTGGGGCAGGCCTCCCTGAAGGAGTGGCCCGTGAAGAAACGGCTTTGAAGAGGACTCAGAAGGAGGGAGAAAAAGCTGGTGTGAGATCATGGCAATGACAGCGGGCATCATTTTATAGGGAGGAGGGAGTGGCTGACAGCATCATATAAATCAGAGTGTCAGGGAGTTTAGGTGAGGGGGGGACCCCTTGGAGTTGGGCACTGAAAGATCGCTGGAAACCTTTGTAAGGGCATGAAAGGGGCGGGAAGAGAAAGCAGAGGTGAGGATGAAGCCCGCCCTTTCGAGATACTTCGCAGCCAATGAGCAAGACAGCCGGCAGGGTGCGAAGGAAAACCCAATGGAGGAGAAGATGGCATAGCCAAGGCAGGCCTGAGCCTGAGGTCTTCCAAGTGAGACAGTTCTAGAAGATTCAGAGGCTCACCGTGACAAGACTTCCGAGACTCTGAAGTCAAGTGGAGGGGAGGGTCCTAGGAACTGGGAGATGCGGGAACTGGAAGGGCAGCGGGTTGGAAGGCAACCAGTTGAGACTAAGCTAGGTGTTTACGTCACTGAAGAAGATGGAACAGGTGTAGACAATGGCAATGAACATGAGAAGAGCATTGTATGGGAGTTGTTCCTTAGGTACTGCCCAGCTTCAAAGGCATTGAGTTAAGAGTGTTTAATGGGCTGGTTAAAAAGTTGCACAAAACCCTCTGTGATGATACCACACTTCAAATGGTATTTGTAGGGGCGTCTGGGTGGCTCAGTCATTCAGTGTCTGCCTTCAGCTCAGGTCATGGTCCCAGGTTCCTGGGATCGAGGCCCACATCGGGCTCCCTGTTCCACAGGAAGTCTGCTTCTCCCTCTCTCACTCCCCCTGTTTGTGTTTTCTCTCGCATTGTCTCTCTGTCAAATAAACAAATAAAATCTTTTAAAAAAATAAATATTTGTATTTATTTTTTATTTTATCATTTTGGGACCATATGTAACTCTGGAAAGTTCATCAGCATTTAGTATATGAAATAATGCTAATATATACAACATATATTACCTAAGAGTCTGGCAGTGAAGAATAATGGATGCTCAATTAACTTATTAATTTCCTTTTATTTGTGACTTCTTGAGTATAAAAAAAGATACTATTCTTACGTAGGAAAACTTCAGCAGAGGAACCACTGCAGAGGAAATGCGGTGGATCAAGGGCTGGAGGGAAAGAGAAAATAGTACCTTATTTCCTTCCCCTTGTGGAATTTCTGGAGGCAGGGAAAGGAGAATAAGGTAGCAGAGGAAAAAGGAATGCGGCTTGGAGAGTAGAAATGGTACGCCCTTCAGCCATGTGGGCAAATGGTGACTGCTCCTTTGTCAATAGTTTGTGATCTGTGGGCAACATCCCATCAACCCCGGACTCCTGAACTTAACTGTCATCCTCTCGACTCCAGGGGTTATAATTCTCAGTTGAGTTTGAGAGTAAAGTCCCACAAGGCCAAGGAAACATTTCCCAGGATGAGTCAGCATTACGCAGCTGTAACCAAGCCAACCAAGGTTCCAGATGGTGCCCTTCCAAAACTTTTGAGCCGTTTCTGTCTGAACACAGGTGTTCTCCAAAGCCCCCAAAGTTATCATCATCATCATCTCCCAAAATGGGGAGCAATCTAGTTAGCAACCCAAGCAAACTTGTCGCCCCGAGAACTAGACTTTTGATGGAAGTGTGGACTGGTCGGACCCTTCTCCACAGAGTGATCACTAAAAAGGCAAGCTCTTCTCTCTGGGCGAGCTCCTCTGGACCCTGGTCAGTACCACCAACCCTGTCATCTCCTCGTCCGGCGGACAGGCTCCTGGGGGAGAGCAGATGGCCTAGAAGGACTTGGTCTCATCCTTACTGGCCCATGAAACCAGAGAACCCTTTCCAGCTCTTTGATTCTTATTGTCGTGTGTGTGTGTGTGTGTGTGTGTGTGTGCGCGCTACTCAAAGGCTCCCTGGGTGGTGAGATGGGTTTTTAATCCTTCCGTGGTTACTAAGCTGCGTCCTTTGGTGCAAACCTGTCAGCAGCCTTTTCCTGTTGGGTTACTCACTGCCATTAACCCTGGCCAAAAAGAAACCACAGATGCTGCAGAAGGAAGTGTGTCCAGACCATGAAACTCTCTGAACTGGTTTTTGCCTACAGAGCAAGCCTCGCGGGGGCCACTCCTGAAGACGTTTCTTCTTTCCCTGACAGTGGGGGAGAAACCATCTCTGAAGGAGGCATCCTATCTCATAGTCATGGGACTAGAAAGAGCCTTGAAAATTGACCTGACGCAGCTCTGGGGGTTTTAGCGAAGTGAAGGATTAAATTGTGCTGTGTAGGAGAGTTTCAGAGAAGCGTATCTCATCTCTCCAGAAAGCCCTCTAATGACAGAAACTCGCCAACAGCTTACACTTCCCGAGAGCCTGTGGGCTGGCAGGCTAGCCCTTCGTGGGCAGTATCCTCATCCGATCACAGCGATCCTGTGGGGTATGTATTACACGTCACTTCCATTTTAATGATGAACGGAGGCTCAGAGAGGCTAAGCGACCTGCACAGGTCAGTGGGAGGTCTTCTGGTTGTCTGGTTGGTCTTCATCCGTCCGTTCGTCGATCAGCAACTATTGCTTGCCTGCCTGGAGCTGAAGTGTAGGAAGAGGTAGCGAGTCAGCAAACAAGCATGCATTCATGTTTCGGCGGGTGATGACGGCTAAGGAGAAAAATAAAGCAGAGATTTTTGTAATTCAACCTTAGGGGCCACGGACATCTCTCCTCGCGTGGTTCAGAAGCCGCGCTGAGCAGATTCGAACGACCGGATGGCTGAGAATCACAGCTACGCACTTGAAAACGGACGTTCAGTAAGTCTCCTTGTTCGAGACCCACCGTGACCACGCGGCTGAATATCCATGTTAAAACAATGAGGGACGAGGGCACCTGGGTGGCTCAGTGGGTTAAGCCGCTGCCTTCGGCTCAGGTCATGATCTCAGGGTCCTGGGATCGAGTCCCGCATCGGGCTCTCTGCTCAGCAGGGAGCCTGCTTCCTCCTCTCTCTCTCTGCCTGCCTCTCTGCCTACTTGTGATCTCTGTCTGTCAAATAAATAAATAAAATCTTAAAAAAAAACAAAACAAAACAATGAGGGACGAGTAGAATAAAGTGCATGTGGGGACCCTGGTCGATTAGGGGATGCAATCAGCCCTTGTTCACATTCACAGCAAACCAAGCTTGATGCAGGACATCAGAACAACTCCTGGCATCTTCCTGGTTTGAGATCAGGAGGGAGAGTGAAGTGTTCTCTGCGGGAGCCGCTGGACTTCAGCGGCACCTTGACGAAGTAGGAAGAACGTGGATTCCAGTCCTAACTTCGGGGCCTATTGGCTGTGTTTCCTTGGGCAAGAGACATTACCTTTCTGAACCTATTTTCCTCATCTGTAAAACTAAGGGCAGTAACACCTGTTCCTTCTCCCAGGGTTGCGGTAAAGGGGAAACACGGCTATCTAAGTCAAAGACTCCTGTGCACTAGAAAGTGCTGTCATGGCTACCGATCTGCACATCAGTTCCCTGGAAGACAGGGATCCTTTTGCGGAGAAGCTCAACTACTCTATCCAATATGAAGGAAGTTCTATTCAACATAAATTCAGTCGATTAAATTCTTAAGTAGAATGATGGAAATAGTACCATGCTAGGTTTTCTCATGTTGTCTAAGGAGCAGCACATTGGCTGGGACATTCATCTGCTGCTCTCCCGGAGGCTTGCAGCTGCTGTGAGAATGCAGCTAGAATTGCTGGATGGCCCAGCGTGGCCTCTCTCTTCATCCTCCTGGAGGTCTGGGCTTCTTTCTATGATCATTTCAGAGCAGCCAGAGGACAAGAATGGAGGTTTCCAGCCTTTGGAGGCCAGGGCTCAGGAGTCACAGAATGCCTGCTTTCTTTGGGCCAAAGTAGGTCACCAAGCCACTGCAGATTCGCAGAAGGAACATACAGACTCCATCTCTTGCTGGGAGAGACTGCAAAGTGGTGTCTAGGACCGGAGAAATGTCTGTGGCCCTGTTGGTAATTGACCTACCGCAAGTACTTTTATATGTCATTCTTTGTTTTGAAACAACCTTGTAACTAATTAATTAGTTAATTAATTATCTTTAGAGAGGGATGGGGGAAGAGCAGAGGGAGGCGGAGAGAAAGAATCTTTTTTTTTTTTTTAAGAGTTTGATTTATTTATTTGACAGAGAGAGACAGAGATCTCACGTAGGCAGAGAGAGAGGGGAAGCAGGCTCCCAGCCGAGAGCCCAGTGTGGGACTTTATCCCAGGACCCTGAGATCATGACCTGAGTCGAAGGCAGAGCCACCCAGGCGCCCTGAGAGAGAGAATCTTAAGCATAGGCCCTGTGCCCAGCATGGAGCCTGACTCGGGGCTTGATCATGACCCTGAGATCATGACCTGCTCGGAAATCAGGAGTCAACCGCCTAACTGACTGGGTCACACAGGCGCCCCTGAAACAAACTATTTTTAAATGATTTCAAACTTAGTTAACATTGCCCAAACAGTACAGAGAACTCCCATAGCCTCTGAATTCTCCATTCCCCCACATTCCCCCACCCCGTGTTCATATTCTACCGCATTTGTTCCTTTGCTCGCTCTAATTAAGTACTAATAATCATTTGTCATTTTTGGAATCTTCAAACATGATGTCCCATTCCTCTTCAGCACTCCAGTATGTATTTTTCCCAAACAAGATCTGATGGGTATTTTATCACCACCACCAAGCAATTCTCCAGTTCTCCAAAGGACACTAACGGGTATCCTATTATCTAACTCAATTCTTTTTTTTTTTTTTAAAGATTTTATTTATTTATTTGACAGATTATGAATAGGCAGAGAGGCAGGCAGAGAGAGAGGGGAAGCAGGCTCCCCACTGAGCAGAGAGCCCAATGCGGGGCTTGATGCAGGGCTTGATCCCAGGACCCTAGATCATGACCTGAGCCGAAGGCAGAGGCTTAACCCACTGAGCCACCCAGGCGCCCCCAATCTCACTCTATTCTAACATGATGTACCGAGGTGGCCTCAGTCCCACAAGACTGCCCCCAATGCCAATGACAACTGCAAACCCCGATTATTACCTGTGATTGTTGATGTAGTTTTTTTTTGGAATGTTGGTAACCTTGGTGAGGTCCAGACCCGACGACCATGAGGGAATTCTTGAGACATCTTTGGCGCAAAAAGGTAGTTTAATTAGAACACAGGGATGACACTGGTGGGCAGAAAGAACCGTGGCTGTCACTGCTGCCTGCTGCCTTGGCTTTGTAAGGAGCAAGCGGTTATACACCTTGGGGGGTAGGGGGAGGGGAACTAAAGATAAGGAAAGTTCCAAGAAGACTTTTATATGCTAAAGGAGATTGGGGATCCTAGAGGAGTGTTAAGATCTGCCCATCTCAAGTATTTGTCAATGGGCTGCAGGTTATAAGGACATTTAATTTTATCTACATTTTCTTCTACCTTTGTTTCCCACAGTAGTTCTGGCTTTCTGGCGGTAAATCACAAGTTCCTATGACTCCGCCCCTTTCAGAGGAGGAACCCCCCTCCTCGGTTCAACCAGTTTGCTAGAGTGGCTCACAGCACTCAGGAAGCTAGGTTACTGATTAGATTGCCATTTTATTACAAAAGATGGTAAAGGATACAAATGAAGAGCCAGATGAAAAAATTCAGAGGTCTGGAAGGGTCCTGAACACAGAAGTGCCCGTAGGAGTTTGGGGTACACCCGCCTCCTGGCACGTGGTTGCAAACTGGTTCACCAGCCTGGAAGCTCTCTGAACCCTGTCCTTTTGAGTTTTTATGGAGGCTTCATAACACAGACGTGGTTGATTAAATCATCCGTCAGTGGTGATTGAAGTCCATCTCCAGCTGTTCTCCCCTCCTTGAGATCACAGGTGGGGCTGAAAGTTACAACCCTCTAATCACTTGGTTGGTTTCCCCCGGCAACCAGCCCCCATCTTTAGGGGTTTTCCAAAATTCCCTCCTTCACATACACTCAGGTGTGGTTGAAAGAGGCTTGTTATGGATAGCAGACACCTTTATCGCTCTTATCTTAGGAAATTCCAAAGGTTTTAACGAGCTTTGTGCCAGAAACCAGGATGGAGACCAAATATATATTTCTTATTGTAAATCACCATACCACACAAGGATACTAACATGCACAAACACCAGATCAAGAAATCAACATTTAGGGCGCCTGGGTGGCTCAGTGGGTTAAGCCGCTGCCTTCGGCTCAGGTCATGATCTCAGGGTCCTGGGATCGAGGCCCGCATCGGGCTCTCTGCTCGGCAGGGAGCCTGCTTCCTCCTCTCTCTCTGCCTGCCTCTCTGCCTGCTTGTGATCTCTCTCTGTCAAATAAATAAATAAAATCTTAAAAAAAAAAAAAATCAACATTTAGGGGCGCCTGGGTGGCCCAGTGGGTTAAAGCCTCTGTCTTCAGCTCAGGTCATGGTCCCAGATTCCTGGGATCGAACTCCGCATCAGCAGGGAGCCTGCTTCCCCCTCTCTCTGCCTGCCTCTCTGCCTACCTGTGATCTCTGTCTGTCAAATAAATAAATCTTAAAAAAAAAAAAAAGAAATCAACATTTATACATCACTGCTGACCAACCTATAGATTTTCTGCACAAATTTCATGACTGTCTCGATGATGTCAGTTTTTCCTCCTTCGGTCCAGGATCCTATCCAGGAATATACACACATTGCCTTTAGTTGTCATGTTATTCAGACTTCTTCAGTCTGGACCAGTTAGTCAGCCTTTCCCTGACTTTCATTCCCTTGACAGTTTTGACAATCTTTGCTGAAAGCTTCCTGTAGGCAAGACTAGGAATGCTGTTAGTTTTTTTTTAATGGCAAGACAGTGTGAGATGTGGGAAAAACTCTCAAGCAAAAGTAAGAGCCCTTCCCTCTGGCCACCAGCAACTTGGGTGAGACTTGGACAAATTATTTGAGGTTTCTGGGCTGCATGGTGGGCTGTCCCACTCGGTATTATGTAGCTTCATTTTATGGAGTTCCTGTAATTTTTGACTTCTCACTTGTTTTTCTTGTTTCCACGTATACATGAAGAGCACCAGTTTTTCTCTTTGGGAGAAGGGACCTTGTCTCCCTTTGTTCTCCCAGGACTGGAAGAGTATTCCCATAGTGCATGTAAGGGCCTATTTAGCCAGAGCGATTCCATCTTGGATTAAACAGTCATTTTGTTGTTTATGCAGTAAAATTTAAACTCTCCCTGCTCCCCTTACCCCCAAGGGACTTACTTAAAAACAAGTCCCGGAAACCAGTCCCAGGTAACAAAGCCCGCATACAAGGGTGGGTCAGGCCAGGTGGAGACATCTAGTCAGTTGGAGGGGGGGGGCGCATACTGTCTCCTAGCTACCAAGGAGTATGGGCCCCGTCCTTTGGGTGCCTTTTGGGTGCCAATTCTGACCAAGGTGATAGGCTAGTTCAAATGTCTACTATAGGGTAAACTGTAATTCAATTGGTCACTTATGTGTGACCTAGCAGGACTGTGCAGTTTTCTGCCCTGTGTTATAATCTCATTGGCCACCTGTGCTTGGCCAGGCCCAGCCACATGGCCTTTGCCCTTAAAAGCTAGTCTGTAAGGCAGAGAGAGGTCGCCTTCTCTGTAAGAGGCACGGCCCCGGCCCGTCGGTTTGACTCTTGATGCTTGGTGCAGGATAAAGCTTTGCTTGACCTTCGCTTTATATCAGTCTCGCTCCTTTAATCACGGACGCGTTAGTGGGGGACCTTTCAGTGCAGACATGATGAAGCAGGCAGGCACCGTCCTGCTCTCATGGTGCCCACGTTCTTCTGGGGGAGACAAAACAAAGAGAAGCACAGACTTCCAGGCAAAAATAAGCAAGTCACAGGGAGAAGTAGGCAGAGGAAATATAGGCAGCGATACTGTAATAACTTTGTATGGTGACAGATGGCGGATCCTTTGATGGCTGTGAGCACAGCGTAATGTCTAAATGTGTAGGATTGTCGAACCAACCACTGTGTTGAACAGGTGAAACTAATATAATACTGTATGTCAACTACACTGCAATTAAAAATATATTGTAATAGCTTTGTAAGGTGACGGAGGGTAACTAGACTTACTGGGGTCATTTCGTTATGTCTAAAAATGTTGCATCACTGATGGACACCTGACATTAATAGGATTTGTATGTCAATTGTACTTCAATTAAAAAAAAAGAAATAGAGGAGTACCAATATTCAAAGAGCATTCTTTAGTTGAAACTGCATTTATTTATTTTTTTTTAAAGATTTTTATTTATTTATTTGATAGACAGAGAGAGATCACAAGTAGGCAGAGAGGCAGGCAGAGAGAGAGGAGGAAGCAGGCTCCCTGCCGAGCAGAGAGCCCGATGTGGGGCTCGATCCCAGGACCCTGAGATCATGACCTGAGCTGAAGGCAGAGGCTTAAACCACTGAGCCACCCAGGCGCCCCTGAAACTGCATTTAGCAAGATAAGCTTCCTGGGACTTTTTCAGTGGGTTTGTACTGACATGACATCTGTTAAGGGCATAAATCATTTGAGAATCACATAAGCGTTACATTGAGGACCTTTATAACACAAGCTCTTGGAAAAGTTTGGTAGAATATTTACTCTCCTGGGCCAAATGAGTAATAAAATGAGAAGAGTGTGAAAAATGGGAGTAATAGTATCGAATTCAGAGAACTGTTCTGAGGTTAAAGTGAGTCACGATGGGTGAAAGGCTGAGGCCAGCACCGGGTACACAGTAAATGTTCTGTAATTGTAGCTGTTGTTTTGGTATTAAAATAGCCATTTGCCCAAATATCCTATCGGTTATTGCCCTAGTGGTTTGCTGGTCACTAAGTCCCATGGATCTTTCTCAGAGCTCCTTCTCTCTGCAGTTCTGAATGAGGTTCAAGGAGAAACTCGCTCCTGTTCCTGTGCCCACATTGGTTGATATACTAGCCTATCCTTCTGTTCCTGCTTGGTCCCAGCAGACCGTGAGCCTTGAGGACAGGGACTGAGTCATCAGCCCCCGCATTCAGGACAGAGCCTGGCTCTTTGTGGCCCTTTGGGAGTGCTAAAGGCTGGCACCAAGGCGGAGATGGTGCTGCTCACTCTGCGTCCAGGCCTTGGCTTCTGTCTCCCCTCTCATCAATAAGCAGAGCCGCACCCTCAGCCCTCACCTCTCCTCTAAGCTGGTTCTCTCGCGAATCTCTTTTTCTCTGAAATCTAATCATCTGTTCAGTCTCTATTCTGAGCTCCTGTAATACAACTGCCACCTTGTTGTCCTGTGTCGCCCTTTCCGTGAAGTGGGGCCAACTCCTCACAGCCTTCGGAAGTCCGTTTTCCCCAGCACTTCCTGGTTTCTGAGAGGGGAACCACCTGCGGTTAGTACCCCCAGGCATGGAGTCCTGGATTCACTAACTCCTCTTTTTAGACTTCCATTGTCTTACTGCTATACAAGCTAAGAATCTTTTGGTTGCAAGAAAATTCAACTCAGATTGACTTAGGTGTAAATAAAAATTTCCTTACATACCTGGGAAATCCAAGGATATCCTGCTTCCACGCGCAGATGAGTCCAGTTCAAATCTGGAATCACTGGGTCTCCTACTTTCCTCTCCCGTAGCTCTGCTTTCCTTCATGGGGGGTCTATTCTCAGGCAAGTTTGCTCATGTGGCAAAATGGCAGCCCACAAGTCCAGGCTTACCTCGTACCCTTAGCAACACCAGGGGCAAGAGAGCACCCTGCATCAGCTAATACAGGAAAACTCCCCAGATTAGCTTTTATGCTAACTGGACCAGGTGCCAATTCCTCAAGCAGTTCCTGGGGTTGGAGGTTCGAGGTGGAGGAAGTGATGGAGGGTACCCAGGTCTGGGTCTAGGGGTGGAGTCGATTCACCCCAACCACGTGAACAGAGAACGGGGTTGCAATGGTTGTCTAAGGAACTGTGGGTTCCATCACCAGGAAGACAGAGGAATTACGAAGGGCAGGATATCAGCTAAGGAGACACCTGGCACAGTCTGAGAGATGGCAGATAAGGATCCGAACAGGTAAGCGATGCAGGCACAGAGAACCAAGAGAAGCATCTTCGAGATACCCAGGAGTCAGAACTGACAAGACTCATATGAGGGTGAGAGAGAGGCAGGAATCCAAGGTGACATGAATTTCTGGCTTAGATGGTCGGTGGGTGGCAGTGTCTTTCCTGAGACCAAGAAGAGATTTTAGTATATGTGCTGCCGAAGCGAGCACCAGAGAAGAGATTTTAGAAGAGGAAAGGTGATGACTGAGCTTGCATGCTGAGTCTGACGTGTTTATGGATCCTTAGACAGAGACGTCCAGGGGAGTGACCAGGAGATGAATGTGGGGTCACCAGCCATAGGTGATGGTTGGAGTCATGGAAATGGTGGAAATAAGCCGTGATGAACGTACATAGTGAGAAGAGGGCCAAGATCTGGCAGTGAAAGTGTTCCACGGAGTGTGGGGTGTGCAGGCCGGGCGTGGCTAATAGCCTCAGATACTGCAGAAGGTAAATAAACGCTCAATTGGTCCGTCTAATTAGCAACTACAAAGGAACGGGAGACTTTGGTGAGAAGTTTCATTGGAATGGTAATGGCACAAGCCAGGATTAAGGAGAATCAAGGGTGGGCCGGGAGCTGAGGAAGCGAGGCTTCCTTCCGGCGGAGGCATCCATCCCTCTGAAGGAGCTTGGCTGAGGTGGAAGATAGGCGGGGACAATGTCTTTTCTCGAAAGCGCCGATTCTTTGTGCGTGTCAGTCAACACCTCAGCTGTCTTCAGCAGCTTTCGTTTTGAACGTGTTCACGTCTGTTCCACATCCTCATCTAGACTCTAGTGTTTGAAGGCAGCCAATGACCTTATCTGTGTGAACTTCATTAAGACCGAACACAGTAAAATTAAAACACTCGATCGATGAAACATGGATTTGGAGCCTGAGTAAAGGGTGATCTTACCTCAGGGACCCGGCCAAGAGTCTTGGCGCCTGACTCTCCAGTTTTTGTCCCACTCTGGGAGGGAAACGTGTAGCAATGGAGCTGAGGCAAAGTCCAAAACAGCTCCTCAAGCTAACACGCTACAAGTGGGCAAACGGTTCCAGGGCGCTGAGTCCCCGGAGGTTCTTGGTGTTTTGAGGGCTACCTGTAATTTACTGATTTATGGGTGATAAAAAAAAAGGCAAAAGGAGAGACCTGGTTTACACACATTCATCAAGCAGAATATAACCTTTACAGTTCATCACAGAATCCTTAATGGTGGTCTGAGTCTGGCCTGCCCCGGCAAGGCTGAGCAATCCCATTTAAAAGAAATTTTGGTGAGTGCTCTGAGCATCGAAAGTTCCAGAGAGGACTTGGCGGCTGCTTGTATTGAAGAGGAAAAGCAGCACAAAATGGTTCTAGGAGGCAGTGTGACATCAGGAAAATAACATTAAACTTGATAGCCAAAAGACCTAGTTCTCTGTGCCTCTGTGTCCTTAGTTGGGGGCCTTTGGGCTACCTGCTGGATCTCTCTGAGGCTGTATTCTGACTTGTTATGCGGGGATAATACCTACTTTGCCAACCTCATTAAACTCCTGTGACTGGCTCACATCCTCCTCCTTCCCGCAGCATTCAGTACGAACTCAAACTTGGTGTAAAAACACTCGGTAAGCTACAGAGCACGAACAGTGATTTTTAATGTGTTAAGCTCCAACTACATGCCTGGCAGTTTATTCACTACCTGTTCACAAGCTACAGCTTAAATCACCACTCATTTCTCTGTGAATGCCACCCCCCCATCACTGTCCTCCCCTCGCATCACCTGCGTCTGGGACAGCAGATACTAGCTCTAGGGCAAGAGCTTCTACAGATCCGGATCTATTCAAACGACTTGGCATTGATTGATTGATTGATAATAGCATCGTTATCCTCAGCAAATCCAGATGACCACAAATCATGCTCTCTGGATGTAAAGATCCCAGAGTCAAGCACTAGAGCTCATGCAAACATCACCATGTAAGAATTAGGTACGGAATGAGCTGCTGTTGTGTGTTGGAACTCCAAGCACAAGGAATGGTACATTTCTCAGCAACACCGGTGAAGCCTGCAGGGAATTTTCAGAAATGGGAGACAGAAAAACTTTATAATGAATATGAGGAAACTGGCACTATCAAGCAGACCCCCCCCCAAAAAAAAAAAGTTCAGTTTTTCTGTGCTTGTTTTTGGAAGGTTAAATGAAGTAGAATTTGGAGATCACAATGGGATTTGCAAGATTTAATTCAGCATTTAAATTGTCCTCTCCTTGCTGCTCTAGGCAAGTTATCAAATTAGAAAATGAGTGATTCTTCCTATTTTGCTTATGTCTCAACTGGTTTTCCCATCCCTCTGCTGCTGATGGTGATGATACAACCCATCGTCAGTGTGATGTTTTGAGGTTACTTATAAATGCACTGACTTTAGGGGCGCCTGGGTGGCTCAGTGGGTTGAGCTTCTGCCTTTGGCTCAGGTCATGGTCTCAGGGTCCTGGGATCGAGCCCCGCTTCGGGCTCGAGCCCCGCTTCGGGCTCGTTGCTCAGCAGGGAGCCTGCTTCTCCCTCTCCCTCCTTCTGCTTACTTGTAATCTCTGTCAAATAAATAAATAAAATCTTAAAAAAAATAAATAAATGAACTGACTTTAGAGGGTCTTAAAATGGACCAAGAGGTGCAATGCTAAGGACTTCTAATGTCTGAAAGAGCCAGATAGGGTCTTATGGAAGGGTGTTCTAGCTGTGCGTGTGTGCATGGGCCTAGGGCACTGTTACTCCGGGCAATAAGCTGGTGATGTCTGCTGCTTTTGAGCATTTACTAAGTATTGTTAATATTGTTAAGTATTGTTGAGTGCCTCAAATGGGAAAATAACATCTCCAGAAAAAGGAAAACAATGTTTGTACCTTTCTTTTTGAACTCAAACTGTTAACTATTACTTCCTATGATCATGCAAAGGGCCGAGCTCACTGCCAAAGCCACATTCAAGACAAGTTCACAGAGCAGAAACGCCCCCACGTGAACCATTCTCTGTATCCCCTGCTCCCCTGCACCTCCTCATGCCTCCCCGGGGTAACTTTCAAAGCTTCTAATAAAACTCAACATAGGTATTTAAGATGATGCACAGCATTTCTTGCACTGACATCAGTTAGTTTTGGGAGGGGACCTTGCTTTGAATTAGTTTCAAATGACACGTCATTAAGCAAGCCTGGTCAGGGGGGGAGTCTATGCTCCGCTGCTCAGCCCTAGAGAATGCAGCGGCTGCCGGAAGCCTGCTCACCTTGAGGTGCCCTCGAGCGTTCGTTGGGAATGTGCATCCTTGAGTCATGAGTGCACAAAAGCGGCTGGCCCAGTCTGAAGGCACATGGAGTCTATAATTATTACATTAAGAGTCCTAACTGGTTTGCTGGGTATATTCAAACTCTACATCAACATACTTAGGTGACTGGGAGCTCAGAGTGAAGACATGCTAGGCTAATTCCTATCAGACCTTTTTCAGAGGAAGTCTGTCTTCTACAGCCTTCCAAATGGCAGCATCTAGTAATTTCTTTTTTTTTTTTTTAATTTATTTGACAGAGAGAGAGATCACAAGTAGGCAGAGAGGCAGGCAGAGAGAGAGAGAGGAGGAAGTAGGCTCCCTGCCCAGCAGAGAGCCCGATGCGGGACTCGATCCCAGGATCCTGAGACCATGACCTGAGCCAAAGGCAGAGGCTTTTACCCACTGAGCCACCCAGGCGCCCCAAAAGGCAGCATCTAGAAGATACTCCAAGGAGAGTTTTACTGTAAGCTGAAGGTAAGTTTTAGGGAAGAATATTTTAGAGTGAGTCACTGAAAGCAACCTGGGAGAAAATCAGGCAACAGCACTAAGCAAAGTGAACCAAGCACAAATACTAACTGTCCCAAGAAATAAACGATGAAGCACAAGATAAAACAACATATTGCAACTTTATTAGATTTTTCTATTTTACTGGCTGTTTGGACTCAACAAAGGCCTTAGTAACCTGTCCCTTCCACATCCTCAGGTGTCACAGTACAGAACACGGAATCTGATTAGATGGCACCAGTCAACCTGTCCAACAGAACCACCGCTAACACCACAGTCCTGTAAGGCTTTTATAATAATTCAACCATGAACAAAGATACTCAGCATTCTGTGTAGGTCGCCGCTGCTGCTGTGCTAGACCTCACCCCGAACAGTTTACCAGACCAGGCCTACTTAACGACAGCTCCCCACAGGCGCCTTGTGCAGGTACGGCAGGACTCTGCCTCACATTTAGGATTAGCAAAGAAGTCAGTCTATGGAAAATGACTCTGAGCCCCTATTCCTACACCTCCGTACGTGTTCCCTCCTCAACGTGTCCCACTATCCATTCATCTCCCGTCCGGAAAGGACGCTGTGGGTGCTTCCCAAGTGAGAGTGGTGGTCGGGGTTTTGCTGGGTGCAGGGGAAGGGGATGGATGGGTGGGTGAATGGACAAACTGACAAGAGGAGGAGGGAAAGGAAACATTTGAAAACCTTAGTTACTAGAAGGCTCTTCATGACTCAGAATATAAACAGGGCTTGCTGTCCAGAACTTCGTTGCTGGCTACACACTTCTATGACTGAGTTGGGCAGCATCTTGATCTATACCCACCCCCAATATGAAACCCTGGGGAACAATCACGGAGGACAGGGGGACTCCTCCCGGAAGGTAAGGTTCCAGGCCTGGCTCCCGAGAGCAGCAGCCGCCTGCCAACGCCTCGGGAACGGGCGGTTGCAGCTGTGCACTTGGGAGCCTGCGGGTCTGGAGTCTGATGTCTGAGGAGCGTCTCCGTCCACCTCCATCCCATGAGGGGCAGTGGCGTTGGCGGCTGCGGTCAGCATTCTATCCTTTGATGACGGCGATTGGCCTCAGCTTAATGGCCTTCTTGCTGATTCCAGCATCGTGGCAGGTGTTCACCACATCCGTCACGTTCTTATACGACTCGGGGGCCTGAGGGGAGGAGTTAAACACTGTAAAAATCTACTTAAAGTGTAATTCTTAAAACCATTAAACTTCACGTGGGATTAAAGAAATGCACATTAAAATAATACTGAGTTTTCTTTTTGGTGTGTGTATCATACAAAGACGATGACTGAACTCAATGTTGGTAAGAGAATAGTAACAAACACTTTTACCTGGTATTTTATTTTTTCTGTATGTCTCATAGTTTCCCATTACATATATATGACCTGAATAACTAGCAAAAACAGTTAACGTAACTGAATAAAACACACACAACCCTAATACCCAACAGAAAGGAAATGCATCAAACCATTATCTTTGGTTGGTCTTTATTGGCCACTCTGATTTTCTTTATTTCTACAGTTGTCAAAATTTCTGGAATGAACAGCTATTACCTTCACGACAAGGGAAAGTTATTCAATGCATCTGTATTACCAGCATCGTCTGTATGTTCGTGTGTCCATACGCGGACACGCACACTCTTCTGAGTTCCCAGCAGTCCAGGCAGAACTAGTCTCCTCACGCACCTGCTCTCCCTGTTCCCGGCACCGCAGCGGCTCCTCTCGGCCAATTTCCACAGGGCTCCGTGCACACCCTTTGCTGGCTCCTGTCCCATTCGCTTCCAATTTCTAACGTTCACACCGCAGCCTCTGGACTCCTTCCCGCGAGTCCTGCGCAGAGCCCTCTCCCTGCTGCCCTCAGCTCGGACCATTCCCTTCACCCTCTTGTTCTTGCGGAAACAGAGATCTCTTCTAGGGAAGTTACTTCCACTTTTAACTTGAAGTAGCAGCTATTTCCCCTCCTAAATGGGGTCCTGTCCTTAGGCCTAAGAGTGTGCCAGGTGTCCGTGCTCATCTTGGTCCTTTCTAGACCATTCCCACTCCCTTCTCCCTACGGCCTCGCCCGTCGGTCACGGTGTCTCACTCCCTCTTCTTGCTGCAGTTACCTGCTAGACTCGGAGCACTCCCTAGCATTACTGCAGGACTTCTCGCTCCTGGCTCACTGCCACGCTCTCCTGCTCGAATTTCAAATGGTTTCAATATTTTGCAAGAGGACCCTCTCAGTATCTTCGCTTCTAGCTCCTTGACTGTAGATCACTCCCTCCCAGCCAGGGCCATAACCCGGAACCTGTCATTACCAGTGACTACAACTCCTCCACAATCTCCGTCTCAAGCATGCCTCTCAAGCATGCCGGGCTGGCGACCACAGCTAGGTTTCCAGCTCCCTCCCTCCAGTGCGCCGGCTCCATCAATCCATTAGCCCCGTGGGACGTTTCATCTCCCTGCAAGCCCGCAACAGCCTTGCTTCTCTTCCATTGCACTACACTTGCCAACCCGGTCAAAGTGAACTCAACATCTATTTCAAGCCTGCACCTGTATAGCTGAAATAGTTGAAAAACACCCAATCACTGAATTGAGCACAAGGAGGCCCCGGCTGCGATGCGGGCACCCACGCAGAATTTCGCCAGGCTGATTACTCGTTCTCATACATGGTCATCTCCTACCTTCCCCTAATTCTCACTCTTAGTTGCTGATACTACTTTCTATTACACTCAAAAAAAGAGAAACCATCAGAACAGAATCTCCATATAATCTCACCACCACTTCCCTGACTACCTGCATCCTACCTTCTCTTAATTTATTAAGGATTCCTTTTCCGAGCTCCTAGCAAGGACCAACCCCATCCACTTGGGACACTCGATCCCATCTCCTCTCATCTATCCAAGGACACCTCTCCAGTGACCCCCTGCTTTTCTGCATCATCAATTTCTCTTCCAGATTCTTCTCATCAGCATGCCAGATCATGTTACTCTTCTCCTCAAAATTCTTCAATGTCTTCCCATCACCTCACTCAGAGTAGGAAGAGCAAAAGTCCTTCTGTAAAGGCAAGGCAAGGACTCACACGATCTGGTGCTCCTAACCTCTGACCTCAGCTCCCTCTTGCCTGCTCTTATCACAGGGGCCTCCCTGCTATTTCTCCAATGTCTAAGCAAATCTCGTCTTACCGTTTCTGCACGTGGCTGTTCTCTCTGCCTGGAAGGCTTGCCCCTAGATACCTACATAGCCCACTCCCTCATTCCCTTTAGATCTTCAAGTGTCACCCCACTACACCCTGTTTAAAACTGCACCCACTTCCTATCTTCCTATCTTTCCCTCTCCCTGTGCAATTCATACTTTATAGCACTTCCTGTCATCTAACATACTAGATTTTTTATTATGTGCTAAGTTTCACAAGAATGGGGTTTGTTGGTTTTGTTCTCTGCAGTACCCCTAATACCTAGAATAGCACCTGACTATAGATGTGTAGTATTTCCTGAGCGAACAAACAAATCATATGTAAAACACGCACAAAAGGAAAATACCAAATGTCAATAGAAGTGATCCCTGGTTGGTGGAATTTTAGATGTTTTGTTTTCTTCTTTGCATTTTCCAAAAATCTCTTAATGAAACAGGTGTTATTATTTTTTTTTTTTAGGGAGGGAAATGGGGGGCAGGGGGAGAGGGAGAAAGAGAGAAAGACAGACTCTTAAGCAGGCTCCATGCCCAGCACAGAACACAGCTCGATCTCACAACCCGAGAGCATGACCTGAGCTGAAAGAAACAGCTGGATGCTTAACCAGCTAAGCCACCCAGGCGCCCCATAAATAGGTATTATTCTTTTTTTGGGGGGGGGGGAGTTTATTTATTTATGAGAGAGAAAGAGAAGAGAGAGAGAGAGAGTGCATGCATGCACAAACATGGGGAGCAGCAGGCAGAGGCAGAGGGAGAAGCAGGCTCCTCTCTGAGCAGGGGCCCAACATGGAACTTGATCCCAGGACCCTGGGATCATGACCTGAGCCAAAGGCAGTTGCTTAACCGACTGAGCCATTCAGGTGCCCCATACTCTTAAAATCAGAGAAAAAATTACTTGTTATTAAGAAATAAGGCTTTGTCATACTCTCTGACTCAGTAAGTCTACTCTCGGGATTTCACTCTCATTATTAAAAACAGCTGGCTGGGGCCCCTGGGTGGGCCAGTTGTTTAAGTGTCTGCCTTCAGCTCAGGTCATGATTGCAGGGGCTTGGGATTGAGAACCATATTAGACGCCAGCCCTGCATCAGGTTCCCTGATCAGCAGGGAGGTTGCTTCTCCCTCTCCCTTTCCCTCTGCCAGCTGCCCAACCTGCTTGTGCTTCCCTCTCTCTGTCAAATAAATAAAATCTTAAAAACAAAAACCCAAAACCAAACCAAACCAAAACAGCTGGAAAAAAGCTTCACGCATTACAACTTAATTTACAGTAGCAAAAAAATTGGAAGCCACTTAAATGTCAAACATGGGCAGAAACTTACGGTCCTTAGCTGGTAGAATATTTGACAATCATTAAAAAGTGATGCTAACAAACAGTATAACAGTAACATGCTAAATTAAAAAAAGAAAATAGCAAAAAAAGGTGAGAAAAAGAAATTAGAAAAAAGACCACAAAATGTAAACTACGATTATAACCAGTTAAAAAAAGAAAAGAAAGCATTCAGGGGAAAAAAAGGAAAAGACAGTAAGTGTCCTAAAAAAGGGAGGTTAACAGTTGTGTTAGGATACTGAGTTTCTATATGATTTTTTCTTTACTCTTAAACTTTTAAAAAAAGTTATGCTGCTTCTAAAATTGATTATGTACATACATATAATTTAAATAAAATTTTGGCTCCCTTGTGAATCAAATAAAACCGCTGTCTTTTAAAATCTGCTTTCAAATTCTAATATATAATAGCTGTGCAAAAGAAAGGTTAAAATGAATCGGCTCAAACAATTTTAAAGTTTAATACATAGAAAGGTTAAGAATCAGGGTGCCTGGGTTTTCCAGTTGGTTAAGCGTCTGCTTCGGCTCAGGTCACGATCCTACCAGATTCCAGGGTCCTGGGATCCAGTCTGGTTTCAGACTCCCTGCTCAGCAGGAAGCCCGTTTCTCCCTCTCCTCCCTGCTCACTACCTGTTTCTTTCCCTCTCAAATAAATAAAATCTTAAAAAAAAAAAGATAAGAATCGTTCTTGTGACTTGCCTTGTAATTAATCTCCAAACAAAAGACAACAATAAACTATAATTGAGGTAATTATTTAAAAACAAACATAGTATGTGATAAGCAATACCAAAAATTATGTTGTGTAGTAGCATAAATCACGGACAGTTTTATGCTGAATATTTATCAAAATTTCACTCACCTCTTCCATAACCAGTTTGGGTGATGCAACACGGATTGCGATTCCCATATCTGCCAGTTTGTCCAAGACATCCTGGAAATCTAAATTACGACGAGATTTTGCCCGGGACAATGCACGGCCCTAGATTAGAAAAGAAATGAACTTTACTTTATCAATTCTGAGCTACAATTTATTTTCAACTCCAGTAATTATTTAATCCTTTGGAATTATATGCCTTTTCCTTGACTTCTTTTAGAGTTAGAAAATAATCTTTTTTCTTTTAAATCAACCTTAGTTTTTTCGTTATAAATCTCATATCCTTCTAGAAAACAACTTTCCATCAAAACATTCAGTATTGAAAGATTTAGTTCTGTATTTCTAATTATAATTATCAATTCAATATAAATAAATTGATTTTAATTATAAGCAGTAGGTCTGTCATCATAAAAACTTTGTGCCTTGTGATTTGAAATAGTTTGCCAGCTACTGACATTTTGGGCCAGAGAATTCTTTGTCATGCAGATTGTTCAGCAGCATCCCTGGCCTCTGCTAGATGCCAGTACCAAAACTCCCTACCCTTACTGTGACATTAAAAAAAAAAAAGCCTTTAGATGTTGCTGATGAGATGTGCTGGTTTTGATCACTGGGCTACAATGAGGAGTTTGGAGGCAGCTGGAATGAGAAAGGATCAGAGAAAAAGGAAGGCTCAGATATGTTTGTTAGGGTCTGTCTTATGAGAAGGTACTCTTGAGTTTCAATCTGCCACTCCACCACTAGCTAATGGCTCAGAACAGGGGTGGGCAAACTGGTTTGTGGTCCAAATCTGGCCTACCACCTGTTTTCTGCAAATAAAGTTTTATTGGAACACAGTAATTCCCACTGGTTTATGTATTGTCTATGGCTGCTTTTTCACTTCAGTGGCACAATGGAATAGCTACTATAGAGACCATATGGACCCAAATATCTACTGTCTGGTGCTTTACAAAGTTGGCCAACCCCCGGCTTAGAAGAGGCAATATGGTGAGATAGGTGTGCATCTATGCATGGGTTCTGATGTGTGAATCCCCCAAATTTTGAGTGGACCTACCTAGAAAGGAATAAATTATGCAAATGACTAGGTCCAGTGAATCGCTGACATAAGCTGTGCTGTGACCCTGCATCAGCAAAATTGTATTCGTGGGGCCAGTGTGGCAATTTCCCAGTCTGGATTTTGTGGGCTTGCAGAGATGGGCAATAGTCCCTCCCCCTACCATGACCACTAAGGTAGAGATACTAGGAGACCTTAGTTGGTTCACTAGACA